>NC_133312.1:10620788-10779465 GCF_012295235.1 Primulina huaijiensis
TAAAATCATGTACTTGCGATATTTAAAAATACCTATATGGATTGATTAAAGAGTGAAAGGAGATATAAACATGCCTTGGTTTGTTTTGACAGAAAACAAACGAAATAACGACGCGGCTCGGCGGAGACGGAGTGTCCTTCACGTTCTTACTTTTCTCTCTTAATTCCTTTAAACCAAGCATGCACCATAATTATTATAATGGCATAAAAATCGTAAACGTGATGCATGAACATTTAAAATATTATGATTTGTGCTCAGGGCGCTGCCAAGACTAAAATCTCACCCCGGGTGTAAAATGATCATTTTACCCCTGGAACCCAAAAATTATCGTTTTAATCCTGAACCTCTAAAATTGACCCAAAGCTTACCAAACTCCTTAAAATGTCACAAAACATATTTTTAAAAGCATTCCTAAACATAAACTCGAGCCCAATTCACCGCTTATCTAATTCATTTTAAAACTCGGACCGGTGTCCTGATTTCAACCCGAATCGACTCAAAACTTAATCAAATTTTTCTCAATTTTTTTTTATCAAATCTTAAAAATACTAAAAGTCCCTAATACCATAAAATCACCCCAAAAATCTTGGCTGAAATATCCCCAAAAAGACAAAACTCTCGGCCCCCTTCATGTGCTGCCACCTCAAGCACTTCCCTTTCCCAAAATTCATGCCTCTACACTCACCCCGAAGCACTAGTCACGAGCCCACACGTCAGGGACTTAGATCAGAACCTAAGGGACCTAACCGACTCATACCACCGCCCCCATGCACACTCCTGCCAACCAGAAACCGAGGAGCACTATGAAGAGCCCAACCCGAGACCCCTTTCTCGCCCCTTCACCCGAATGTCCAGCAACTTTTCTAAACCACATGACCGCACCTTGACACCATTAGAAGTCCCTAGACACTCAAGAACTGAAGCCCCTTTCACCAAAATACAGAAAAGTCGTGAGTGACAATGAAAGAAATGCAGCATATGAACAAAAACCGAAAAGCTTTCATGTTCATGGTGGGATCGGGAATTTGCCAAAGTTTAATCACACAACAACAGTAATATGACGTGCATGATGCAAAGAAAGAAGAAACAAGCGTGCCTGATTGTGTTAAACACGAGGAGATAAAAGAGAGAGGAGCCAGAAGAATCTATCTACGCAAGAACTGAAATAGCCGAAGGTCCCTTGAGCTTTGCTGTTTGAGAAAATCGATAGGGTGAGGAATTCTGAGTCNTTATAGAAAAGAATTTAAATACTCATGCAATAAAAATCATTTTAATTTAAAATACTAGAATTATGCATGGCTTATACGTAGTCAAATTTACGGGTTCTACAACTTTCCCCCCCTTAAAAGAAATTTCGTCCTCGAAATTAAGACTCACCGAATAACTCGGGGTACCGACTCCTCATCTCTGGCTCAGACTCCCACGTAGCTTCCTCCTCTGAATGGTTGAGCCATTTGACTTTCACTCGCTTAACCAGCTTGTTCCGGAGCTTCTTTTCCTGTCTGTCTAAGATCTGCACTGGTCTCTCCTCATAACATAGGTTCGGAGTAAGCTGCAATGGCTCAAAGTTCAAGACATGCGAAGGATTCGCCATATACTTCCTCAGCATAGAGACGTGGAACACATTGTGTACTCCGGTCAGATTCGGCGGAAGAGCAACACGATAAGCTAACGTCCCAACTCTGTCGAGGATCTCAAACGGTCCAATGAATCTCGAACTGAGCTTCGCTTTCTTTCCAAATCGCATGACACCTTTCATAGGTGCCACTTTCACAAAGACATGGTCGCCGACTGCGAACTCTAACTCTCTCCTTCTTTGATCTGCATAGCTCTTCTGTCGACTCTGAACAGTCCTCATTCTATCACGGATCCGGGCTACTACATCAACAGACTGCTGAATAATCTCTGGACCCAACTCGGCTCTCTCTCCTACTTCATCCCAATGAACAGGAGATCTGCACTTACGGCCATACAGTGCTTCGTACGGAGCCATACCTATAGACGACTGAAAGCTGTTGTTATAGGTGAACTCTACTAATGGCAAGTTCGACTCCCAACTCCCAGAGAAATCAAGGACGCAAGCACGGAGAAGATCCTCCAAAATCTGAATGACTCGCTCTGACTGCCCATCTGTCTGCGGATGAAAAGCTGTGCTAAACAGCAACTTCGTCCCCATAGTCGAATGCAAACTCTTCCAAAACGAGGAAGTGAATCTGGGATCTCTGTCAGATACGATAGAAACTGGAATACCATGAAGTCGGACTATCTCCCGGATATACAACTCTGCATACTGAACCATGGTGAAAGTCGTCTTGATAGGCAAGAAGTGCGCTGATTTGGTAAGACGATCTACAATCACCCAGATGGCATTTGATCCTCTGACTGACTTCGGCAAACCGGTCACAAAGTCCATGGTAACATTCTCCCACTTCCACTCGGGAATGGGAAGAGGCTTGAGCAAACCTGCTGGTCTCTGATGCTCCGCCTTCACTAACTGGCAAGTCAGACACTCGGATACAAACCGTCTGATGTCCTTCTTCATTCCTGGCCACCAATACAATAACTGCAGATCCTTGTACATCTTCGTACTCCCTGGATGAATAGAGTACGGCGACATATGGGCTTCTGATAGAATATCTGCTCGGATAGAATCACTGCTAGGGACCCATATTCTGTCTCGGTATCTCACAATACCATCACTAACTGAATACAAAACACTGCCCTTGGCCTCATCTCTCTGCTTCCACTTTGCCAACTGCTCATCTGTTGGTTGACTACTGCGAATACGGTCAATGAGCGAAGATTGGATAGTCAAGGTAGATAGACGAGGAACTCTACCTCGAGAATATGACTCTAGATCAAACCTCTGCATCTCAATCTGAAGGGGTCTCTGAATCGTCAAATGAGCCATCACTGTCACTTTTCTGCTCAATGCATCCGCAACTACATTAGCCTTACCCGGGTGGTAGCTAATGTCACAATCGTAGTCTTTCACAAGCTCCAACCAACGCCTCTGACGCATGTTCAGCTCCTTCTGCGTAAAGAAATACTTGAGGCTCTTGTGGTCGGTAAAGATCTGGCACTTCTCTCCATACAAATAATGCCTCCAAATCTTCAAGGCAAAAACTACGGCGGCCAACTCTAGATCATGTGTAGGGTAATTCTTGTCATGGATTTTCAGCTGTCGAGAAGCATATGCTATCACCTTCCCATGCTGCATCAATACTGCGCCAAGACCGAGCTTCGAAGCATCGGTATATAGCACAAACTCACCGGGCCCTGACGGCATAGCCAAAACTGGTGCTGAGATAAGAGCTTGCTTCAAAGTATCGAAGCTCTTCTGACACTCCTCGCTCCAAACAAATTTCACATTCTTCTTTGTCAGTGCTGTGAGTGGAACGACAATCGAGGAGAATCTCTTGATGAACTTCCGGTAATATCCTGCTAGGCCAAGAAAACTGCAGATCTCGGATGCATTCTGAGCCACTACCCAATCTCTGACTGCTGCAAATTTCGCTGGGTCCACCTCAATGCCACTGCTAGAAACAATGTGGCCTAAGAACGCCACCTTCTCTAACCAGAATTCGCACTTACTGAACTTTGCGAATAACTTGTGCTTCTGCAAGGTCTGCAACACTGTAGTCAGATGACTGCTGTGATCCTCTTGATTCTTGGAGTAGACGAAAATGTCCTCTATGAATACTATCACAAACTGGTCAATATACGGCTGAAATACGCGATTCATGAGATCCATGAAGATCGCTGGCGCATTCGTCAAACCGAACGGCATCACAAGGAACTCATAGTGGCCATAACGAGTCTTGAAGGCAGTCTTGGAAACATCAGCATCTCTCACCCTCAACAGGTGATAGCCAGAACGCAGATCAATCTTGGAGAATACCGAAGCTCCCAGCAACTGATCAAATAGATCTTCAATCCTTGGAAGTGGGTACTTGTTCTTCACTGTAACCCTGTTCAACTCCCGGTAATCAATACAAAGTCTCATAGAGCCATCCTTCTTCTTCACAAACAAGACTGGCGCGCCCCATGGAGAAAAACTAGGGCGAATGAACTCCTTGTCAAGAAGTTTCTGAATCTGCTTCTTTAGTTCTGCCATCTCTATCGGTGCGAGTCGGTACGGTGCTTTGGAGATCGGAACCGTACCTGGCATAAGCTCAATAGAAAAATCCACCTCTCGCTCGGGTGGTATACCAGAGACGTCTTCCGGAAAAACGTCTAGAAAATCTCTGACGATCGGAACATCTGCGGCTGACTGACTGGGTGCCTCGAGAACAGATATAAAAGTTGCTAAAAACGCCCGACACCCTCTATGCATGAGCTTCCTAGCCTGAACATAAGGTATAATGCGCGGTAAAGGAAAGTACCTGTCCGGCTCGAATAAGAACTGCGTCATTCCAGGCGGTCGGACTAGAACAGATCTCCGCTGGAAGTCAATCAAAACTCTGTTCCGCAATAGCCAGTCCATCCCTAGGATGATGTCAAACTCTGGCATCGGCAACACTATAAGATCCGCATATACAAGATTTCCATGCAGCTCAAGGTCTATGTCTCGGACCACATTGGTAGCTGCCATCTCCTCGCCCGACGGCAATACTACTGAATAGGCTACATCTAGCCCAACTGTCTTGACCTTGAGGAAATTAGCAAAAACCTCCGAAATAAATGAGTGAGTGGCCCCTGAATCTATCAAGGCCTTCGTAGCGGAACCAGATATAAAAATTCTCCCTGAAAGATCGGAACTCTAAGTTGAACACAATAATCACAAGAATTAACTTATAGACATGCAAAGGCCAGAGTTCTCCTAACTTAATCCCGAAAATAATACCGAGTAGAGCATGCAATCATATCGCAATTCTAAGTTCAAAATCTTAATCCCGATCCCCAAAACATTGGAATGCAAATGTAAACTTTGAAGCTGTAAGGTACCTGTCATCAGCATGGTATCGGGGTTTGTCTCCGTAGCATGGAGAGCAAACACTCTGCCTTGAGTAGGCGGATTCCTCTGAGGGCACTGCAGAAATAAGTGGTCTGGACTACCACAATTATAACACTTTCCTGAGCCAAACATGCATGCTCCCGGATGGCGACGTGAGCACTTAGGGCAAACTGGGTGCTCAAAAGTCCTCGGGGTTGGGGGTCCCCGCTGCTGCTGCGGCTGCTGACCTCTGTTTCTAGGCGGCCCGTGAAAAGGCCTCTTGTTCTGCTGCTGATGCTGCTGAGGAGGAGGGCGGTGTGGTACCTGGACTGGTCGCTGCCCCAAGCGATCTTTCTCAATATCACGCTGATCCTGCTCTGCGGCTGAGGCTTTGGAGACAGCGACCTCATAAGAAGTAGGGTCAGACACCCTAACATCACGGCGCAAGATCGGCCGTAGACCCACCAAGAAATGCATCAACTTGGCTCTAGCATCATTCGCGATTAGGGGCACAAAATGACAGCCTCTCTCGAACTTACGGATGAACTCCGTAACAGTCATATCTCCCTGTCTCAGGCTCATGAACTCAATGGTCAGCCTGGTGCGCACTTCCTCCGTAAAATATTTGGAGTAGAATACCTCCGTGAAGCGCTCCCAAGACAGTGTAGCCAGATTCAGGGCTACTGTAGCTCCTTCCCACCATAAGCGGGCATCTCCTCCGAACAGATAAGAGGCACAACGAACTCGATCTGCATCCCCAAGCTCCATAAACTCGAAAACAACCTCGAGGGACTTGACCCAGCCCTCAGCAATCATGGGGTCCGACGTCCCTGAAAACTCCTTCGGACGCATCGTCATGAATCTCTCATAGACAGCCTCGGGCCCTGTCGGCCTGGTCACCACAGCATGGTTCCCCGCAAACTATGCGAAGAACTGAGTCATCCCAGCTAGCATCTGGGCATTCATGTCCGGTGGAGGGGGAGGGGGTAAATCTCTCTCCTGCCTCTGCTCCTCCCTGTCCTCTTGGCGAGGCTCCTCATTTCTAGTGCTCTCGGGAATGCTTCTAGGGGGCATCATGTTCCATACATAACCCATACGTAACCAACATGCATAATTCCATAATTTAATTTAAATTTAAATGCTGCACAATAAAAATCAGGACGTAAAATAATTCATGAAAACATGCTGTCAAATAATTCATGCTTTAAATAAAATACGTAAATGTAAAACTTACAAACCAAAGACGTGACTTCGTGAGCTTCTCGAGGTCAGTAGTAGTGCAACCCTATACAGAACCATTGCTCTGATACCAGCTGTAAAGGCCTACAAATCCTTACTTGAAAGTTTGCGGAAAAATTAAAAATTTTCTTTTTAAACTAAATGAAATATTCAGTTCATAAAATAAACTGTTAAATAATGTATCATGTTTAAAAATAGCAGCGGAAGAAATTAATGTTGTAAAAATAACTGTAAAAATTTTATCTAATGGTAGATAAAAATGTTTGAGCAATAAAAATAATAAATGCTGAAAATGAGGTCCTCGGGTCCCACTACTGCCGACTCGAGCTGGCTCACTGATCCCCGCCCTCGGTCCCGGCATCAACAGTACCTACAACAATCAAGTCTAGTGAGCCTAAAGACTCAGCATGCATATATCGTGAATAACAAGTAAATAAATAATAAAGTCGCATGCAAGTGAAAGTAACATGTAATGAGGTGTAACTTAAAATATCATTTCAATGGTAATTATAGTACGTGCATAACTGAACTGAAATTATCATAGTGAAAATGTTTGCTCTTTGGAGCTCTGTAATGAAATAACTTATAATAATTTTCTGGTGAGATTATGGTCTACGCAAGTGGTCCCTGAACTGAGCTGAGCTGAACTGAACTGACCGGTAACTGGCGACCGGGCCGGTAACTGGCGACCGGACTTAATAATGTAGGTCTGATCAGACTACTGCCACAGTATACTGGGTGAAACAACTGAACTGACCGGTAACTGGCGACCGAGCTTGTAACTGGCGACCGGACTTAAGTATGATAGTAAAGTGACCACAAGCAATATCGCATAAATCTCAAAATGAATATTTGCACGTAATATAATTAACTAACATAATTAAATATGAACAATTTCGATCTTCTTGCAATAAAATCATGTACTTGCGATATTTAAAAATACCTATATGGATTGATTAAAGAGTGAAAGGAGATATAAACATGCCTTGGTTTGTTTCGACAGAAAACAAACGAAATAACGACGCGGCTCGGCGGAGACGGAGTGTCCTTCACGTTCTTACTTTTCTCTCTTAATTCCTTTAAACCAAGCATGCACCATAATTATTATAATGGCATAAAAATCGTAAACGTGATGCATGAACATTTAAAATATTATGACTTGTGCTCAGGGCGCTGCCAAGACTAAAATCTCACCCCGGGTGTAAAATGATCATTTTACCCCTGGAACCCAAAAATTATCGTTTTAATCCTGGACCTCTAAAATTGACCCGAAGCTTACCAAACTCCTTAAAATGTCCCAAAACATATTTTTAAAAGCATTCCTAAACATAAACTCGAGCCCAATTCACCGCTTATCTAATTCATTTTAAAACTCGGACCGGTGTCCTGATTTCAACCCGAATCGACTCGAAACTAAATCAAATTTTTCTCAATTTTTTTTTGTTTTTTATCAAATCTTAAAAATACTAAAAAGTCCCTAATACCATAAAATCACCCCAAAAATCTTGGCTGAAATATCCCCAAAAAGACAAAACTCTCGGCCCCCTTCATGTGCTGCCACCTCAAGCACTTCCCTTTCCCAAAATTCATGCCTCTACACTCACCCCGAAGCACTAGTCACGAGCCCACACGTCAGGGACTTAGATCAGAACCTAAGGGACCTAACCGACTCATACCACAGCCCCCATGCACACTCCTGCCAACCAGAAACCGAGGAGCACAATAAAGAGCCCAACCCGAGACCCCTTTCTCGCCCCTTCACCCGAATGTCCAGCAACTTTTATAAACCACATGACAGCACCTTGAAACCATTAGCAGTCCCGAGACACTCAAGAACTGAAGCCCCTTTCACCAAAATACAGAAAAGTCGTGAGTGACAATGAAAGAAATGCATCATATGAACAAAAACCGAAAAGCTTTCATGTTCATGGAGGGATCAGGAATTTGCCAAAGATTAATCACACAACAACAGTAATATGACATGCATGATGCAAAGAAAGAAGAGAAAAAACGTGCCTGATTGTGTTAAACACGAGGAGATAAAAGAGAGAGGAGCCGGAAGAATCTATCTACGCAAGAACTGAAATAGCCAAAGGTCCCTTGAGCTTTGCTGTTTGAGAAAATCGATAGGATGAGGAATTCTGAGTGGGTGGGATGTCGGCTGGTGAAGGTGCTAATGTCTAGGTTTAGGTTAAAGGGTAATATATATATATATATACTAATTACATAGTTAACAAATAGTTTAAAGGGTCTTAATTTGATTAATTAAAAGCTTAAGAGTTTTAGGCCCAATAAGTCCAAAAGTGGGCCCATAAGTTTCATACGCCCTACCGAAAAATATTTCGTGTTGAGAAGATTTTGAAAATATTAACCGAACCCTTAAAAAGTGTCCCGATTCGATAAAATTTGCGTACCGATAAAAAAATAAAATCTGCGGGTAGAAATATCCAAAAATTCCCATTTTTCAAAAATACATTTAAAAATGCTTTAAATTAATTTATAAAAATAGATCGTGTAATAAAAGAATTTTCCTGAAAATTCCCTGGTCTCCGATCCTCGATTGAACGTGAAATGCACCTAGAAACCCTAATGCGTGAACTTTTAAAAATTTCATGGATTAAATCCTATCATGCATGAATTATGCATAAAATGCATAAAAATAATTAAACACAATTTAATGAAATAAACATGCATTTAATGCTTTTAAAAAAAATTAATTAAAATGCCAAGGAAATTCAATAACTTGCATGCATGCCAACTTTTTAAATTATATTTACTAACATGCTAAATTACCCCTTCTTAAATAAGTCTTTATTAACTTATCTCAATATTCCATCTCCAATCCGGCCTCACTTATTTAACTGAAAAGGTGACAATTAAACTACCACGTAAAATAAATAAATTTATAGAAAAGAATTTAAATACTCATGCAACAAAAATCATTTTAATTTAAAATACTAGAATTATGCATGGCTTATACGTAGTCAAATTTACGGGTTCTACACGAAGAATGCATGATATCTATTAAAATTCTGAGAGGCAAAAAGTTATTTGTTTTCTCTTATACATCCTTGTTTATATAGGAGTTGATCAAACGCTTATACACCCTTGTTTATATAGGAGTTGATCAAACGTCCATAAAGACGGATGTCTAACAGTCTTGCAGAAAATGTCACGCGTCCTTATCGTCTTCTCAAATATAGTACTGGGCAATTCAAATTTCCTTGGATGCTAGCTAAGAGAGACAACCAGCAGATGTTTTATTCTGTTGCAGAGAGAAAACACGTCATTTCTGATTGAATAAAATTGAATAAATACTCGGAGATAACTGATTGTTACATTCAGAGAATGTTTTTGGATCATTCCAATAATCAGCACAATTGCTTTAGACTTTTCTGATTCAGCTTAATATGTCTTGAACTGTTGAATACCATCAAATCAATATGTTTATGCTATAGCCTTGTCATATTGCTTCTTGATTCAGATCGGTTCGTTTTAAGAATGAATCGGTTCTTGATTCATATCAGTTTGCTTTAGAAAATTTCATTCTGTAAGTTTAGTTCTCCAGTTCGGTCAGTTCAGTTGATTTGTCAGCATTAACACAATTTAGTTGAATTAGTTTAGTTTTATAATCACCAAAACTTAAGTTTAATTTTATCTTAACATTAATATTCTAAAAAAAATTTAGATAAATCAATTCGAACAACTCAAAATTATTAAAAATGGATCAAATTGACCATGGTGTTAACAGGTCATGTAGTCCAGGCAAATGGCAAAAAAATACTCAACTCGATAAAAATAGATTTAATGCAGCCTTATTTAAAATTGTTTCTCATCTAGCTCTTGTCCTCAATGAATATTTGAATTTGAAATAGGTTTTTTGTGCAAAACACATCTACCCGTTACATTACTGCAGTGAAAAATAATATTTTGACACAAAAGTAATTTTTTTTACTCAAATCAACATATATTATACATTAATTCCATTTCTATGTATGTGTTAACAGTGGACGTCAAATTGGACCACTTGCAAGACACAACGAATTGACCCAATCCTTATCTCGGGTTTGTGTATTTATCAATATATACAACGGAAAGCAAGCTTTACTAAAGATGGAATGTAAAATATTATTTTTTGTGTGGTCAGGATAGCAAGGACGTGGCAACTTTGCCAAAAAATGTAAAATTTTTCAAAATTTCTATAAAAAAATTCCACACGTTTTTATTAAGTTGTTGATTATAGTTGCGCGTTGAGAAGATGTTCATTCTTGGAGATGATTGGAATAAAAATATAAAATATTTGGGGAGGATTTTAAATTATACAAAGAATTTGAATGATAAATTTGAATTTTATTATTTATAATGAATTCAATAATCCTTAAACTTACCGACAGCTACTGAAAATTATTCTAAAAAGCGGGTACTTTTATGCAATAAGAATAATACAACCTTTAAAGTTAACTTAAAAAAATTTAAAAAAAAAAAAAAACCTTTAAAGTAAACTAAAGAAGCCACTTTAAGTAAGTGCCAATAGGGTGCCATTGTCTTTGCATAGTGGCATTAAAATTATATAATTAATAGTTTTTTAATATGCTAATGGGGACATAATACACTAACTCGTTTGACTAATTCAAGCCCAAACGAGTATTCCTTTCACATTATATGTATAGTGTGGACAAACAGCAACCATTGGATCCCAAATTTGATCCCCGTAAAATATGAGAGACTCAAATGATCGAACTACCTAGTGAAATTCTCTTTTGAAGAGCATATTATACATGCAATGCATATAAATTTGACAAAGAAAGCATTCCACATGATATTAACATAAATTTGCAATACATGACTGGTTACATATGATTTGCTGAAATTAAACCAGTGAAGAACAACCCTCAATCAACAAGCTATACAAGTTCTAGAGCTATACAGAAGTAGGACTCCATTTAGTTCCTTATTATACCTAATCTCTATAAACAAATATCTTAATTAAATCAACTCGTGTTAGCCTATCATATTGTTCCAAAAGGGAAAGAATGAAAGAGATCGCCCATTGGCTGCAGCATAAACATCTTGCTTTCTTCTTCATCCATAGCCCACAGAGAGTCATCTGGGCAATAATCCCATATTGGAGAGGCCATTGCTTGGTATGGAAGATTGCAATTCGCTTCATCAAAATCAAGATTTTTGAATATCTCATCCATAGAGTGAACCTTGGAGCCATCTTCTATCTCTAAGGCAGTCTTCTTTTTGCCTGAGTCAATAAGAATGCCGAGTCCCCCTGTATCGTAGAAGCTGCATTCCTTCGGCTCAGTAGCTGGGGTAGACACGACCGTGGGGCTCTTGGAATGGTAGGACGATGAGGAAGAGATGGAAGATGACAAAGATGAAGAAGACAATCCCTTTTTCCTCTTTTCTTGAGCCTCTTTTCTCATGTAAGTCCTCCAATAGTTCTTGATTTCATTGTCAGTGCGACCGGGCAATTTTCGAGCAATTCTCGACCACCTAAAAAAAATTATTAGACACACATAACAAGGAGATGATCATAATAAGATGGACAGAAGAATCGAAAACTTGACTCAAAAGCCAGCAATATGAAAACTTAGAGAATACTACAGAGAATGCAATGCAAGACTCCATCTACACCAGAAATTTATATTGGTAACAAATATAAGAACCTTAAAAATTAACACGAAAAGCCTGCAACATGACGACGTTTAGAAAATTATAGAAACAGCGCTGGAATATATATGCATACACGAGATTCTATCAGTAACAAATAGAACCTTAAAACTTAACCCGAAAAGCAAGCAACACAACAAAATTTTCAGAGATTATTAGAACGATGTTAGACTGTCTACATAATAAATTTCTATAAATAACTACTTGAAGTAAGAGCAACTCCAACCCTGCACCAAAACACCATTTTGGTGCAGAGTTAATTGCTCCAACCAGCGCTATGTTTGACACCAAAATAGAGATTTGCTACAGTGTTGCACCAAATTGTAGCAATAGCGTTGTTTTTTTTTCTTTTTTTTTTTATTTTTGTAATTGTTTTTTATTGTAATTTTACTTAAACTCTAAATATTATATAATTAGTTTTATAATCTAATTTAATTAAAAAAATATATTATTTCAAACAATAAATTTTAACAAAGTGATTTTAAAAAACTTGGATATTTTAATTTAATACAAAATTAATAAAGATAATATTATTATGTTAATAAATTATTTGTGATAAATTAGTTGTATAAAATAGTATAAAATATGCCATGAATATCTTAATTATGTAGTTATAATTAAATTAATTAATATTGAATACAAAGATACAAGTACAAAAAAAAATTAAAATTTCAAACACTACTTTTTTGAAAATCAAAGAAAATTATACAAAATTAAATAAACAAACATAAAAAACACTATATAATGACAAATATTAGATATTAGTGATATTTTAATTATTGTGTTTATAAATATTTTGTGAAATAAATTATTTGTTGTTAATAAAATAATAGAGAATATTCCGAGAATATTCTTTTTAATGTAGAGTTTAGAGTTGATGGGTTGGAGATGAATTTTATATTTAGTGTAAGAATTACACTATTTTAAAGTTAGTGCGACACTAAGATAGCGTAATGGCTTGGAGATGGCCTAACACTTAACCCAAAAACAGTTAACATCAAAACATTTAAAAAAACATGAAAATTGATATTGAACTAGATCTAAGCAAGATTTCCATCAACATCAAGTAGAAGAACCAAAATCACAACCCCAAAAACAGTAACATGATAACATGTTCAGAAAACTTAACAATCAATATTAAACTCCATCTAAACCACAAATTTCCATAAATATACAAATAGAAAATGAACCAAAAACATAACCAGAAAACCGGTAACATGTACAAAATGATAAAAAGATATAACTAAAATCTAAACAAGAAATTGACGACATCAGCATATAAAATATGAACCAAGAACTTAAACAAGAAATGGTACACCATAAAACGTTCAGAAAATACACCATCAGCCACCAATCTAACACACACACACACACACACACACACACACACAAAGATTATCACAATAATGAATCAATAGCCCATATAAACAAGTAATAAATCAAGAAAAATTCCATACAAACCATTAAATAATCAGGTCATATGAACAATATAAAAACAGAAAATCATTAAAAACCTGTTTCCCCATTTCTTATGAAGCTCAAGAACAAGTTTCTCTTCGTTAGGAGTCATCTTCCCCCTTTTCAGGTCAGGGTTCAGATAATTAACCCAACGCAACCGGCAACTTTTCCCAGTTCTTTTCAGACCTGAGAATCAAATGAAATTTTAGAGTATTTAATCTCCCTATATTCCTTTTTCATCTGGGCTCCTTGGAATTAGTAATTCCATGCCCAAAAATTTACCTATATTTATCTGTCTCCCGCCACCTTCAAACCTGAAACATTAGCTATGAAATCCCATCGACGATCCCCAAACAACTTCACGTAAAACACAAGCTGAACATCTTCTTGTTCAGTCCACGGACCCTTTTTCGCCTCAACTTTCACCATTTTTTAAAAATATTTTCTTCTCCCTTCGATCGATCGATCGATCTCTCTCTCTCTTTTACCTTTAGATCCTGAGGTGAGCTATCTTCTGCGCTAGTTGTATTATATATATTTATACATACAGATGATCTTCTTCCAGTGGGGTTTAATGTTAATACTATTGTTTTCAAGGGCATATTTGTCAAATTAACCACAACACGTAGTATTGTTTTGGATAAAACAAAAACTTGTGTGAGATGGTTTCACGGATCGTATTTTGTGAGACAAATCTCTTATTTGAGTCATCCATGAAAAAATATTATTTTTTATACTAAGAATATTACTTTTTATTGTGAATATCGGTAAAATTGACCCGTCTCACAGATAAAGATTCGTGAGACCGTCTCACAAGAGACATACTCTTTGGATAATTATTTTTTAATGGTTTTTTTTTGGGCTTTTTCACTGTTTACAACAAATTTCGTGTCACGCCTCTTCAGGCGTGACTTAATTATTTTTTTTTTTTAAAAGCTTGCCTTTAATAATTTTTTTTTATAAAAAAAAAAGCAAGTCAATGACTTTCTTTTTTTAAGTAAGTCACGCCTATCGAACCGTAGTGTTTTTTTTAAAAAAAATATTTGCTGGACGCTGGTGGTAGAGGATGGTGGAGGAAGTCTGTCATCTGAAACACCGACGATCCAATGCAGTCAATAATGCATGTTTCTTTCTTTTATTTCACAAAGAAGACGTTAAAAAAATTTATGATTAAAAAGCATGTATTATAGTGATTTGATGTATCACTGATGAAGACTAACATGGCGTATTTTTTATCTGAAAATTTGCTTATATATCATTTGCCTTCGTTTCAAATGTATTATTCTTGTGCTTCATTTCTCTGAGGTTTAAATGTATCGTTATTGGTCATTCCTTGTGGATTTTCGTTCGATGTTCGATTAAGTCATTGAATTTCAGCACACGAGGTTTGTACGCTTTAAAATAATTTTTTCATTCGACGTTTGATTAAAACCGTTAATTTATTTATTTGTGATTATATATTTTCAGATAAAATTTTGATTTTGAACTTCTATTTGAGGTAAACCTTACTTGAGTATTCGAATATAAATTATGAATTTATCATAATCTTACGTTTCGAGTTTATGATTAAAATGTTTAATTATGTTTCTATGTATTATCAGTTATTCTTATTATTTTATATTATGCAAATGATAATAACAATACGTTTTCTTCAATGTTTTATATTGATAGTATTTTTTAAAAAAAATAGTATAAAGATTAATTTATTTTACACAAATAATATAAATATTTTTATTATAAATACGGTTAATATTGTTTTTAATTACTTAAATGTAAATAATTATTACAATTAATTTCATTTCTTATTATTTTATTTGACATGCGTAGTATCAAAACTTTATATTATAAAAATTATTATTTATAATATTATTGACTTATAAGATAGAACTAAGAAATATATTTTTTGTATTTTAGAATAATAATCAATTTTTTTAGAAAATAATAATAATACTTTTATTTATAATTATTATTGATGTTGTTGTTTTATAAAGGTAGCATATAAAAAATTAAGTATTACAGTTATTTTATTTTACACAAGTAATATAAAATTTATTAGTATAAATATTGTATTTTTGTTCTTAACGTATTAAACATAAAATCAGTTGTATAATTAATTTATTTAATTATTATTTTATTCCATGTACGTATTTGTGAAAATTTATTATTATAAAAATATTATTTTATTATAATTAACTTGTAAGATATAAATAAGAAATACGATTTTTATTTTAGAATAAAAATAACACTTACAATTGTAATTCTTATGGTTTTTTTTTATTTAGGTATGTTATAAAAAAAAAGTATTACAGTTGATTGATTTTACCCAAATAATATAAAATCTTTTATTATAAATTTTTTTGTTATTAATTTATTAAATAAAAATAAGTAGTATGATTTTATTATTAACTTAATTCGTATTTAGTAGGACCTATTATTATTTTACATAACTAATATAAAATTTATTATTTCTAAAATCTTTATTAAAAAAATATACATATAAATGATTTTACTATTATGTTTTTTTTTCCTATTTAGTATGAAATTTATTATCATAATTATTTTTATTATTACTTACTTAATAAATAAAAAATATTATTATTATTGATAGTAGTAGTTTAGTAAAACAAATTTACCATTATCATCATTATTATTATAATTAATCTTAATAAAAATGAAATCATATGTAAATTATTTTTATAGTGTATTATTTTGTTATATTTCACATTTTGTTATTCAATTGAAAATTTAAAAAATTTATTATCACCTTTTTATTTTGTGTGACCTATTGAATTTTTTTTTATATGAATGGACAGTGTGCCGGTGCTTTTATTCGTAGGTGGTAATGTTATTATAGGACATCACACCGTAAAATATAGTATCACTGCATTGAGGGCAACACGAATACCAAGATCTATTCATTTGCACGAGTTGAAAGAAATAGTATATCGTCTGACAAATATTGAAAGTTCAAAATTTAATTTAAAATTGTCAACAAAATATTTTTACATGGATAAATCACATTGCGTAGAAGTGCATCTTGACATCAATGATGACAATTTACAGTTTATGCTGGATTCTATTAACGAAATGCAGTGTATTGAATTGTATATCGAAAAGGATTTTATTGAGCATAATGTAGATGTTGAGGTTCCTGAATCATACATTCCATGTATAACTGAAGGGTGTTAGAGTAGGTGCACGTCGAGCCAAGTGTTGGCCGAGTGCTCACAACGAAACTCTATGTATAAACAGTCTTTATTTTAATAATATTTGAAATTATTGTTTTGGCACTTCTTTATCTGTATACACATGCTAGTTGCATAGATAAAGTCTTTGAATATACATATAGTAGAAAGAATATGAGATGCTCATATGATGAGTATCATGAAACTCATATTTGCAATACTGTATATTCTAAACAGTTCCTAGTCGATTCAGCCGCCGCTAAAAAGGATATAGGCCGCTCGAGTTTGAAACTAGTATCTGCGATGTGAGTACCATGTTTCATTGGTAGGGGACATTGTGATGTCCGAACATGCAGATAGGTGCTCCTGGTAGAGTTCACTGAACAACCCTCCAAAAAAACTTTCTAAGTGGTTCTCACTTATCGAGTGGAAACGTCCTAGTTTATGGTTGTACACCATTAGTCCTTATGACCCGGGACAACATTGAGACTCTATGTGCTAGCATTGCACTTTGACTTGTTTACCGACTCTCAAGGGGTCATCAGGTGGCAAGGTTGGGTGTTTTGTCGAAACATATATGAGTCGATGTATTGTAGTCGGGGATTCACCGCTTACCTTCGGGTATGGATATCCTATGTGTATGTAGTTTGAAATCTCTGATCAGAGTATGGTGGTAATTATGAAAGGGGTTTCATAGATTACACCATCGATGCAACTACGACATGACACATAGTATAGATTCATTGACAACTCTCGATATACCAATGGTTGTCGAATCGGTCGGGATATATGAGTTGAAGGGACCGTACTGTACGCTAACCATAATTGAATGGTTCTTGCAGGCACTATCATTTGATACCTAGGGAATCATGTAAGCGATGCTGCTAGGCGTATAACATGATTGGTTGGATACTATCAGACTTGAGTTCTGACGTTCTTATTATCAAGGAGTTGATAAGTAAGAATGGAGCAATTGGGGTATGCTCGTATAAGGACATGTTTAGTCCGAATCACATGGAGATGTGAACCCACGGCTAGTTGTATCAATGAACCATTGAGGGTCACACAAGGCTGACAAGACCGTTGATATTTGTCATTACTGCAAGAAGCCTGGACATTGGAGGCGTAACTGCAGGGAATATCTTGCCCAGAAGAGTTCTGGAAATGGTATGTTCTATATTGAAGTAAACGTTTCAATTAACTCTACTTCTTGCGTATTGGATACCGGCTGTGGCTCACATCTCTGTAATGATTTGCAGGTGATGGGAAGAAGTAGGAGGCTCAGGGAAGGTGAGACCTTCTTGAGGATGGGCAATGGAGCAAGGGTTGCTGCCAAGGCCATAGGATATGTTTACTTGTTATTGAACAATGATTTTAAGTTGATTTTGAGAGATGTTTTGTTTGTACCTGACTTGGTTAAAAACATTTTTTCCATTTATATGCTAGATAAAGATGGATTTTCTTGTTTATTTAGCAAAGGTGTTTGCAACATTTACAAGAATGAATGTTTAATTGGTACTGGAGAACTTGAAAACGATCTCTATAACTTAAATTGAAAGATATTCCACTAAACAATGTTCAAGCAATAACAACAACAAACAAGCTAAAACAAGAAACAAGCGAAAACAAGATACTCTAAATTCGGCACAATTATGGCATGCTCGATTAGGACATATTTCCCTAAGAAGGATGAACAAGCTAATGGGAGTAGGCATGTTTGATATGTCTGATATTAATGCTCTCGCGATTTTTGAATCTTGTCTGAAAGGAAAGATGACCAAAATTCCCTTTAAGGGCCATGTGGAGCGAGCCAAAGGGTTATTGGATTTGATCCATACCGATGTGTGAGGTCCGCTTAGCATCACCACTAAGCATGGACATGCATACTTCATCACCTTTACCGATGACTTTTCGAGGTATGGGTATGTGTATTTGATGAAATACAAGTCTGAAGCCTTTGAAAGGTTCAAAGAATTCAGAATTGAAGTAGAGAAACTATTGGGACGAAGCATCAAGGCACTTCGATCGGATCGAGGTGGTGAGTACTTGAGTGCCGAGTTCCAAGAGTATCTTAGGGAGAATGGGATTCTCTCGCAGTGGACTCTGCCCGCTACACCGCAGTTGAATGGTGTTTCGGAGCGTCGTAACCGAACTTTGATGGACATGGTTCGGTCTATGATGGGGTTCACGGAGTTGCCGCCATCCTTTGGGGATATGCGCTTGAGACAGCGGCACTGTTGTTGAACAATGTCCATTCAAAGGCAGTTGATAAGACACCATATGAGATATGGATGGGTAAGCCTCCCAAATATTCTTATCTTAGAATATGGGGGTGCCCTGCTATGTGAAGCAGGTAGTGGGAGATAAATTGGATAGTCGATCCATTTTATGCTACTTTGTGGGATATCCAAGGAATTCAGTTGGATACTATTTCCATCATCCCCAAGAAACAAATGTGTTTGTTTCTAGGAATGCAACCTTTTTGGAAAAAGAATTTCTATTGGATAGAAAAGGGGAGATGATAGAACTCGAAGAGGTTCGAGAGAGGAGATACAAGCTCCTAGAAGATCCGAGAGAGTCTCGAGACCACCTATGAGGCATGGTCTGCTTCTTGAAGAGGGCCATGATGAGCCTATCCATGGATGTGATCCAAGGACCTTCAAGGAAGCGTTATCTGATGCCGATTCATCCAAGTGGCTTGAAGCACTGGAATCTGAGATGAATTCCATGCATTCGAACCAAGTGTGGAATCACGTGGATCCACCTGAGGGAACTGTTCCCCTAGGGTGTAAATGGGTTTACAATAGGAAACTTGGGGCAGATGGGAAGGTATTGACCTTCAAAGCGCGATTGGTGGCAAAAGGATATACTCAAAGACAAGGAGTTGACTTTGAGGAAACCTTTTTTCCAGTTGCAATGTTCAAGTCANAGTAAGTTCTCGATGCAGGACTTGGGTGAAGCATCTTTTGTATTAGGAATACAGATCTATAGAGATAGATCAAGAAGATTGCTTGGTCTCACCCAGTCCACATACATTGATACCATCGTGAAGCGGTTCTTGATGGATGAGTCCAAGAGAGGACATCTACCAATGTGTCATGGCGTGTCCCTATCCAAGTCTATGTCTCCCAAGACTGATGCAGAGATAGCGGCGATGACAAGCATTCCTTATGCATCTGCGATTGGTAGCATCATGTATGGGATGAAATCTACACGTCCTGACGTGGCTTTCGCACTAAGTGTAGTGAGTAGATATCAATCGAACCCTGGTCTTCCACATTGAAAAGCTGTGAAAGACATCCTCAAGTATTTGAGAAGGACCAATAAGTTGTTCTTGGTCTATGGGGGTGGAGAACTGAAATTGGAAGGCTATACCGACTCTAGCTTCCAAAGCGATATCGATGACTCTAAGTCAACCTCTGGATTCATATTCATGCTCAATGGTGCTGCTGTCTCTTGGAAGAGTTCCAAGCAAGACAGTACAGCGGATTCCACCACTGAGACAGAATATATTGCTGCATCAGCTGCAGCAAAGGAGGCTGTTTGGATAAGGAATTTTGTCCAAGATTTGGGCGTCATTCCTAATGGAGTTGCTCATGTCCCGGTGTTTTGTAACAACACGGGAGCTATAGCTCAAGCAAAGGAGCGAAAGTCTCATAAAAAATCCAAACACGTATTGAGAAAGTACCACATCCTCCGAGAGATCGTGGAAAGAGGAGATGTCTCGATTGACAAAGTCGGCTCCGCAGATAATGTTGCTGATCCGCTAACTAAGCCTTTACCTGGACCATTATTCGAGAAGCATCGCGAATCGATGGGTTTGAAGCATATGGGTAGTTGGCTCTAGTGCAAGTGGGAGATTGTTAGAGTAGGTGCACGTCGAGCCAAGTGTTGGCCGAGTGCTCACAACGAAACTCTATGTATAAACAGTCTTTATTTTAATAATATTTGAAATTATTGTTTTGGCACTTCTTTATCTGTATACCCATGCTAGTTGCATAGATAAAGTCTTTGAATATACATATAGTAGAAAGAATATGAGATGCTCATATGATAAGTATCATGAAACTCATATTTGCAATACTGTATATTCTAAACAGTTCCTAGTCGATTCAGCCGCCGCTAAGAAGGATATAGGCCGCTCGAGTTTGAAACTAGTATCTGTGATGTGAGTACCATGTTTCATTGGCAGGGGACATTGTGATGTCCGAACATGCAGATAGGTACTTCTGGTAGAGTTCACTGATCAACCCTCCATAAAAGACTTTCCAAGTGGTTCTCACTTATCGAGTGGAAACGTCCTAGTTTATGGTTGTACACCATTAGTCTTTATGACCCGGGACAACATTGAGACTCTATGTGCTAGCGTTGCACTTTGACTTGTTTACCGACTCTCAAGGGGTCATCAGGTGGCAAGGTTGGGTGTTTTGTCGAAACATATAGGAGTCGATGCATTGTAGTCGGGGATTCACCGCTTACCTTCGGGTATGATATCCAATGTATATGTAGTTTGAAATCTCCGATCAGAGTATGGTGGTAATTATGAAAGGGGTTTCATAGATTACACCATCGATGCAATTACGACATGACACATAGTATCAATTCATTGACAACTCTCGATATACCAATGGTTGTCGAATCGGTCGGGATATTTGAGTTGAAGGGACCGTACTGTATGCTAACCATAATTGAATGGATCTTGCAGGCACTATCATTTGATACCTAGGGAATCATGTAAGCGATGATGCTAGGCGTTTAACATGATTGGTTGGGTACTCTCAGACTTGTGTTCTGACGTTCTTATTATCAAGGAGTTGATAAGTAAGAATGGAGCAATTGGGGTATGCTCGTATAAGGACATGTTTAGTCCGAATCACATGGAGAAATGAACCCACGGCTAGTTGTATCAATGAACCATTGTGGGTCACACAAGTGCTAACTTTCTAGATCCCGTTGAGAAGTAAAATAGTTCAATGTGTTGAACGGCTCATAAAAGAGTTTATAAGTGTAAATAAAATAGAAGTATGACTTCTATAAGGAGAATGTAACTTTTAATTTGAGGAAGTGTTCCTAAATTAAAAGTTAGCCAAACGAGTAATGCATTTGAAAATTGTGATTTTCATATACATTATTATGCACTAAATTAAATTAATTCAAGTGCATTTGAAAATTGTGATTTTCATATACATTATTATGGACTAAATTAAATTAATTCAAGTGTTGAATTAATTAAACACTAGTGGACCTAGTAGAGTCCAAATAATTAAATTAATTCAAGTGTTGGATTAATTAAACAACATTGGGCCTTGTAGAGCCCAATTAGAAATTATTATTAAACTAGTCGGCTTGAAGAAAATCAAGTAAGGTTTAATTGGTCTCAAATTTGTTTGAGACAATTAAATTAAAGTCTATGGGCCGTGTAATTGTTACAAGCCCAAATAGAATGTGCATGGGGAGGTGAAGAGCTGGGAGACAACTTTTTCAATGTTCAAGGCTTGACATCCAACTTTTTGGCTTTAAATTTTTCCACAACCAAGAAAAGTCTTCCCTTCTCTCCTCCCCACCCCCTTTGGACGAAAATTTTTGAAGCCAAAATTCTCCATTTTTTCTTTCTTCAATTGTTGATGAAAGCACACGCTTCTCAAAGAAAAATGCTCTAATTTTTCTAGTGCGAAATTAGAGTGGATCTACCTTGTTAGTGGTGGACCTAATTTGAAGAAAGGAGTCCAAAAGAAAGGTGAAGCTTGTAGATTGTCATCCTTTGAAGAGCTTAGTTATTTGACAACTAAGTTGGAGCCATCATCAATCCATTGTGATTGATAGGTATATTTTCTAAAACACCCTATGAATGTCATATTGTGTTTTTGTATTTGCTATACATCCTAGTGAGGTGTTCGAATTTTTCTTTTTCAAAAATATTTTTGAAAACTTCCGTTGCGTATTTGGAACACCTTATTCGATCCCCTTCAAAGGGTTCAATTCGATGGGATTTCATGATGAAGTTGGTATTTCCGCTGCTGCTTTTTTCGAACCAATAGATGAAAATCGATTTAATTCACATGATTGGACTGGGGGATGGGATCGGTATATTACTGACACCGTAGAAGAAATGTTAGTTGGACGATTTCCGCACGAGGATGGGATTCTGGTGCAAGAGGATGGTACTCAGTTGATACAAATCACGTAGGTTTGGATTGTTCACTGAGTGCACATCGTACTAGATCGGGTCATGGACTGACACCTGTCGTACATGATGAACAAAGATCACGTGAGTTGTCATTAGATGTTCACCTTGACGTCACTGAAATATTTACTGAACCTGATACAACTACAAGTGAAACAGATGAAGATGAGCATGAAGACGAAAATGCCACATTTGCTGATATTGGTCCATCTCATACTGACACCAGTGATCATATGCATGCATATCCTTTTGAAGGCATTTCAAATCTTGAACACCGACCCAATGCATTACCATTTTCTGTCCCGCATGTCGGTCAATCTTTATATGACGTACCTCAATTATTTAGTACAATATATGATGAGCAACGCCCTGATTCTGTTGGAATTCCATCTGCATCGAATTTGAGTTATTACAACGCAGATAGAGGATAACTTTGCACGAACATGGTTTTTAAAGATAAAAAGCATTTGATAGCAGCAGTTAAGGACTTTTCAGATAGAATTGCTCGACGTGAGTATGAAGTTGTGGAGAGTACAAAGACTTTGTGGAAAGTTAGTTGTAAAAATAAACATTCAAATATCAACTGTAGATGGGGTCTTCGTGCATCGTTAAAATAAAAATTGGGGTATTTCGAGATCACGAAATATGGTGGTCCACATACATATATGTCTAGCCAGGTGGGGTTAGACCACCATAACTTGGACAAAAATATGATTGCAAAAGCACTTGTCGGTATTGTTCGGTGTGATCCTTCGTATGAGATTAAATATGTTATCCATCTTGTGAAAGATCGATATAATTATCAAATCTCATATGGTAAGGCATGGTACAGTTTAAAGCGGGCGGTGGAAAATGTATATGGTACATGGGAGAGTTCAGTACGTCTTTTGCCAAGGTACATGGGTGCCCTTGTGAAGTACAATCCAGACATTATTGTAGAGTGGAACCATTTACCGAGATACAATTCTCAATTGAAGGTGTTAAATTACGTGTTTTGGGCCTTCCGACCATGTATAGATGGGTTCGCACATTGTCGAGAAATAATTAGTGTTGATGGTACTCATTTATACACGAAGTATAAGCATAAGATGCTTATAGCTGTGGGTTTAGATGGAAACAACCAAATCTTACCCTTAGAATTTGCCATAGTCGATGAGGAAACATACGACTCCTGGAAGTTGTTTTTGGAACTTCTATGCAAGCATGTGGTTCTAGGATCAACATGTGTGTGCGTTATCTCCGATAGACATCGTGGAATCATTAATGCTGTTGAGGAGATACCCGATTTTAGACATCCACGTGGCGTACATCGTTTTTGTCTTAGACACGTATGTTCTAATTTCAATACACATTTCAAAAATGTGCATCTAAAAGATCTATGTTGGAAAGAAGGCACACAACATCAAATACGTAAATTTGATGCCATCATGGATGAAATTAAAAATCTCGAATCGAGAGCTTTTGTTTATCTCTGTGAAATTGATAAACACAAATGGACTCTTGCTCACGATGGGGGATGACGACGTGGTGTTATGAGATCCAACATGTATAAGCAAGTCACGCCGAATCAATGAGCGTGACTTGGTTTTATATATTTTTATTTTTAAAATTAAGCAAGTCACGCCGAGTTCATCAGCGTGACTTGCTTTTACATATTTTTTTTTAAAGAAATTAAGTACCTCACGCCCAATCAATGTGCGTGACTTGGTTTTAAACTTTTTTTTAAAATTAAGCAAGTCACGCCGAGTTTATTTAATCAAATACGTGTCCTTTTTATCATACATTTAATCAAATACGTGTCCTTTGTATCATACATTTAAGCACACCAACATGTTTAAGGGAAATTGCTACTACAATAGAAAATTTTAAACAACATCAAATATCAAACAGTTTATATATATGGGCGAGGATGTGGCGAGGGCAAGTGACGGGTTATCTCAGACTGTGAAGTAGAATTCGAAAGTAACTTGATAGCTCGTACTACACTAAAATCTAAGGAACCCTAGCAAATGGCTTCAGTTGAACTCAAGAAGTTGAAAGATCAATTCCAAGATTTGTTAGTCGAAAACGAATCAGACCAAGTGCCTCTCCTTGGGGAGCTTCAGTCTTATTGACACAAAAGAATGGTGAAAGCCCAAGATAGTGTGTTGATCTACAAAGAACTCAAAATAACGAGTTTTGAATTTATCCGGGATTTAATCGCCGCACGAAACGCTAATTAACGAGTTAATTGAAACGCTTAGTTTTAAGTTTCATAAAATTATGGAAAATTATAATTAAGCTCAAATAATTATTAAAAGCTTAAGTTTTCAATTTGGGAATTTTATATTAAGGTTTAGTTTAATTCGAGATTAAAACGCATTAATGCGTCACATTTAAAAATTAATTTAAAAGTCTTTGATTTAAGCTAATTAAAAATATGATAAAATTCATATAAGCTTAAATAATTATTTGGGACATGTTAGAGTCAATGGAATTAAGAAAAAGTCAAAAATGTGAAATTTTACGTCCAGGGGTAAAACGGTGTTTTTACACCTAGAAATTAATAAACGTCATGGCAGTGTCATGAATGCTATTTTATATGATAATATGATTATTTTCAATGATTATGAATGTTTATGAATTTTTATATGTTAATATGTCAATTTTAAATGTTTATGGATTTTTATGTCAAAACGTTTATTTTAAATGTTTATGATTTAAATGTTACTTTAAAGGTTTATGATGTTAAAATGTTATTTTAAAATGTTTATGGATGTTTATGAATTTTTAGATGTTAAATCATGATTTTTAAATGTTCATGGACTTTTATGGATTAATTATGGACATTTAAAAGATATGTTGCATGCTTGGTTTCAAAAATAAAACTATATGTATATGCATGATTTTTATTAAGTGATGATAACGTGTTGAAGGATGTGAAGGGATTGTGACTACTACATGTTGGAGATAACGTGAGGGTTATGGTCGTAGTGGGAGCCCGACGATCGTGTTTCCTTGGATACGGATACGAATATGAATATGTTAATCCGTTGGCCAAGGCCCAGTTGACCGGTGAGAGTGTCGCTGGTGTCCCCGCCGCCCAGTACTGTGGTTTTTATAGATGGATCCATCGTCCAATACGATTAAGAATACGAGTCACAATCACGATTTGAATTCAATAAACACGAATACGAATATGAATACGAATATGTTAAAATGTAGATATGAATATGTTTAAGAAAATGTTTTTTTAAAAGTTTATGTATCATGAAAATGTTTATGAAAATGTTATTTTAAATACAAGTATTTTTCACTTTATATGTTAATTGTATTATGTATTACTTGTTATCAAGGATATGATGTGTTGAGTCTTTAGATTCACTAGGTGTGTATGATGCAGGTGATATTAATAATTATGATGTTGGAGGACTTGATGGGTGACTTTGCTGGACTGTCGGTGCACATAACCCGAGGACCGGCGCTTCTATTTTCCGCATTTAAGTTTATGATTTTAAGTAAGATTTTTTCGACATTTTATTTATGCTTTTTGAGAGGTTTAATATGGGCTACACTTTTCAGCCTTTGTTGCTTGTTAGATTTGGTAAAACGCTTTACGATTTATTGTTTTGACTATTTCCCTCTGGAATTTCAAGTACTAGTTGGATGTTTTATTTTAAAAATGGTGCAAAAGTATTTTATTTATATGTATATGTAGAGGCCGAAAATTTGAGGAAAAAAAAAATTTCTAGTATTTTTTAAGCAAAACGAAATAGCAGACGTTTCAGATTTTATGTTAATTTTAAGAGATGTTTTGTGTAACGCCCCGAAAATTTAAAAAGTCCACGCGAACCACATGCACGAGTTATTAAATTCCTTTGTATTTTAATTAAATGTTTTAATTGCATGGATTAATTTTTTTGTGCATATTTGCATTTTTAAATTATATTTTTCTACATGGTTGCATTAAAATGTATTTTTAAAGGTTATTCGAGTTGCGATCGAGGAACGGAGACCGAGGGCTGAAAAATGTAAAATGTTTTTATTAAATAATTGTTTTTAATTATTTAAAATAATGGTGATGCTTTTACTTATTTTTGAAAAATATGAGGTTTTGAGTGATTTTATACGCCGGGACGTAATTTTTATCGGTATTGGTTTTTCAACAAAAATACAAACGTTTTTGCAACCCGGCTAATAAATTCAAAAACTTATTTAAGCAAAATTATTTTAATATTTTTAATTAAACACTAATGAGCTTAATGAGCCTAATTAACTTTGTTAATGGACCAAAACTTTTGTTAGTGTTTTGTTTACTATTTAAAATATAAAATCCAACCCTACACCATCACAATCACAATCACACGCCCACTTCCCAACTCCAATCAAACTCTTTCTTCACTCCTAATACACAGCACACACACCATCAAATTAAGAGAAAACTTGAAGGTTTTGCAAGGGTTCTTCAAGCCATCGTCTTCGTGCTGTCGTTCTTCAATCGTCAACGAATAATCGTGCGTTTAAAACGCAAAGACACGCCATATTCTTTCTTTCAACCATCAATCACACCATAATATTTATTTTATTATATTTTGCATCAAAAACAAGGGACACTTTGTTATATTTTCGTTTATGCATCAAAGGGGATTTTTAAAGCTTTATTTTTGTACCAAAAACATGTTTTATATGTACCTAAAAGGGCTGCCATGATTAGGGAAGGATTAAGGGTTGTTCTACACGAGTTTTAGGAGTATTAATTCACACAAACAAGGCTGGAACCGTAGGACAAGAGGGAAAAGCAAGAACCGTGAGTTTTGAGTGCAATTCTCATGCATGGTATTAAGGGGAGGGCTCAGTGGCTTTGCATGGGGCCTTGGGGCTTGGACATGGCTGGCTGAGGCTCGAGGAGGGTCAGGGGCGAGGGCTTGGTAGAGCACTAGGGGGCCAGGACTCGCGCATGAGGGCTGGAGAGGAGACCCCGCTGGAAGGGACTCTTCTCGGGGAGTGCTGGTCTGTCCGAGAGTTCCAGGGGCCATGGCTCGATCTAGGGGCAAGCTAGGTGGTCCATCAGGGTCCTAGGGTGATAGGTATGGGTCGGGCCAGGGGTTGGTGGAAGTGGGTATGCTGTGGCTCGAAGAAACATGAGAATGAACATGGTAGCAAGGGTGACGCGCGAGGCTGCTGTCTGGTGCAGGGCTACGTGTGCGCGGTCAGGGGTGGGGCTAGGTTTTGGTAGGGTCTGGGCTTGGTCTAGGGATGTTCAGGGTCAGGTGGGTTTGGTGGTGGCTTGGCTGGAGTGGCTGGGCTGGCCGCTGGATCGAGATGGCATGAAGAAGCTCAAGAAGCGCAGCTGGTGTTCTCTGAATTCAGAGCTTTGTGCTTGGGGTTTCAGGGTAAGGGCTGGTCTGGGATGGGTCCGGACGTGGTCCAGGGAAGGTTAGGGTGTGCTGGGCTCGGTGGTGGCTTAGCTGGAAGAGTCCTAGGTTGGCTAGGAGTCCTAGAAGTACATGAGTCTCAAGCACACACACATACAGATTTTGGGTTCGGTTTCAGAAAGTTTTTGGTCAGTCCAGGGCTGGTTATTTGGGCTGGGCTTGGTCAGTAGGGTCACTAGGTGGGTTGGCTAGGTTTTGGCTCAAAGTGGCTTGGGCGTGGCTCGAGTAAATTGGGAGATGACTCGGGTGGTTCTATAATGGGTCAAAAACAAAAATAATAAAGCTAAAATTGAAACCATGGGTCCACGGGTGTGGTTCATGGCTCCCAAGGGTAGAATAAATATTAAAAATGTTGTGTTTAAAGTTTGGGGTCAAAATATCGAGTTTTGGATTTATCCGGGATTTAATCGCCACACGAAACGCTAATTAACAAATTAATTGAAACATCTAGTTTTAAGGTTTATAAAATTATGAAAAATTATATTTAAGCTCAAATAATTATTAAAAGTCTAATTTTTGAATTTGGAAATTTTATATTAAGGTTTGGGATTTTTCGGGATTAAAACGTCTTCAGAACGACTAATTACGAATTAATTAAAAGGTCTAGTTTTTAGGCTAAATAAAATTATGAGAATTTTAATTTAGGCTTAAATAATTATTTGGGACATGTTAGAGTCAATGAAGTTAAGCAAAAGTCAAAAACGTGAAATTTTACGTCAAGAGGTAAAACTGTCTTTTTACACCTAGAAATTAGTAAACATCATGGCAATGCTCTGAAAGTTGTTTTGTATGCTATTATGATTATTTCAAATGTTTATGAATTTTTATATGTTAAATTATGATTTTTAAATGTCCATGGATTTTTATGATTTAAGGTTGACATTTAAAAGACATGTTGCATGTTTGGTTTCAAAAAATAAAATGATATGTTATGCATGATTTTGTTTATATAAAGTGATGATAATATGAAACGTTGAAGAAAGTGAAGTAATTGTGACTAATACGATGAAATGTTGGGAATGTCGGGAGGGTTATGGTCACAGTGGGAGCCCGACGATCGTGTTTCCTTGGATACGGATATGTATATGTATATGATGATATGCTTTGGGATAACGTGAGGGGAAAAGGCCCCAGAGGGAGTCCATTTTTGGGAGAAGGCTCCAGAGGGAGCCCATGCGTGGGAAAAGGCCCAGAGGGAGCCCGTCTATGGGAGAAGGCCCCCGAGGGAGCCCCGACGATCGAATTTCCATGTTATGAGGATAGGCCAAGGCCTAGTTGACCGGTGAGAGTGTTGCTGGTGTCCCCGCCGCCCAGTACTGTGGTTACATGTAGATGGATCCATCGCCCAACACGTAGACGTAGACGTAGAAGAACACAAAAGTCACAATTAACGATCTGAATTCAACGAAAAGGAAAAAATAATACATATATGTTGATGATAATATGAATATGAATATGTTGAGAATGACATGAATACGTTTAAGAAAATGTTTATGAAAAGTTTATGGAAAATGTTTTTAAAGTTTATGCATCATGAAAATGTTTATGAAAAATGATTTTGTTTAAAGTTTCTGCATCTTCATGAAAACGATATTTTAAGTACAAGTATTTTTCACTGTCGCATGTGATCTGTATTATGTATTACTTGTTATCAAGGATATGGCGTGTTAAGTGTTTAGACTCACTAGGTGTGATTGATGCAGGTGCTATTGATTACGAATATGTTAATAGAGGTCTTGATGGTTGACTTTGCTGGACTGAAGGTGCACATAACCCGAGGACCGACGCTGGTTTTCCGCACTAGTTTATGATTTATGATTTTAAATTATGTTAAGAATATTTTTATGACTTACATTTAAGGTTTGAGAGATTTTTGAGAGATTATAGTATGAGCTGTATTTATCAAATATATAGTTGGTTGTTTTACTTTTAAAATGGTTCCAAAATAATTTATGTAACTTTTGTGGTTCGGCCGATGCTATGGAGGTTTAAAAAAAAAAATTTCTAGCACGATTTAAGAAAACAAATAGCAGACGTTTCATTTTGTTTGTACATGATTTGGTGAAAAACATTGTTTCCATTTCTATGCTTGATAAAGATGGATATTCTGTTTAATTTAGCAAAGGTGTTTGCAATATTTACAAGAATGAATATTCGATTGGTATAGGTGAACTTGAAAACGATCTCTATAACTTAAAATTGAAAGATATTCCACTAAACAATGTCCAAGCAATAGCAACAACAAACAAACAAAAACAAGATAGTCAAAATTCGACACAATTATGGCATGCTCGATTAAGACATATTTCTCTAAGAATGATGAACAAGCTAGTGGGAGTAGGCATGTTTGATATGCTTGATATTAATTCTCTCACAACTTGTGAATCCTGTCTAAAAAAAAGATGACCAAAATTCCCTTTAAGGGCCACGTGGAGCGAGCCAAAGGATTATTGGATTTGATCCATAACGATTGTGCGATCCACTTAGCATCACCACTAAGCATGGACATGCCTACTTCATCACATTTACCGATTATTTTTCAAGGTTCGAATCTGATTGTGTTGCCAATTACAGAGTTTGATCTTTTCTTGGGGATGGACTAGCTGATAAAGAACAGAGTTCTAATTGATTTTTAGAAAAGATCAGTGTTGGTAAGACCGTTGGACATGGAGCAATTACTTTTTGAACCAGACAGGTCGAGAAGTTTCCCTCGCATGATCACTTGCATGCAAGCACGGAAACTTATACATAAGGGGTGTCAGGCATTCTTGGCCAGTATTATTTTAACACCTGACGCACCCATCCCGTCGATATCTATCGTACCAGTTGTCAGAGATTTTCCTAACGTTTTCTCATATGACGTTACAGGCCTTCCACCAGAGAGAGAGGTGGAGTTTGTCATTGACCTTGTGCCAAGCACTGTGCCAATCTCTAAGGCACCGTACAGGTTGGATCCAACAGAGATTTTAGAACTTAAACAGCAAATTCAGGAGCTCCTAGACAAAGAGTTCATCTGCCCTAGTTTCTCACCATGGGGCGCACTAGTGCTCTTCGTAAAGAAGAAAGATAGAAGCATGAGGTTGTGTATCGATTACCGAGAATTGAACAAGGTAACGATCAAGAACAAATACCAATTACCAAGAATCAAAGAATTATTCGATCAGTTGCAGGGAGCTAATCATCAACTGAAGGTAAAGGATGCAGATGTTCATCAAACAGCCTTGAGAACTCGATATGGGCACAACGAGTTCTTAGTGATGTCATTTGGACTGACGAATGCTCAAGCAATTTTTACGGACCTAATGAATCCAGTATTTCAGCCGTACCTAGATGAGTTCGTCATAGTGTTCATTGACGACATTCATATATACTCGTAGAGCCATGAGGAACACAGTCAGCAATTGGGTACAGTTTTGCAAGCCTTGCAGAGTCACACATTGTTTGCGAAATTCAGTAAGTGTGAATTCTTGTTGGAGAAGGTAGTATTTTTGGGACATATCATATCTAGCAGTGGCATTGAGGTGAATCCAGCTAAAGTGGCAGCGGTAAAAGAATTGTTTGAGACGAAGAACGTGTAAGAAACTCGTAGTTTCTTAGGCTTGGCAGGCTACTACAATAAATTTATTCTGGGGTTTTCCTCGATTGCAGTTCCACTCACTTCATTGAATAAGAAAAATGTTAAATTTGTATGGAGTGAAGAATGTTAGAAGAGCTTCGATACTTTGAAGCAAACTCTTATCACAAAGTCAGTTTTAGCCATGCCATCAGGACAAGGCAATTTTGTGTTACACAGTGATGCTTCTAAGCTCGGTTTAGGCGCAGTATTGATGAAGCATGGCCGAGTCATAGCATACGGCTCCAGACAATTGAAAGTGTATGAGAAGAACTACCCGACTCATGATCTCGAGTTAGCTGCCGTTGTCTTTGCGTTGAAATATTGAGACATCATTTGTACAGCGAGAAATGCCAGATAGTCACTTATCACAAGAGTTTCAAGTACTTCTTCACGCAGAAAGAGCTGAACATGAGACCAAGACGGTGGTTGGAGTTAGTAAAAAACTACGATTGTGAAATTAGCTACGATCCGGGGAAAGCTAATGTTGTGGCAGATGCTTTGAGCAGGAAAGTAGTAGTCGTAGCGCAGCTGTCAGCGCAGAGATCTCTTCAGTCAGAGATTCATAGGTTTGGCCTAGAAGTTTATCCTAAAGGCAGAGCTCCCAATTTGTCTAATTTGACAGTCCAGTCTTCTTTGCTAGACCGAATCCGTAGAGGTCAGCCTTCATATTAACAGTTGCAGAAATGGAGACTGAAGGATAAAGCCAAGGGCAGTGCACTCTACGCAGTATCCTATGGTATTGTGAGGTACAGAGGAAGGATGTGGGCGCCTAGTGGTGATTCGATCAGAGAAGATATTTTTACAGAGGCACATACATCTCCGTATTCCATACATTCAGGGGGTACCAAGATGTACAAGGAATTACAGATGTTGTATTGGTGTCCAGGGATGAAGCGTGACATTCGCCGATTTGTATCTGAATGTCTCACTTGTCAGGTCTTCTGGACGGGACGCGCTTGAGCGGTAAGATATTACCGCCCGAGAGTCAAGCATTCTAGAAATTTTAAAAAAAATATTTTAGCATGTGCAGTAGTTGTCCAAGCGGGATCCAACGAAGCCCTCAAACTATATAATTATGTTCGACGTGCAAAGAAAAATATTTTATGTTTTTGAGGTATGGGAATTGTCTTGTGATCACTTATGAACGGGTTTGGAAGCCGGATAACGTGTCCGGGGACCTCTCCACCCTAGTAAAGCATGAGCGGGTTATGATCAGGATTGGGAAGTGGTAAAGCATGACCAGGAACCAATCCACCCTGTAAAGCATGACCGGAGATCTTATGTATGTGGGAGTGAGCGTTCGTTCGAAAGGCTGTGATGATCCCTGCCAGCCCAGTATGTGGTTTAGTCTGATCAGACGCAATATGTTATGGGTCACTTGCTTAGAAACATATACCTACGCAAAATGATGATTATTATGCATGTTTAAGTATGTATGATGCTGGCACGTTTATGAAAATGTTTATGAAATGATGGAACGTCTATACTTATGCAAGTATGTTTAGAGTTTAAGTATGTATGAGATACTTTAAAATGCATGTTGTTTTATTATGTATTACTTGATGTTCTCATTTTATACATGTTGAGTCTTTAGACTCACTAGAATTGATCGATGCAGGTGAGGACGAGTACGAGGAGACGAGAGGCGGGGACCAATGAGTTGGCTCGGACGGTGCGGAGGCCTAACCCGAGGACCACTTAAGTTTTCCAGAATTTTTATGCACGTTAAATTCGTTAACTCTGATTTTCATGAAATTACTTCATGTTGTTTAAACAAGTACTTTTGCTAGCTCGTTTTTGGTTGTGTCATGACGACACGAAAATAATTTGTACTCATTTTTATTTCAAATATTTAGACAAACATTTTATTTTTATTTTTATTTGAGGGATTACTACTTATTTAAGAAAAAATTTATTTTCCCCAAATTTTAAGTAGTTTAAAGTTACGGTCGATCACAATATCTCTAAACCATTTAGACGGAAGGTTGTATTTAAGTTTTGATACGACGTGTCACTCAGATAGAAATGTTGATCTACTGAATGATGTGCATACCCCAGAATTCTTAAATGGAATAAGATGTTCTGGAGTACCGAATCACGAGTTAAAAAGGTTGGAACTCCGGTTATGTTGCTGCGGAAATAGATCATTCTCTTGGATTATGCAATGACACTAGATTGATCGTGACAAGGCTCGGAAACCATGTTTTGTAAGGAAAAATTCTAACTGGAAGTAATGCAGGTCATAAAGTACTTATTCCAAAAATGTCATGGAGGCCTTCTGATCTAAGGCTTCCTTTTAAATTCCATCGAAGACAGTATCCTTTGATTGTATCATATGCAATGACAATCAATAAAAGTCAGGGGCAATCATTGTCTCATGTAGGACTTTTTTGAAGAACCCTGTTTTTAGTCATGGTCAGTTGTACGTTGTTGTATCCATAGTTAATAATTCTAAGGGTTTAAAAATTTTGATATGTGATAGTGACAGCAACCCGAAAAATTCAACGACAAATGTTGTATTTAAGGAAGTTTTTCAAAATTTGTAATTTGTCTTTGTTTTCTAATAGTATCATCTATAATCCATTTAGTTTATTTGTATTTTAATTTAAATTATGTATTGAAATTAAAACCACATTAAAAGTTTGTATCATGTTTATCATTTTATTTTGTTACAGTTATTGTTTTGTACATAATACATAAATTTATATGTGAATAATGTAATTGATAAACAAATTATATCTTTCATTCTCTTTTATTCAGTGTTTCATTGTCAAGATCTATATGTATATGAAAACAATAAACATTTTAGTTTGATAAAAAGTCACATTATAGAGAAAGTAAATAAATTATCATACATACTAATTTTAATAATCAATTAGATAAAATAATTGTCCGTGCATCGCATGGGTGAAAAATTAGTTTTAGATTATTATTGAGTTTTGTGTTAGCCATTTGTGAAACACAGAAAATAAATTACTAGTATTTGTTTTCGACAAAAAAATAAATTACTGCTATTGGGCCAAAGCATTTGTTTATGAATATAAACAAGGGACCAAATACGTTACAGATCTCATTGTTAAAAAACCAGATTCGATGCGAATATTTGGAAATAATTATTAAAAATTTCATAATTTTTTTTCCCATTTTCACTTTTGTTTAATTGGTTCTTTCAATATATTACATTAGTAATAAATTGAAAAATTGATGTATAGCAACTATTATATATTAAATAAAATTTAAAGCACCTATGGAATATCATGCTATGTTAAATACGATGGAAAAATATCCTTTGACAGATGAATATTTCGTGGATACACGGTCATGCTTCGTTTTTGAAGTTTTTTGTATCTATATAATTTCGCACCATTTAAATTTTTTGATTTTTTTTTTTTTGAATTTCAATCTCAGTATTTGTGCATGAATATCCCGTAACCAATAATGTCATTGGATTTAAAAATTTTATTTTAGTTTTCTTTAAATATTTGTCCACCAAAAAATTACATTACATTGGTAACGTAGAAATAACCCACGTCGTTCAAAACCTTTCCCTATTGAGATCACGTCGTCGTTCAAAAAATAAAATCAACCACGAGATATTTCTTAACTACAATCTTAAAAAACCCATGCCCAAAAAAATATTACTGGAATAATCATTCATGAAACCACATTTCTAGCCGAGAAATTTAACTAATGCACATTTATTCATGTATACATCAAAATACACCAAACATTATGTATCTCAAAGGTAGCAACCTAATCATAGCACAAATCAAGAAATCTATTCATCTCACAATAACTCAAAGTAGTTCTTCATACTTACCAATGTGCTTTCTGCAGGACAATTTTTAGGTGATAAAGCTGATTCTACTCAGAAGTCAAAGAAGCCGTTTTTTATTATAGACGTTGGATTCAAAGCTTTCTATATATATAAGGTTCAACCCTATATAGACAAAAACGATCATTATTATCAAACAACACATTATCTATCCAACGTTATTTTTTAGCAATCAAAGAACTACTTGTAATCCTCAAGCTCAAACGTACTGAAAATCAGCACACTCGTAATAGCAATTATCCGATCTTCTGAGATCATATTGTGCTGTTGTTTCGTAATATCTTCACAAGCTATACACTTTAATACATCTTATTGAGAAGAGTCTGTAATCTCGAAAAGAGTATTTTCCAATACTTTGTTGTATTCGTTATATTGTGTTGTGGAACTAAGAGTTTCAGTAGGCTAAGGGTAAGTCTTACTGAAGTGGGTGTGTACAAGAGTTTTACTGTAAAAATCAAAGTCTTTTATATATACCTTCTGGAAACAGAAAAAGGGGAGACGTAGAAGATTTCATCTTCGAACTTCCAGAAACAACCACTGTCTACTGCCTACTGTTCTATTGTTTTCACCCCAAATCATCAGATCGTTTCCGCACTACTTATTGTGATCTTCTGGATTTATATTCGAACAAGATAAGTTATAATATCTAACAGGATTCTAGCATCGTTGCAAAAAAACTTCATAGAAAAAACTCCCCCCTCTAAACTCTAAGTCGATCCCCAACAAGTGGTATCAGAGCGGGCTATTCTAGTTTTGAAAATCTACAATAGAAATGGCACATTTTACCAAGGTCCCTATGTTCTCAAAAGAAGACTTCGATGATTGGAAGATCAAGATGCAAGCCCATCTTGCAGCTCAAGACGATGACATGTGGTTTATCATTACTAATGGTCCCTTAAAGATTCTAAAGCCTAATACAGCTATTGTTGTTACTTAATGTGCACCACAGATGCTTGAAAAGCAAAGAAGTGAATGGACAAGCGAGGACAAGAAGAAAACAAATTTAGACAATGTTACGAAGGATATTCTCTACTAAACACTTAACAAAAACACCTTCAGCAAAATCAAGATGTGTCCTACTGCCAAAGAGATCTGGGAGAAACTTATCCAGTTTTGTGAAGGAAATGAACAGATAAAGGAGAACGAGCTATTTGTGACAATGCAAAATTCGAAAATCTTAGGATGAAAGCTGGAGAAACTCTAAGCGAGTTTGATGAGCGTTTCAGCAGCTTAGTAAATGAGCTAGCAGCTTTGGGAAAGGAGCATGGAAATAGAGAAGTAGCACTCAAGGTAACGAGAGCTTTACCCAAGGAATGAGACGTCAAGACAATGGCGATGAGAGTCTCTAAAGATCTGAACAAGTTGGAGCTACATGACTTGTTTGCAGATTTGAAAGCCTATGAGTTCGAACTGGAAGTAAGAAGTGGAGAAGAGCCCTTGTCGAATCCACCTACCAAGGCTCTTGCACCTACTGCTACTGCTGTAGTTGTTCCAAGTGTATCACCTGCTGCTGCTATTGAAAACACATCTGACAAGACTGCTGAATAAATCAGCAATGATGCAATGTCTCTATTCGTGAAGAAATTCTCTAGATTCATGAAGAAGAATCATCGAGCATATCAAAGTCCAAACCGGAACTTCAAAAAGGATTCACCACCTGGTGATATGGCATGCTTCAACTGTGGAAAAATTGGACACTTTATTGCGGATTGCCCGAAACCCAAGAAGGATGATCAGACGAAGAAGGGGTTCAAGCGCAATGATAAGAAATCCAAAAGAGACTGCAAGCAATGATTGCTGAAGAAAGTATGTCCAAGTGGGTAGATTCTAGCTCTTAGTCTTCTAACTCAGATAGTCATTCTAGCGAAAGTGATGAAGAAGAAGTAAAGTGTCTCATGGCGAACACTGAATCAGCCTCGACATCTGGAGAGGTATTTGAATTTGACTCTAATGAGTTTACATAAGATGATTTAGTTAAAGTATTGCATGATATGGTAGAAGAGTATTCAAGACTTTCTCAGATATTCGAGGAAGTTAAAATTGAAAATCAAAACTTGAAAGATCAAATCAGTAAGTTCACTTGCTTACAAGAGAACGACTGAAGTGATCTGAAAGTTGAGATAAGTAAATTAAGAACTGAGAATGAAAAAGTAAATGCAGATTACCAGACGATGATATCTGAAAATCAGAAGCTATCGGTACTGGTGAATACAAGGAATAAGTCTTCTGTTTCATTGGAAAATATGCAAGAATTACAGAAGCAATCTGGAGACAAGAGTTGTCTCGGATTCAGTAATGATGAAAGCACTTCTGAAACTAGTACAAAGCCAAAACTGGATATGAGCAAAGGAAAATACGTTCACTTTGTTAAATCAAGTGTGGGACATGGACCAGTAGTACCAACTGTTCAAGTTGAAAGGTTTTTAGATCAGACGAACAGAAGTAAACATTATGGTCTGGGTTATGTTGAACCTAAGAGAAGAGTCAATCAGAGTGTTGGATCTAGTAGAGGATTCAACTCAGGAGGACAATCCTATGTGAAGGTTAGAAACTACCAGTACTATAATTCCAGACCAGTTCAGAAGAGATACAAACTAGACACTAAGAACAGAAGGGAAGAACAACATCCTAAATGCATTCTGTTAGAAATAATAGATCTTCTATTGCACACACCTCTGTGGATACCCGAAGTACAAAATCACCTAGAATTGTACAAATATGGGTACTTAAAGGACTGATAAGGCTTGGACACAAATAGATTGGGTACCAGTTACTAAAACTTGTTCTTGTAGGAACAGGAGAGGAAAGCCAAGATAAGCAGCTCTACATGGTATCTGAACAGTGGATGTTCCAGACATATGACTGGACAAAAGAGTCTACTTTCAGAAATAATGAGTTGTAATGGACCTGAGATAACTTTTGGGGACAACTCAAAAGGTAAAACCGTGGGTAAGGGTAAGATTATCCATGGTAATATCACCATAAATGATGTGATCTTAGTTGAAAATCTCTGTGACAATTTGATTAGTATTAGTTAACTATGTGATAATGGATACTCAGTAGCTTTTCAGAAGCACACCTGCACAGTTAAAGATGCCAATGAGTCTATAGTCTTAACCGGAAAGAGAGAAGGCAACACTTACAAAGTATAGTGGAACAAAGATCATATTAATGTTTCTACATGTTTAGTTGCCTCCCTTAGTGATAAACATTGGCTGTGGCACAAGAGATTGAATCATCTTAACTTCAAGTCTATCATTAATCTCAAGAAGCAGAACATAGTTGATGGTTTTCCTGATATTAGTTTCGTTAAGAATCATGTATGTTCTGCATGTCAACTTGGTAAACAAGTAAGATCTAGCTTCAAAAATAAAGGTAGTAAATCAACATCTGGATGTTTGAAATTATTGCATATGGACTTGTTTGGTCCAATCCCTATCATGAGCTTAGGGGGAATGAAATATACTCATGTTGTTGTTGTTGATGACTTTTCTAGATTTACTTGGGTAATATTTCTTGCTGGAAAAGATCAAACCAGTAGCCTCCTGATCAAGCTTCTGAGAAAGATTCAAAATGAAAAATCAGTTTCTGTCATTAAAATCGAAAGTGATCGGGGCACTGAATTTACTAACAAAATTCTTGAGTTATATTTGGATGAACAAGGTATTCATCATGAATATTCAGCTGCCAGAACGCCTCAACAAAATGGAGTAGCTGAGAGGAGAAACATAACTCTCAAAGAAACTGCTAGAACAATGCTAGCAGAAGCAGACATCTCTCAGTGCTTCTGGGCAGAAGAATTCAACACAGAATGTTATACACAAAACAGAACCATAATCAACAAGATGCATAATCAGACTCCATATGAGATATGGAAAGGGAGTAAGCCTAATGTTTCATAATTTCATGTGTTTGGTTGCAGATGTTTTGTGCATAATAATGGTAAAAATTATTTGTCTGCATTTGATTCAATATAGAACCGCGGTACCCGGCGGCTGTCGGACATCAGTGATAGTATTACCCATCCATTGTGCCTAGGCCTCGTCATCATCATCCTTTACATATGCATCTTAAGCAATTACATATACTTCGATAGCCACAACTAATTCTCATCCTTCAAAATATCATCATTTTCATCACTTATAAAAATCATGCACATGCGTATATTTTTCTTAAAATCAAGCATGCAACGTATATATCGTAATTTCATAAAAATCATGATCATGATGCATAAACATTTAAAAACATGATAAATTTGTGCTCAGGGCGCTGCCAGGACAAAAATCTAGACTCGGGTGCAAAATGACCATTTTTGCCCCTGGAACCTAAAATGAAAGTTTTACTCCTCGACCTCTAAATTTCGATCCGAAGCTTACCAAACTCCTTAAATCATCCCAAAACATATTTGAGTGTGTTTCTTAGACGTGAACTCAAGCCAGTTACGAAACTTAACCGATTCGTTTTAAAACTTGGACCGGGGTTTCGGTTTTAACCTGAATCTATCTGAAACTTAACCAAATTTCTCCCAACTTAAAACACCACTTAATACCATCAAGGTAACCCTAAAACTCTCAAATTCGAACCATCCAAAGTCCCCAAAACCCTGCTGCAAGCTACTGAAATTTCCAGCACCTACAATTCGAAAACCCTACTCACTAATTATCGGCCCTAGCTTGAAAGCCACACCGACCATCCTTGAACCAGACCACTTAGGACCCAGACCAGACCATACTGGACTCCACTAACCTTGGCTTGCAGCTACATGCAAACCCCACGACGCCCCGACTCATCATGGCCCGAAATCGCTCCACCCGAGACTCATCCCTCTAATATGCGATCGGCCCGCTACATGAGTGGTTCTAGCGATGGTTGAGCCTCCCTGGGGCATGTCTCAGACCCACCAGGTTCTGGTCCATTCCTAGGTTCAGCCCTTGCGCCGCCAACACCACCCTCTCTCGATCCACCATCAAAACAAGGCACAACAGCAAGTGTACCCCTTGGCCTATGCACACTCTCGCCCAAATCATGACTCCAACCTATTGTCCCTTAATCATTGACATTTTTCAGCCTCTAAACAACAGCAGCCGACAGCCCTTGCACCAAAACAAACAAAATCATGAGTTTGCAAAAGAAATGCATGCATGAGCCATAAACCGAAGCTACAAATGAAAAACATGCAGGGACCGAGCATCAAACATGAATGGCATGCATATCAGCAAGTATTTAGCATAAATGATGCATAAATAAAGGTACATGGCGTGCTTTGAATATTTAAGGACGAAAACGTGGAGAAATGCGCCTCGGGTAAGCGTCGGACGACCGAGGAAATGATCTCCTTGACGGTATGCAGCTATGGCCGAGAGTTGCTGCTGATTTTCTTACAAAGTGACGAGGAGAGGCTGCTGAAATGGAGGGGAGGGCGGCTGCTAGCTTATAGTTAGGTTTACGGAGTGTTTAGGGTAATAGTTAAATAGATAATTAAAATTGTAATGGGCCCTAACTTTGATTTAAAAAGGATTAAAAGGGATTTTGAGCCCATTAAGCTTAAAAATAGGCTTAACAAGACCAAACACACCATTGAAAAATATTTCGTTTTGGTAAGTTTTTGAAAATATCGTCCGAACCCTCAAAAAGTCCTCCGAATCATTAAAATTTGCGTACCGATTAAAAAAATATGCACTGACGGGTAAAAATATCCAACAAAGCCCATTTCTTGAAAAATACACTTAAAACACCTTCTATTAATTAATAAAAATTAAACATATAATTAAAATAATTTTCCTTATCTTCCCGGGGTCTCTGATCCCCGATCTTGCGCGAAATGCATCTAGAAACCCTAACGCGTGAACTTTTAAAAAAAATCGTGAAATGAATCTTATAATGCAATAATTATGCATTAAATGTATAAAAATAAATAAACATATCTTTTAAATAAAACACTAGATTTCATGCGTTAAGGTTATGTAAATTTAAATTCTTGGACCTTACAAATAACCTTCTCCTTTCCCCCGGTATATTTATATAAAATCTAGAGGATTTTAAAATCCATTTTAACTAACATTTTAAAACGTATTTTAAAATATCAGCTTTCGAATGTCCTTCTTAGAACAGCTTGCTCTGATATCAATTGATGGATCGTGTGCTCGGCACCTTTGAGGTTCTTTTAACACAATAAATCAATGAGCTGCAATATCTCGTGTTCTAAGAATGTTTACATAGATGAATTAAATCGAGTTTGATTATAAATCAAGAGAAAAAAACTCGAAGTAATCATTCGTTAAGAAAAATTGATATATTTTATATATTGTGCAACTGAGCAACTGAAATATTAAGAGAATCAGTTTTTGGCATATATCAGTTCAGTTATGGTGGAAATTGAACTGACAGATGCTCTAACTGATCAAATTAGTTTGAAAACAATAGTTAAATAACACAGGATATTTTTATGGATGTTCGGAGATTTCAACCGCTCCTACGTCACCACTTCTACCACCTCGGGTAGGATCCACTATAAGACTTTGATTTATACAACACCTTGTACAAACCCACTTAGCTTAGGACTTACCCTACTGCCTAACTGAACTCCTAGACTAGACTGAAGGCAACTCCTTCCAGTCAACATTTGTTTAATGTCTGTGTGTCAAAGACTACATACACAAGTTTATTGTCTTTGTGCAAGACTATATTTGAGTGGTGGTGTGTGTGTGTGAGAACTGATATCTGAGTACAACACGAAAGTGTTCTCACACACTGAGGGAATTGTGCTTCTAATCTAAACTGATAACACGATGAAGTGTTCCTTCTGGGCTGATTGCTTCTAGTAAGCTAATATGCGATATATGTGCCATTTCTCTATATCTTCACACACTCTTATATATTGGTCTTCACTGATCTTCCATTTATTGGCGAGAAACTGATCGTACAGTGAGACTCAATAATTCTATCCGTTGCAGCTTGAATGTGTTCCTTGAGATTTGTCTCTCGACTTTTCCGACATCTATGCTGGAATATTTTGTCTTCAAGTGTTGCTGCAACGTCTATTATTGTACCTTGATCTTACAATAGCTTTTGTATCGTTGTGCGTAGCTGGAATCCACTTAGGTAATCTTGTCTTGATCTGCAACTGATTGATTCATAACTGATGCACTTAACTGATCATCTGAAATGATCTTCAGTTGAGATGGTGAAATCAGATGACTCGTCAATTGAACTGATTTCACTCTTTCAGTTGAAATGGTCAGTTGGGCTCTTTATCAGTTGAGAACTGCATTAGCTGGTCGGGATTTTGATGGTCTTCTGCTGAACTGCCTGTCAGTTGGACAATTAGTTGAACTGGTCATTGATACTTCAGTTGGTCTGAATCAGTTTGGGCAATCAGTTGGCATTATCAGTTTGCTTCTCGGAAGCTTTTGTTTTGGCTCGGTTAACTGATCAGTTCGACACCTGATCAGTTTCAGCATCCTGCGCACTTCGATAAATCATAAGTAACAAAATAACAAGTTTTGTTAACATCAAAATCAAGATTGCGAAAATATTCCAACATATTTAAAATCTCAAGTGCATAAAATCCCTAAATCACCAATTAACAAAATCCTACGTCAATCATTAATATGATCAAAAATAAACTTTAAATTAAAGCATAAAAATATCTAAATAAATCATTCTCAAAATCTTTATTTAAAAAATTTAACTATCAAGCTAATGCGGAAAATGAATGTCACTCGGGAGTGTACTGCCGAACCAAATCCACTCAAGCGTCAGCGCCTCCTTCAAAAGCATCACCGCCTACAACCTTCCAAACCTAGTGAGTCTAATGACTCAGCACGTTCTAACCATACATAACAAATAATACATATACAGGCACATGCATTAAAATAATACTTTTATTTATAATAAATTTTAAGCATAAATAAATCATGAATCGTAAAGCTTTCATCATTTATCATTTTTGGGTGAAGTTTGATTCTCGAAAGTGACTAGCATTTTATCCTATGGTCGACTGAGCAATTATCAGCTCCACATGGCCCATGGGAATGGAAACTAGGCATCGCCATGTAAATACTATCGTCGGGCTCCCTCTGGGGTATTCACCCTTAAACGGGTTCCCTCTTGGGCCTTCTCCCTCACGACATTCTCATAAAATTGTAAGTTAACCGTTCTTTCTTAAAACGGATGCCCCACATATTCTCTATCCTTTGTCACAGTCAATTCACATCCCTCAAAATATTTTTCCTTTTCTTTTTAAATCATAAAATATCATGACTTTTAAAAATAGTATTTTAAAAGTAAAAATTGCACAGCTTTACCATAAATCATAAAATATCATATTTTCATCAAAATCATCATAATAAATCATTTAACATGTGTTAATACCCTTCGGAACGCTTCAAACCTTTTACGTACTACCCAAGTATAAAATGACTGTTTCGCTCCTAGACGTAAAATTTCTCGATTTTGACTTTTTCTTACTTTTATTGACTCTAGACCATCCCAAATAATTATTTAAGCTTAAATTAAATTTTAGATATTTTTATTTGACGTAAATTCGAATATTTCGATTTGATAACTAAATGACTAAACCATGAAGCGTTTTTAACCCGAATAAATTCAAAACTTAATATTTTCTTCCCAAATTTTAAACATATACTTTTCATATCTAAACTTAACATGACACCATAAAATAAACCCATAAACATTTCTTAGAGATAACTTAAGCCCTCGACTAATTTCTCAATTCGTCCTTAAAACTTAGACGTGCCTCCTGATTTTAACCCGAATGAACTCAAAACTTAATCAAACTTGAACCATGACTTATTAACATCTAACTAATCCTTTTTCATCCCAAACCAAGCCAATTAAAACCCATAGAACAGCATAACAGCTACTGAAAATTCTGCACTATTTTTACGACCCCCTAGCTTGAACCAATCATATGCCCCTTCGTTCCTAGGCTTCTACCGACCCATCCAGCCCTTAGCTCACCCTTTTGGGACCCTAACTGAACCCCTTAGAGCCTACTGGACCAACCCTTGCACGCTAGAGCCCTCAAACACGTGCAACCTTGGACTCACACGACCAACCAAACTCAATTTTTTGTTCATATTATTTTCCTATCTTTTTCAGCCCTTAAACTTGCATCTATGGACCCCTAAACATGTGAAAAAACGTCCCTTCCCTTCCCATAGCCCTACCATGGCAGTCCTTTGGTGCATCATAACCATGAATTTAAAAACACAAAAACTCAAGTTTTGTTCATGTTATGCCATAAAAATAAAAAATAAAAAGAGGATTTCATATTTTTCATGCAAACATGATTAAACACAAATAATATGATTTTAATGATACAAAAAGAAGGTTAAGAAACGTGTCTTTGCGGTTAAAACGCTTGAAATATAAATACCGTAGCGGTGAAAGTTGGTGACGAACTGAGGACGATTTCTAATTTTTTTTTTACCCTTTTCTCTTGTCAAAACCCCACCAAAAACCCACCTTAGAATGCACAAGAATCGGGTGATCGATGTTGAAAGAAATAACGATGACTAAATTCGAAAAATGAATGAATCAAAAAATCAAAACTTTCCTTGCCCAAGAGATATGTGTTTGGGCCCTCCACTTCAAGAGTTACGTGAATGTGTGTGTGCGTGTAGGTGTGGGTGTGTGTGTCTAGGAGTCTTTCTTTTATTTATTTTTTTAAAAGAATTAATCAAAGGTTTCATTAATCACTTAATTAATGGGCTTAATTAAGCCTAACTTTTTAAATAATTAATTAGGCCTAGTATGATTAATAAAATCATTAGGCATCAAATTGAAGGATTTAAAAATATCTATTTACAAAAAAAATTCTTTATAAAATACTGAAAATCCCTTGCTCCCACTAATTAATTTAAACTTGACCTTAAAAATGCAATAATTCTTAAATTATTTAAAATAAATATTTTCTTAAGTAAAAATAAAAAATTTTCTTTTAAAATTTTAACACCTTAGTCGACTTCGGTCCTCCGTTCCGGCCAACCACCAATATTCGTCCGAAAATCTTTAAATCATGAAATCAAACAAAATTACACAATTAATCATTTATTCACTAAAAATATATCATTCATGCATCCAAAATCATTCAATTTAAATATTTTAGCAATTTAATAATTTTCATGCATGCGGTCTGCATGGACTGATTTTCGGGCGTTACATTACCAGTACTCAACTGTTGTGTAACTTCTTAGCATAACTGATCTCTACAAGATCGAATAATACAACAATGAATGTTCGTGCTTACAGCTTAAAGTATAGCCTGAAAGCTATGAATGTGTATAATAAGCGTGAGTTTTTGAGAGCTTTTAAACTTGAAAGAATATGCGCAGAGTTCTTGACTGTATTGCTTGATAACTTTGTGAGATTTCGGTTTTCTTGTGCCCAAAAACGCAGCGGAAGTTTAAAATTTTTATTTTATTTTGACAATCAAAAGATATTTGTTTGAGCACTCGTATGGTTTTATAAATTAAACATACATAAGATGTTTAAAACTTTTACCTTTGGTGAACAATTTTCACTTGGCTCCAACTACGCCGGTATAAGCGAACGTAGCTCTTGTTGTAAATCTCACGTACGTTCTTCAAATCTTCTTTCTTCAATCTCTTAATACAGTCCACGACTGGATTACTTGTTCCTCTTCTAACTTGCACTAGAAAGTATAGAATGATTTATCGTTGAAGATTAAAAATCGAGAGGCGGCTCAAATCAAAAAACTTCTTTGGTGTGGCCGAAAATATGAGAGAAAAAGAGAGGACGATTTTCGAAAAATCCTTTCATGTGGAGGCTAGGGTTTTTCAAAAATTATGAATGAATTATATTTAACCCTAAGCCTAATACACATATATATAATCTTAGGGCTCTTTAATTAAATTAAATACTTAATGGACTTAATCAATTAATTATTTTAGTCCAACTAGTTTAATTAATTAATTAATCTTTTAAAGTCCAATTAAGAACCTTAATAATATGTATGTTGTTCTTGTACTCCTCCAAGCCCATTATACATATATCCATTACATTTAATTTAAATCCTTTATAAATTCAGTTGAATTTAATATTTATATTATAAATTAAACTCCTTGAATTTATCACCTCTAAAATTTAATATTTAATAAACTCAACTTTTGAGTTAATAAATTAAATCCTCAAAATTTATAAATTCAACTCCTTGAATTTATTCTCTTCAAATTCCATAAATTTAACTTCTTGAATTTACTATCTCATAAATTCAACTCCTTGAATTTATTTTATCAAAATTTAATTATCATAAATTCAACTCCTTGAATTTACTATATCATAATATAAATTCAATTCCTTAAATTTATTCTCTCAATGTTTTATATAAGTTCAAATCCTTGAATTTATTATCTCAACGAGAACAAAATAATCCAGTACTTATGTGACCCTCGAAGGTTCAGGGATACAGCTATCCGTGGGTTCACAACTCTTTGTGAGTCAGGACATAATCCTTTATTCGGGCATACCCTAATTTGCCTCATTCTATGTATCAACATTGATCATGAGAATACCAGAAATCATATTTCTGATTAAACCCATCGAATCATGGTAAGAGCGTCTAGTAGCATCGCCCCATGATTCCCTAGGTATAACGGATAGTGCCTGCAAGAACCAGTTGGTTATGATTAACGTATAGTACGGTCCTTTCATCTCATATATCCCGATCGAATCTGCAACCATTGGTTCATTGAGTGTTGCATATTAATTCGATAACTTTGTGACACACATGATAGTGGCATCACATGTACTATTGGAGAACTCCTTCTCCAACGTACATCTCATACTCTAGCCAGAGATTCCAAGCACTATTATTTCATCAGATCACATAGGATATCCACACTCGTTGGTGAGCGGTGAATCTCAGACTACAATGCACTGGCTCCTATATGTGTCGCAACTGTACCCAATCTCGCCACCTAATGACTCTCCTGGAGCCGGTAAACGAGTCAAAGCCTAGCCCTAGGATATAGAGCCTCGTGTCATAAGGACTAATAGTGTACAATCATAACCACGGACTTATCCTCCCGATAAATGATAACCACTTCGAAAGTCCAAGGGAGGGTTGTTCGGTATAATCATCATATGACTACTCATCTGTATGTTTGGACATCTCTATGCCCTTACCAAAAAACGCAGTTCACAACATCACAGATGCTAGTCTCGAGCTCAAGCGACCTTTATCCATGTTTTAGACGACTGAATCGACTAGGAACGAATTTAGAACATGTAGTGTTTGCAAATGAGTTTCAACATCGAATTACGATTCATTTGTATTAAAGCATAATCAAGGACTTTATCTATGCTGATCGCATGGGTATACAGATGAAGTGAAACGAAACCATTAAAAATTAAATTATATTAAAATAAATATTGTTTTTTTTTATAAACGAGTCAATAAAATCCCTAACCAACAGTTGGCTTGCAGGGCATCTACTCTAACAAACTTGGGTAATTTCGTATCTCAGTTACTCTGCTTCAGCTGATCTTCTCGATTATTTATAGGCTTTGTTTCCAACGGTAACAATGAATGCATTTTGAATCTTTATATCCGTTGTATAGCCACGTCAACATTATTCTGACAATCGTACACTGTAGCTTTTCTGAAATATGGCGTTCCCACTACACGTTGTAGTATGCTCTTGTACAATTGTCGGTTGATAGCTACGTTCCTTAACTGATGACGTGTCGGGTTGATTTATCAGTTGACATAGCCGATAGGATTAATTGATTGTTGTGTAACTGATCAGTCTTAACTGATCGTCCAGTTGACTATACAGTTCAGTTAGCTTTGCTTAGTTCAGTTGCCTTTGATTATCACATTAATCTTCAGTTGGGACAACTATCAGTCTACGAATCTTCAGTTCAGTTACTTTCAGTCTTCTTGATCAGTTGTTCAATCTTTTCACGCTCAATTTGTCAAACTCCGTGTAAAGACCTCTAAATTCGTATTTGAAAATTTGCGGAAAAATTTAAAAATTTTCTCTTTAAGTAAATAAAATGCCTCATTCATAAAAAAAATACTGATAAAAGTTTAACCATTCAAAATAACAGCGGAAGTAAATATTTGTTTGCAAACTCATAATTTAAAATAATCCTATAACGATGAAAATGTTTGAGCCTAAAAATAGTAAATGATGAAAATGATGTCCTCGGGTTCTACTACTGCCGACCCACGATGGCTCACTGGTCCCCGTCCTCAGTCCCGACCTCCTCGGTACCTACAACAATCAAGTTTAGTGAGTCTAAAGACTCAACATGCATATATCGTAAATAACAAGAAATAATAATAAAATTGCAAACAAGTGAAAATATCTTGTAATGAGATGTAACGTAAAATATCATTTCAATGGTAATTATAATACGTGGATAACTGAACTGAAAATGTCATAAGTGGAAATGTTTGCTCCTTGGAGCCCTGTAATGAAATAGCTTGTAATAATTTTCTTGTGAGATTATGGTCTACACAAGTGGTCCCTGAACTGAACTGACCGGTAACTGACGACCGGGTGAAATAATAGTCGTCTGATCAGACTAATGCCACAGTATACTGGGTGATACAAAACTGAACTGACCGGTAACTGGCACCGGGTGAAGTAATAATCCCATGATAGTAAAGTGACCACAAGCAATATCGCATAAATCTCAAAATGAATATTTTGCACGTAATATAATCAAATAACGTAATTAAATATCCTGTATTTATTTTACCAAAGGGGTTGGATCGTTCCAATGCTCGCTGCGACTTAGATGTAACAAGAAAAATATGCAAATGATTTATTTGACCAAACTATATAATTGAACTCCAAAAAACGAGACAATTACGCCCAATGACTTAGTATTTAATCATGACTCCGTGCCAACCCGAACCATCATTTAGTCATGATTACAATACGTCTAAAATGATGAAATGATGCTCCTAAAATGGTACAAGTCGAAACTTTGGTGAATGGAGGCCAAAACATGAAACGCTCTTTCGAGAGTCAATTTGGCACATCGCACCGTAAATTTTCGTACGACCTCTAAACTGATCTGAATCACAAACGGCCAAAAACATGACCTTCCTAACTCAATGAGGTATTGTTCAGTCCAAGGCCATAGGATAAAAGCCAACCAGGAACCCGAAATTCACCTCTGAACCACAGCACACTTGCTGTCAAAAATTACAGCAGCAGCGCTTTTGGTTTCCTTGCGTTGTTTGCGAGGCTAATGGCCATTGGGGCTTAAACCACCAACCAGAACCTCTTATCAACATCCTAAGGAATGGTTTGAACCATGGCTAAGGGCCCTAGACCAGCCACAATTCAACCCACACCATGAACACCCGAAACTCCCACCCGAGAAGCACCCTTGCGTGCGTGGGGAGTATTACTTCGTTTGTTGTCCCGTGTCATTCCAGTGGCCATTTGATTGACCATGGCATGATCTAGACATCAAGGGGTATGGTATGAACCGTGGATATGGGCCAGAGGCCAACCAAGATTCACACCACACCACAAAAATCGAAACTACACATGCTGTAAAAATCGAAGGGGCCGAAGGGGAGGTGTTCTTGTTTCTTAAAAAAAAAAACCGTTTCCACCATAGACCAAGCCTCAAAAGGGCGACTTGGTCACGTCTTAGACATGATAGGGAGGTGTTCTAACAATGGCTATAGGCCCCTAGGGCAGCCCAGAACAGAAACTCCCTCCCTTGACAGCAACTATGCAAAACGAGACACAAAGGGACACATTTAGGGTGTTGCTGTAACATGCGAGTTTCCAGCGTGTATGGGACTGAACCAATGGACCAACATGGTCCTAACATGTCCTAGTACATGTCTAGATGCAGCCTTTGTAGCCTAGGATCGAGCCAACACCTGAACCATAAAAAACAACAGGAAACGTGAAGCATGGAGAGCACCCGAAAAATCTGTGCAGAATTTTAATAAACTTGTGGTCCATATTTCGGTTTTCACTAATAAAATCATGGATGAATGATGTTTTAAAATACCTATATGGCTTGATTGAAGAGTGCAAGAAATATAGACATGCCTGGATTTCGTTTGCAAAGAAAAACGAATTAATACGACGACACGGCGTGGCGGAGACGGAGTTCTCTTCTCTTGTTTTCTCTTTTATTTTTCTCTCTTCTTTCCTCCCTAGAACTCACGGTTTTTCTCTCTATTTTTCCTCTGAAATTTTCTAAAATGAGGTAGGGAGAATGGCTAGGGGAAATAGGGAAGATGGCAAGATAAAGGAATGAAAATATTCTTTCTATCTATGAATTTGTGAGATAAGGAAGATATGAATGGTAATAAAAGATTTTGAGGGATACAAGAGGGTGCATTGGGTTGAATTTGAGTCTAGGTACAAGGGAGAAAATAGCTTAATTAATTATTTGGTAGAGATTTAAAAGTGGAGAGAATATCTACCTACAAAAGATTAAGGAAAGATGCTTAAAGAATAAATTGTCCAACTAATTAAAATCTTTTAAAATAAAGAGAAGGGGCCGATTTTTTATGATTAAAAGAGGTAAAAATATTGCTTAATTATTAATTATTGATGATTTAGTGTAATGGAATTATCTCCCAAGAAAATAGATAAAGAAATATATTAAATAATTGGATTGACAACTATTCTTAAAATAAAAGAGGGGGGCTGAAAATTGCATCAAAAATGGAGGGGAAATACTCCTTAAATATTGTATTTTTAATCTTTAGTGTTTTATCTACTCATTAAATATTTTAGTGAATTAATAAATTAGTTTAGGATGGTAATTATCTTGCATGCATGACTAATTATTAAAAATTCATCCACTAACATGTTAGGGTAATATTTTCTTGAATATATTAGGCTCATATTAATTTATCCCAATTGGTTACACATTTTAATTTAGGCTTTTAATTAAATTTGTGGACATAAAGAATTTATTTACTACTTATCTCAAGTCAATTAAATAAATTCTTAAACCTTCTTCTTCATAAAAAAATATATTATTAATTATCTTAAATAAATTCTAGGAATGTTTTCTTAAGATTACATTTTATCTCTTTACTCCAACTCCAGTCCGGCCTCACTTAATTTAACTGAAAAGGTATTACTTAAACTACTGCATGAAATAAATAATTTAAAGAAAAGAATTTAAATACTCATGCAATGAAATCATTTTAAATTTAAATACTAGAATTATGCATGGCTTATACGTAGTCTAATTTACGGGTTCTACAATCCTTCCACCCTTAAAAAAAATTTCGTCCTCGAAATTAAAACTCACCAAATAACTCGGGGTACCGTCTCCTCATTTCTGGCTCAGACTCCCACGTAGCTTCCTCCTCTGAATGATTAAGTCATTTGACTTTAACTCGCTTAACCAGCTTATTCCAAAGCTTCTTCTCCTGTCTGTCTAGGATCTGCACTGGTCTCTCTTCGTAAGACAGGTTCGGAGCGAGCTGCAACGGCTCAAAGTTCAAGACATGCGAAAGATTTGCCATATACTTCCTCAGCATAGAGACGTGGAAAACATTGTGTACTCCTGCCAGATTCGGCGGAAGAGCAACACGATAAGCTAGCGCCCCAACTCTGTCGAGGATCTCAAATGGTCCAATGAATCTCGGACTGAGCTTTCCTTTCTTCCCAAATCGCATGACACCTTTCATAGGTGCTACCTTTACAAAGACGTGGTCGCCGACTGCGAACTCTAAATCTCTCCTCCGCTAATCCGCATAACTCTTCTGTCGATTCTGAGCGGTCCTCATCCTGTCACCGATCTTGACTACTACATCGGCAGTCTGCTGAATAATCTCTGGACCCAACTCTGCTCTCTCTCCTACTTCATTCCAATGAATAGTAGATCTGCACTTGCGACCATACAGTGCTTCATACGGAGCCATTCCTATAGACGACTGAAAGCTGTTGTTATAGGTGAACTCCACTAATGGCAAGTTCGACTCCCAACTCCCGGAGAAATCAAAAACACAAGCACGGAGAAGATCCTCCAAAATCTGAATAACTCGCTCTGACTGCCCATCTGTCTGAGGGTGGAAAGCTGTGCTAAACAACAACTTCGTACCCATCGTCGAATGCAAACTCTTCCAAAACGAGGAAGTGAATCTGAGGTCTCTGTCAGACACGATAGAAACTGGAATACCATGAAGTCGGACTATCTCCCAGATATACAACTATGCATATTGACTCATGGTGGAAGTCGTCTTGATAGGCAAGAAGTGCGCTGATTTGGTAAGACGATCAACAATCACCCAGATAGCATTCGATCCTCTGACTGACTCCATAAACCGGTCACGAAATCCATGGTAACATTCTCCCACTTCCACTCGGGAATAGGGAGAGGCTTAAGCAGACCTGCTGGTCTCTGATGCTCCGCTTTCACGAGCTGGCAAGTCAGGCATTCGGATACAAAGCGTCTGATATCCTTCTTCATTCCTGGCCACTAGTACAATAACTGCAGATCCTTGTACATCTTCGTACTCCCAGGGTGAATAGAGTACGGTGACATATGGGCCTCTGATAGAATATCTTCTCGAATAGAACCACTGCTAGGACCCCATATCCTGTCTCGATATCTGACAATACCGTCACTAACTGTATACAAGACACTGCCCTTGGCCTCATCTCGCTGCTTCCACCTTGCCAACTGCTCATCTGCTGGCTGACCACTGCGAATACGGTGGGTAAGGGAAGACTGAATCATCAAAGTAGATAGACGGGGAACTCTACCGTGAGGATATGCTTCTAGATCGAACCTCTGCATCTAAGATTGAAGAGGTTTCTGAATCGTCAAATGAGCCATCACTACGACTTTCTTGCTCAATGCATCCGCAACTACATTAGCCTTACCCGGGTGGTAGCTAATGTCACAATCATAGTCTTTCATGAGCTCCAACCATCGCCTCTGACGCATATTCAGTTCTTTCTGCGTAAAGAAGTACTTGAGGCTCTTATGGTCGGTAAAGATCTGGCACTTCTCTCCCTACAAATAATGCCTCCAGATCTTCAAAGCAAATGCCACGGCTGCCAACTCTAGATCATGGGTAGGGTAATTCTTCTCATGAGTCTCCAACTTACGAGAAGCATATGCTATCACCTTCCCATGCTGCGTCAATACTACGCCTAAACCGAGCTTTGAAGCATCGGTATACAAGACAAACTCACCGGGCCCTGACGGCATGGCCAAAACTAGTGCTGAAATGAGAGCTTGCTTCAAAGTATCGAAGCTCTTCTGACACTCGTCGCTCCACTCAAATTTCACATTCTTCTTTGTCAATGATGTGAGTGGAACTGCGATGGAAGAAAATCCCTGAATGAACTTTCGGTAATATCCTGCTAAGCCCAGAAAACTGCGGATCTCAGATGCATTCTGTGGCACAACCCAGTCTCTGACTGCAGCAACTTTCGCTGGGTCTACCTCAATACCACTGCTAGAACCAATGTGGCCTAAGAACGCCACCTTCTCTAACCAGAATTCGCATTTACTGAACTTTGCAAAAAATTTATGCTTCTGTAAGGTCTGCAACACTATGGTCAGATGTCTGCTGTGATCCTCTTGATTCTTCGAGTAGACGAGAATGTCGTCTATGAACACTATCACAAACTGATCAAGATACGGCTGAAATACGCGATTCATGAGATCCATGAAGATCGCTGGCGCATTCGTCAAACCGAACGGCATCACAAGGAACTCGTAGTGGCCATAACGAGTCCTGAAAGCAGTCTTAGGAACATCGGCGTCTTTCACCCTCAACTGGTGATAACCGGAACGCAGGTCAATCTTAGAGAACACCAAAGCTCCCTGCAACTGGTCGAATAGATCTTCAATTCTCAGGAGTGGGTATTTATTCTTCACAGTAACCCTGTTCAACTCCCGGTAATCAATACAGAGTCTCATAGAGCCATCCTTCTTCTTCAGAAACAAAACTGGCGCGCCCCATGGTGAAAAGCTCGGGCGAATGAACTCCTTGTCAAGAAGTTCCTGAATCTGCTTCTTCAGCTCTGCCATCTCTGTCGGGGCTAGTCGGTACGGTGCTTTTGAGATCGGAACCGTACCTGGCATAAGCTCAATAGAAAACTCCATCTCTCTCTCGGGTGGCATACCAGAGACGTCTTCAGGAAAAACGTCTAAGAAATCTCTGACAATGGGAACATCGGAGGCTGACTGACTGGGTGCTTCAGGAACGGATAAAAAAGTCGCCAAAAATGCCCGACACCCTCTATGCATGAGCTTTCTAGCCTGGACACAGGGTATAATGCGCGGTAAAGGAAAGTACCTGTCTGGCTCGAATAAGGACTGCGTCATCCCAGGCGGTCGGACTAGAACAGATCTCCACTGAAAGTCGATCAAAACTCTGTTCCGTAATAGCCAGTCCATCCCCAGAATAATGTAAAACTCCGGCATCGGTAGTACCATAAGATCCGCATAAACAAGATTGCCATGAAGCTCGAGGTCTATGTCTCGGATCACATTGGTGGTTGTCATCTCTTCTCCAGAAGTCAGTACTACTGAATAAGCTACATCTAGCCCAATGGTCTTGACTTTGAGAAAATTAGCAAAGATCTCCGAAATAAACGAGTGAGTAGCCCTTGAATCTATCAAGGCTTTTTTAGCTGAGCCAAATATGAAAATTATCCCTGAAAGGTTAGGACACTAAGCTGAACCCAATAACCACAAGAACTAAGCTTATTAACATGTAAAGGTCAAAGTTCTTCTAACTAAATTCTCGGAATAATACTGAGTAGAGCATGCAATCCTACTGCAATTCTATGTTCAAAATTTCAACCCAAAACATTAAATCCCAAATATAAACTTAAAGCTTTTAAGGTACCTGTCATAAGCATGGTTTCTGGGTTCGTCTCCGCTGCATGGAGAGCAAACACCCTGCCTTGGGTAGGCAGATTCCTCTGAGGGCACTACGGCAGCACGTGGTCTGGACTGCCACATTTGTAACACTTTCCTGAGCCATACATACATGCTCCAGCATGGCGGCGTGAGCACTTAGGACAGACTGGATGCTCGAAAGTCTTAGGGACTGGGCGTCCCTGCTGTGGCTGCTGCTGCTGACCTTTGTATTTGGGCGGGCCGTGGAAAGGCCTCTTATGCTGCGGTTGCTGCTGAGGAGGAGGGCGGTGCGGCATCTGGACTGGTCGCTTGCCCTGGCGGTCTCTCTCGATATCCCGCTGATCTTGCTCTGCGGCTAGAGCTCTGGAGACAGCGACCTCATAAGTAGTAGGGTAAGATACCCTAACATCACGGCGCAAGATCGGCCGTAAACCCATCAAGAAATGCATTAACTTGGCCTTGGCATCATTCGCGATCAGGGGTACAAAATGACAACTCCTCTCAAATTTACGGATGAACTCCGTAACAGTCAAATCTCCCTGTCTCAGGATCATGAATTCCGTGGTCAACCTGGTGCGCACTTTTTCAGTAAAATATTTGGAGTAGAATACCTCTGTGAAGCACGCCCAACTCAGTGTAGCCAAGCTCAGGGCTACTGACGCTCCTTCCCACCATAAGCGGGCATCTCCTCCGAGTAAATAGGTGACACATTGAACTCTGTCTGCATCTCCAAGCTCCATAAACTCAAAGATAACCTCGAGGGACTTGATCAAGCCATCGGCAATCATGGGGTCCGTCGTTCCTAAAAACTCCTTAGGACGCATCTTCATGAATCTCTCGTAGACAGCCTCAGGCCCTGTCGGCCTGGTCGCCACAGCATTGTTCCCCGCAAACTGTGCAAAGAACTGAGTCATCCCCGCTAGCATCTGGGCATTCATATCTGGTGGAGGGGGTGGAGGTCCATGCCTCTCTTGCCTCTGCTCCTCCTCGTCCTCCGACGAGGCTCATCATTTCTAGTGCGCTCGAGAATGCGTCTAGGGGGCATACTGTTCCACACATATAACCCAAACGTAACCAACATGCCTAATTCCCTAATTTCTTTAAGTTTTAAATACTGAACAATAAAAAAAATATGGTCGTAAAATATTTCATGAAAACATGCTGTTAAATAATTCATGCTTTAAATAAAATGAGTAAATGTAAAACTTACAGATCGGAGACGTGACTTCGTGAGCTTCTCGAGGTCAGTAGTAGTATAACCCTTTACAAGAACATGGGCTCTGATACCACCTGTAAAGGCCTCTAAATTCGTACTCGAAAATTTGCGGAAAAATTTAAAAATTTTCTCTTTAAGTAAATAAAATACCTCATTCATAAAAAAAATACTGATAAAAGTTTAACCATTCAAATAACAGCGGAAGTAAATATTTGTTTGCAAACTCATAATTTAAAATAATCCCATAACGATGAAAATGTTTGAGCCTAAAAATAGTAAATGCAGAAAATGAGGTCCTCGGGTTCTACTACTGCCGAACCACGATGGCTCACTGGTCCCCGTCCTCAGTCCCGACCTCATCGGTACCTACAACAATCAAGTCTAATGAGTCTAAAGACTAAGCATGCATATATCGTAAATAACAAGTAATAATAATAAAATTGCAAGCAAGTGAAAATATCTTGTAATGAGGTGTAACGTAAAATATCATTTCAATGTTAATTATAATACGTGCATAACTGAACTTAAAATGTCATAAGTAGAAATGTTTGCTCCTTGGAGCCCTGTAATGAAATAGCTTGTAATAATTTTCTGGTGAGATTATGGTCTACGCAAGTGGTCCCTGAACTGAACTGACTGGTAACTGACGACCGGGTGAAATAATAATCGTCTGATCAGACTAATGCCACAGTATACTGGGTGGTACAAAACTGAACTGACCGGTAACTGGCGACCGGGTGAAGTAATAATCCCATGAGAGTAAAGTGACCACAAGCAATATTGCATAAATCTCAAAATGAATATTTTGCACGTAATATAATCAAATAACGTAATTAAATATCCTGCATTTATTTTACCAAAGGGGTTGGATCGTTCCCAGGCTCCCTGCGACTTAGATGTAACAAGAAAAATATGCAAATGATTTATTTGACCAAACTATGTAATTGAACTCCCAAAAACGAGACAATTACGCCCAATGACTTAGTATTTAATCATGACTCCGTGCCAACCCGAACCATCATTTAGTCATGATTAAAATACGTCTAAAATGATGCTCCTAAAATGGTACAAGTCGAAACTTTGGTGAATGGAGGCCAAACCATGAAACGCTTTTTCGAGAGTCAATTTGGCACATCGTATTTTCACTTTTGGCGAGGCCCAACGCCCTCCCCATGTACAATGGTGAGCTAAGACTGATCAGTCGACCACACAATGATACGATTACAGCTAGTCATTTTCAAGGATCAATCTTCACCCAAAAATGATATATCATGATGGAAATCTTTATGATTTAACTATTTATGATTTATTTACGCTTACAAATTTATGCTAGCTATTTTAAATAAAAATATGATTTTTATGCTTGTGCATGTATATATATTATTTTTTACTCATGATTAGAACGTGTTGAGCCATTAGACTCATTAGGTTTGGATAGTTGTAGGTGAGGATGATTTTGAGGGAGGCGCTGACGCTTGAGTGGATGGAATCTATCAGTACACTCCCGAGAGACATTTATTTTCCACACTTGCTTAGTATTTAAAGTTTTTATGCAAAGATTTTGAAGATTATTTATTGAGAGATTTTATGATTTATTTTGAAGTCTAGTTTTGGATTATTTTAAAAGTTAAAAAATGATTTTTTTGGTGGTTGACAGTTTATGAATTTTTATGAAATTAAGACTTTTAAATGTTGAGTTATTTCAAATTGAATGTTTCGAATTTTTTTAAAAAAATTAATAGGATTTTAAAGTTAAAAAGTTAAGGACGTTTCATTTTCAGTTGTGGAATAATCATTTGAGTATTATTTAAAGTTTTACTTGCATAATATATTGCATAAGACTTATCATTCCTTCTTTGACCTAATATTATACCGATTGAAAAATAACTTGCATCTCACATGATTTCAAATGATAAAGACCAATCAGGAGGTTACATGGTAGAAGCTGATGTTAAATGTCTAATGATTTTAAACAAAATTACTTTGACAATCTTGAGTCCACTCAAATGCAGTGTTTTTTGTTAAGAATGACAAAATTTAAAGATACTACTTACCTCATTGGCGGTCAAAAATGATCGCTCCAGCACAACGCAAATGAGAAAATAATTCTACACGGGATTCTTTGAGCTAAGGTGGAAGAATTTTGTGGACTCCAATCTGCATATAAAAAGAGGAAAAAATATATAGCTAGAGTAGAGTAACGACCAATTGATTTCAATTGGAGGGAGTCTGAATTTTTAAATTTTGTGAAAGAGGGCTACTTAAATGGAAGATGATCTTCACACATACTTGTCAAAATAAAATAAAAAATAACATCATATTTTGACCCAATCCAAATTCGAACCCAGGTGTTTTCGGACAACATAACATCTTACCACTACATTATACAATGTTTGATTAAATATTTACATAAATAATTATATAAATATATATCTAGGTCGAGTTTTTCACATTTTAGTCAAGTTTGGGTCGAAATTTCACATTTGGGTCGAGTTTTCATACTTGAGTTGAGTTTTTCGTATTTAGGTCAAGTTTTTTTTACATTTGGATCAGGTTTTTTCACATTTGGGTCGATTTGTTTATATTTGGGTCAATATTTTCATATTTAGGTTGAGTTTTACACATTTGGAGTAAAGTTTTGGGGTGAATTTTTATATCCGAGTTGAGTTTAGAGTGTAATTTTTATTTTGATTAATTTAGGTTTTTTATTTTGAAGGACAAAATAATAAAGTTAAGGTGACCTTTTTTTTCCCATTTAGAACGTCATATTATCTCATTCACCTTCGGCACTTCAAAATAACTAGTACACTGGTGCATGCGTTGCGTGCTTGTACAATATTTTTATAATTCATTTGGTTTATATTTAAATGAGAATCAAAATATAATTATAAGAAATAGTGAGGGTCTACAATGTAATTTGATATATGCATTAAAAAAATAAATAAGTAAAAGAATGAAAAAAAGACCCAAATAAGAATTTAATTTACAACTTGATTCTTAGAAAATAAAGACTCTATCAAGTGAGTCACATATGACTTACATCAAAGTTTTAACAATTTATTTATGTATATAATTATTAAAACAAACAATGACACCAAAAGTTAGTTATTCTAGGTATCTCAAACTTAATATAGACTAGCGACCGAGTCACACGCATTGCGTATGTAACATAATATTATACATTTGAAATGTTGCTTGATCAAAGAAATAGATGAATCCTTCTTTCTACCATACTATCGATCTCTTATTCTGTAAAGTTTTAATCTAGAATCAAGATAGATTCTATAGATCAATCTACAAATTCTGCTACCCGCTTATTTCCCTTTATTCTAAATATTCTAATAGAATTCTATTCTAGAATATATATAATATAGTAATAATTCGGATCAATTATTCTCATTAAATGAGTGAAAAAATTTCAAGAAGAAAAATGAGTGTAGATTTAAGGATTTATTTACCTGTAAGCAACGTACAACGACAAAAGAATTGCAAGATAACATAGCAGCAGATTCATAATTGGGGATCGAACCGCTCTTCCTGATAACCGCACACTCGATCCTTGAATTTAAAGAAGATGATTTTCAATTGAGAAGGGTAAGATAGAAAATCAATCGGGCGAAGAAATAATCCATTGGAAGCTACTTTTGACTTTGAAAAGAATAGGTCAAATAAAGGAAGAATTTTCAAGAGAAGAAAACTTAATCGCTTTTCCGGCCGCGTATGACATATATGCAACCGATCTTCAAGATATTTTGTTCTATTTTCTCCTTTTTTAGGGCCTACAATTGATTTTTACACGACGAAAGGTGAGATGGAAAAGGAAGCGGAAGAAGAAAATATTAATGGAAGCTAGAGCTGAGAGAGTGGGAACGTGGTGTTCTTGTGTTTTGGAGTGGGAGTTTTGGAAATGCATGTTTTTCAAGGGCTCAAAATTTTTACAAAGAAGCAAAGCATAAATCAGTTTTCTTTCAACCATTTCCTCTTAGACGTGTAGTGAGTACTGAGCAGGTGGAGGACGTGGAGTGAGAAGGTGTAAGGTCCAAAATAAAGACGACGTAATCCAAAATGCATCTAAGAAATATGAAAAATGGTTAATTAATTGATTTTAATTGTTAAAGTGATTATGAGATATGTTTATATGATGTTTAGTAGTTTTCTACTTATATGCATTAAAATGTATTTTTAATGGTTATTCGAGTTGCGATCGAGGAACGAAGACCGATGGCTGAAAAATGGAAAATGTTTTTATTAAATAATTGTTTTTAATTATTTAAAATATGGTTGATGCTTTTTCTTATTTTTGAAATAAGGAGTTTCGAGGGGAATTTAATACGCCGGGACGTAATTTTTATCAGTGTTGGTTTTTCAACAGAAATACGAACGTTTTGACAACCCAGCTAATAATTTCACAAACTTTATTAAACAATAATAGGCTTAGTGGGCCTAATTAACCTTGTTAATGGGCCTAAGATTTTGTTAGTGTGTTAATTATTATTTAAAGTGCAAACTACCCCATAATTAAATTATAAACTCACGCCTCCCCTACCCCAAAGCATCACAACTCTTTTCCCTCAACTAAATACACGGCACCCACAAGAAATTCAAGAGGAAGCATCGAAATCTTCAAAGTTTTCAAGCCAAGGTTCTCCTCGTCGTCGTTCTTCAATCGTCAACGTTTAATCGTGCGTTAAAAAAGCAAAGACACGCCATATTCTTCCCTTTACTCATCCATCACACCATAGTATTTGTATGATCATGAATTGCATGGAAAAACAAGCCACACTTCTTATATTTTCGTAACTATGCATGAACAAGTGTTAAACTCTTGATTTTTGATCCAAAAACATGTGTATTATGTGGTTAAGGGGTTGCCATGATTAGGAGTGATCAAGGGTCATGTTTCACACGAAATATAGAGTCCTAAGATGCACAACACGCTGCACAACACGAATAACAAAAGTTGGAAACCGAAAATTTTTATTTGGTGTCATGGGGCCCGGTTTAAGAGAGATGTTTGCAAGGCTTGGTCTCGGCTGGGACTAGGACTGGCTAGGGTCACGTAGGGGTAAGGGAAGGAGTCCTAGCCACGCTAGGACTCGATCACCAGGGCAGGGAAGGAGTCCTACCAAGAAGGCACATAGCAGCTCGCAGGGAGAAGATGGCCCGGCCAGGGGGCTTTGGTCTGGGCTAGGTCAAGTCACTAGGGTCCTAAGAGGTTGCACAAGGGGCTGGTTCAGGGTTTGGTCCGGTGGCTAGGTCCTAGGCATGATTCGAGGAGTCCTTGTCGAGTAGGGTTCTCGGTGTTCGCCAGATAACTTAAGCGTTCGGACTCTTCCACTCCATTCAGCAAGTGCTGAAATCCCATGATTTGAGCCTATCAGTATGGGATAGGCTTCCCTTGGTCTGCTTGGGCCATTCCATTAGCTGAGAATTTCCGAACAATTGGAAGCCGCAGCCTTTCTCTTTTGTGGAACGTGCACACAGAGTTGGAGGGTATGCAAGAGGCTGAGAAACCCACTTTTTGAGGCTTTTTTGGCTACATCTCTGGTACCGTAGCTTGCAGCTGGAGTTGTGGCTTACATTTGGGGCTAGGGTTAGGTTCTTGGGGTGCTAAGGGTCCAGTAGGGTCCATAGGGGGTCTGGCTCAAAGATGGTCTAGCATGGTTCGGGCTTGGTTCGAGAAAAACGAACATGGCTCGAGTTGTAGTCTAGGTGGTTTTAACTAGGGTTTCTCCTTTGGGCTTTAAATTGAAACATGGCTCACGGCGTTCGAGTCATAGTTCACGAGGGTTAAATTAATATAAATAGTCTAAGTTTTTAATTTGAGAATTTTATATTAAAGTTTGAATTAGTTTGGGATTAAAATGCATTAAAAATGAATAATTAAGGAATAATTGAAAAGTCAATAATTTAAGCTAAATAAAATTATGAGAAATTTTATTTAAGCTTAAATAATTATTTGGGATATTCTAGAGTCAATGAAATTAAGAAAAAGTCAAATTTGAGAATTTTTACGTCTAGGGATAAAACGGTAATTTTACACATAGAAAATAGTAAACGTCATGATAGTACTCTGAATGTTGTTTTATATGTTAAAATGTTTATGTAACGCCCCGAAAATTCGAAAGTCCACGCGAACCACATGCATGCAAGTTATTAAATTCTCTTGTATTTTAATTAAATGTTTTATTTGCATTAATTAATTATGTTGTCCATATTGACATGTTTAAATAATATTTTCTACATGGTTGCATTAAAATGTATTTTTAAAGGTTATTCGTGTTGCGATCGAGGAACGGAGACCGAGGGCTGAAAAAAATAGAAAATATTTTTATTAAATAATTTTTTTAATTATTTAAAATATGATTGATGCTTTTTCATATTTTTGAAAATATAGGGTTTTGAGGTGATTTTATACGCTGGGACGTAAATTTTAGCGGTGTTGGTTTTTCAATAAAAATACGAATGTTTTGGCAACCCGGCTAATAAATTCACAAACTTATTTAAACAAAATTATTTTAATATAATTAATTAAACACTAATGGGCTATTGGGCCTAATTTATTTTCCTAAGGGGCCTAAACCTTGGTTAGTGTTTTATTTAGTATTTAAAGTGCAAAACCCCACCCTAAACCATTGAATATTCACACCCAACTTTCAGAATTTGCACACCAAATTGTCTTCAAATATCCACGACACACACACCTCATATTTTAAGAAGAAAATTAGAAAATTCAAGGGAATTTCAAGCCAAGGTTCTTTCCCCATTCTTCGCAATCGTCAACGAGAATTCGTGCGTTAAATACGCAAAGGCACGTGTAACGTACCGTACTTTTAAACTATTTAAAATTTGCGTAAAAATAAAAATTTTCTTAAATAAAAAGTAAACCTTCAATCAAAAGCTATTCATCCAAAATATTTGTAATACAAAGATCACAAATAAAGTTTGCTAAAAGTGTTTGTTTAAAATCTCATAACCAGAACATAAATCAGAGTATTTTGATCATTGCATAAAACTTCAAAACATGACGGTCCTCGGGTTTAGCCTCCTGCTCAGTCCAAGCCAGCTCCTTGGTCTCCACCCCTAGCCTCCTCAACATATTCCTCCCCTGCATCGATCAAGTCTAGTGAGTCTAAAAACTCAACACGTATACACTGGAAGGTAACGAATACTACATAATAAAACCACATGCAACTTTAGATAGGGAGTACATACATGAAACTTGAACTTGCATAACTAAAGCTTGAACATACATACATACACACATAGACGTGCCATCAACATAAAACTTTTCTTAAACATGCTTGCATACTTGAACATTCATAATTTCATCATTTTGCGTAGAGATATGTTTCAAAGCAAGTGATCCATACATAATAAATGCCTAATCAGACAAACCACAGTACTGGGCTGACAGGGACGTATCCACTGCCACATACATGAGATCTCCGTTCATGATTTAACGGGTGGATTGGTCCCCGTTCATAATTTAACGCTTTCCAATCCTGATCTAAACCCGTTCATTCTTTAATGGGGTGGGTTGGTCCCCGTTCATGATTTAACGCTTTCCAACCCCATACATAATTTGGTCACAAGACATTTAGCATACCTTAAAAACTTGAAAATATTTTCTTTGCACGTCAAACCTACTTACTTGGTGTTGAGGGATTCGTTGGATCTCGTTTGGGGCCGCTGCTGCACATAATAACGTGAATTTAAATGCTTAACATGCATAACTTAGACGTAGGTATACGTGCTCACCACCCAATTCAATAAATAAACATTCTAAAACGCTCGAGACTTGACCTTATTTAAATCATCGTACTAAACCATAGCGTGAAACTCCCAAGAACACAATACATTTTTCCCAAAACAGGTGGTGTGGGGACCCGGGCTCTAACTCAATTATCTTTGGGATTAAGTGGATCTTTGCTAGAAAATGTGGGTCAAAATTTTTCTTTTAACATCAAAAACAGTTGTATAAAAATCATACACAAACAACATTCTTTATTTTATTTCACCAAAGGTAAATACATGTCTTATTCCTTTTTCATAATACAAACTAGAGTTTACCACAACTACATGTAACATGTAAACACTCCTAGTTCATCTGCTACGCCCGAAATCTCCACGCTAACTCGATCTCTCATCTTTGTCGCTACCCTGATCCTGTCCCACCTGTTGTCATGCACACATACATACACAACAACAGCCGAATATTCCGGTGAGAACAAATCCCAGTATAAAACATGTATACATGCATGTTAAGTAAGGAAGTACAAAATCATGATACATGCATCCATAATCATAACACATATTAATGAATACAGATAACACATCTTTGACTCTTATTCTTGACTCGATTCATATCTAAATCTAGGGATCCCGGCGTGAATAAGACGTAACAAGTCTCCCACCTACCCTCCAAATCGTGGTGGCGGTACGTCTTATTCCTAGACTTAGGCCCTGTCTGTATCGAACATCTACAACCGGAGTCGATCTTCTCCTGTGCTTCGATAGCACCGAACGTCTAGAACTTGGCAATTCTGCCAATGACTCTCCTATCTAAATGCTTAGACATAAATCAACATAAAGCACAAGTATAGTAAGGTATAAAAATCTAGTATGTGATTTTGGGAAACTCGAATCAAATCTAATTCGAGTTGTATCTTCCCGAATCAACATGAATTATACCTTTCTTGTCGTTCGTAGAAGTCGAAGTCTCGTATTCTTGATATCAAATCTATCAAACCCAATCTGAAATGACATATATACAATGTACCCTATCAACCTCTAACTCAAAGGAACACACACAAATCAATATTCAATCTCGGTACATTTCTACGGCATAACGGCGTAATCTCGCGATACAGGTCAACTCAAACATCAATAATCAATAACCATAATTCATCCTCATCAACCAATATCATATACACTTCACAAAATCTGTATAATCCCAACCACAAATATGCTAAAATGCATAACAATCTCATACGATCTCATTTCTTCGATCCGGTTTCGATTCTACGTGTCTCAACATATCAAGAACATATCATATAGCTCAAAATCTAATTTCCCCACCATCAATATCTCAAATCATGCAGGAAATGAATGAAACTTACATCCCCTTGAAGCCTTTGATGAGAGGAGCACGGAAATGAATTCGGATCGAAATTCGGGTGGCTAGATCTTGTACAAGCTAAGTTCTAGGCTATGAGGATTCTTGAGGCTTCCATGGAAGTATTTTTGATTTTCAGCTGCTGAATGAGTGAAGAAATGAAGACTCAGCACATATATTGCATGGCAATGACACTTGGCTATTTTTTTTTCATTCTGCACGTCTCGCGCATATGCGCGACCTCAACCGGCGCATATGCGCGAGACCTATGGCCTCGGCATATTTGACTTCATCATCTCGCGCATATGCGCGAGCCCTACGGTCTCGGCATACATTCAATTCCATCAGCTCGCGCATATGCGCGTTGCTTCTCACGCATATGCGCGAGGCCTTCGACCTCGGCACATGGGACTCGCGCATATGCGCGTATCTCTGTCGCGCATGTGCGCGATACCTACGGGATTTCAACCTTTGCTAACTCAGCATGTCCCATTCTGATCGCGACTTGATCCATCTATAAGCGTTACAAGTCATAATCGTTAATCCCAGATTATCAACATGAAATTCTCGGGCATTACAGGTGGTACACGGACCCCGTGCCCAGGTCTGGCTACGGGTCTGTGTAGGTTCGCTACAAGACCTACCAAAGAGAAGGAAGGATACGGACCCCGTGCACTGACCCCGTGCCCAGGTCCGTGCTAGGGTCCGTCTAGAGGTCCGTGTAGGCACTGGAGAATGGTACTTAGAGGAAAACAAAGGCACGGACCCCGTGCCATGGTCCGTGTGGGGGTCTGTGTTGGCTCGCAAAACTGACACCAAGGAGAAAACGAAGGCACGGACCCCGTGCCAGGGTCCGTGTACCTGCGTAAATTGTAAACCGACGAAAAATCCAATACTTGCGATGCTTATCATTCTAGGCTCGATTTACGGACCATGAAACGACACCCCGAGACCCATCCTAGCATACCCTAACATTGAACCAAACTCCCACAAACACCCCAAAGCAACAACGTCCACCTTACGACACATACAATTCAAAAAAACACGGAAATTGACACCAAATCGCTTCCTATGACTTCTCGTGAATACAAGCACCTATCGACACAAACCGGTAATCCAAATACGAACCCAACATCATACTAAGTATACCCATACGTAGCAATGATCACTCGTCGATCCCCAACGAAGCCTGCAACAATAAAACTTCAAGAACGCATCAATATCATAATTTTCGGAAAAATGCAGTTTGAGCAGTCCCACGAAAAATGCCATAACTCACTCAATTTTTTATCCAAAATTTTTGAATTTATATCAAATCGAAGGAATCAAAAAGTTCTATGATTTTTGTGTTGAAAGTTTTCTCAAAATCACGACCGAAAATTCGCAGTATTTAAAAAGACAGCAAAACGTGATTTTAGATCCAAAAACGTTCAAAAGTGATCTAAACATAATTGCTCAAACTTCTACACAACATTTACATGATTTTCAAACAAAATACATCGCAATGCATACTATGACATGATCGACGAAGAAAGAAACAGAATATACGTGACTTTTGACAATTAGAAATACCGAAATGGCGATATCGACGCGGGAACGGAGCGAGGCTTGATCCGGGACGAACGTGGCTCGGTTTTCTTGCAATAAGACCAACAAAATTTTGCTGGAAAGATTCAGGGGAGGGGCGGCTGCTGTTCTAGTGCTAAGAACCCTAAAATTTTCTTTTAAAAATGATGAAGCAATAGCAAGAGATGTGTGTGTGTGTGTTATACGTGTAGGTGTGTGTGAATAAGTGTGTGTGAGTTTGTTTAGTTAAATTAGAGGAATAAAATTTGCTTAATTAGGAATTAATAATGGTATTTAAAAATACTAATAAAAATGCTTTAAAAAAAATGCTAATTCTCACAACTAAGCAAGGTCTCCTAATTTAAAATAAATACACACTCACTAATTTTTAAAAGTTTTTAAAAAAAGAATCATGAAATCACCTAATAATTAAATTAGGTTTTAAAATGGTAAATTAAATAAATTATTTAAAATGCCCCATCGTTGACTTAAAAATAAAATGCCACATTTTAAATAATGATTTAACCATTAAATGAATGCATGGAATTTACGTTTACTGATTTTGGGTACTACAGTTCTTCCCCCACTTATATAAATTTCGTCTTCGAAATTAAATCTTACCGAACAACTCCGGATAGCGAAGACTCATGTCTGCTTTGGTCTCCCAAGTGGCCTCTTCCACTGATTGATTAAGCCACCGGACTTTGACCAGCTTGGTCGCCTTGTTCCGAAGTCTATGCTCCTGTCTGTCAAGGATTTGGACAGGTCTTTCCTCGTAAGACAGGTCTGGAGCCAACTGTAACGATTCATAACTCAGAACATGTGATGGATTAGCTAGGTACTTCCTCAGCATCGAGACATGGAACACATTGTGTACCCCGGCCAGATTCGGCGGAAGGGCAACACGATACGCTAGTGTCCCAACTCTGTCAAGAATCTCGAAAGGTCCAATAAATCTCGGACTCATCTTTCCTCTCTTCCCAAATCTCATAACACCCTTCATAGGTGCTATCTTTATAAAAACGTGGTCACCTACGGCAAACTCGAGATCTCTCCTCCTCTTGTCAACATAGCTCTTCTAACGGCTTTGGTCGGTCTTCATTCTGTCTCGAATCTTGACCACCACATCTGCAGTCTGCTGAACTATTTCTGGCCCAAGTTCTGCTCTCTCTCCGACTTCATCCCAATGAATCGGCGATCTGCACTTCCTTCCATACAATGCCTCCTATGGAGCCATACCTATAGATGCTTGGAAACTGTTGTTGTATGTAAACTCCACTAGAGATAGCTTAGATTCCCAATTTCCATGGAAGTCAATCACACAAGCTATTAACAAGTCTTCCAAAATCTGTATCACACGCTCAGACTGTCCATCTGTCTGCGGGAGAAACGCTGTAATTAATAGCAACTTCGTCTCCATGGCTGCTTGTAGGCTCTTCTAGAAGGACGATGTGAATCTAGAGTCCCTGTCGGATACAATAGAGACTGGAATCCCGTGCAAACGCACTATCTCCCGGATATAAAGCTCCACATACTGCGTCATGGAGAAAGTCGTCTTCACTGGCAAGAAGTGCGCTGATTTAGTGAGTCGGTCCACGATAACCCAAATGGCATTAAAACCCTTGACTGACTTCAGCAATCCGACAACGAAGTCCATTGTAATATTCTCCCATTTTCACTCTGGGATAGGGAGTGGCTTAAGCATTCCTGCTGTCCTCTGGTGTTCTGCCTTCACCTGTTGACAAGTGAGGCATTCATACACAAATCTGCGGATGTCTCTCTTCATCCCTGGCCACCGATACAAGATCTGCAGGTCTTTGTACATCTTGGTACCTCCTGGGTGGATTGAATATGGAGATGCATGTGCCTCTGATAAGATATCTTCTCTGATCGAATCTACGTTAGGCACCCACATTCTTCCCTTGTATCTCACAATACCATCTGACACTAAGTAGAGCACACTGCCCTTGGCTTCATCCTTCAGCTTCCATTTCTGCAACTGTTTGTCTGAAGATTGTCCTTGACGGATACGGTCTAGCAAATTGGAAATGACTGTCAGATTAGACAGCCTCGGAGCTCTGCCCTTACGATAAATCTCTAGATCAAATTTCTGAATCTCAGACTGAAAAGGTCGTTGTACGGACAACTGTGCTACAACTGCCACTTTTCTGCTCAAGGCGTCTGAGACGACATTAGCCTTTCCCGGATGGTAGCTAATTTCGCAATCGTAATCTTTTACAAGCTCTACCCACCGTCTCTGCCTCATATTCAGCTCCTTCTGCGTGAAAAAAGACTTGAGACTCTTGTGATCGGTGAATATCTGGCATTTCTCGCCATACAAGTAGTGTCCCCAAATCTTCAACGCAAAGACTACTATGGCTAATTCAAGATCGTGAGTCGGGTAGTTCTTCTCATGCACCTTCAACTGCCTAGAAGGATAAGCTATAACCCGACCATGCTGCATCAATAATGCGCCTAACCTGAGCTTAGACGCATCGGTGTATAACATAAAGTCTCCGTACCCTGATGGCATGGCTAGCACTGGCGCTGAAATAAGAGCTCGCTTCAACGTATCAAAACTCTTCTGACATTCATCACTCCACACGAATTTAGCATTATTCTTTGTCAGTGAAGTGAGTGGTACTGCTATCGAAGAAAACCCTTGAATAAACTTCCTATAATAGCCTGCTAAACCCAGAAAGCTGCGGATCTCTGATGCATTCTTCGGCTCAACCCATTCTTTAACGGCCGCCACCTTTGTTGGATCCACCTCTATACCACTGCTAGACACTATATGATCCAAAAAGGCTACTTTCTCCAACCAGAATTCACACTTACTGAACTTCGCAAATAACTTGCGACTTTGCAGGATCTGTAAAACTGTTCTCAAATGCTTGCTGTGCTCCTCGTGGCTCCTCGAGTAAATAAGGATATCATCAATGAACACTATGACGAATTGATCAAGATAAGGCTGGAATACTCGGTTCATGAGGTCCATGAATATTGCTGGAGCATTCGTCAATCCAAATGACATCACTAAGAAATCGTAATGCCCATACCTGGTTCTGAAGGTTGTCTTGTGAACATCTGCATCTTTCACCTTCAGCTGGTGATACCTCGATTGAAAATCTATCTTAGAGAACACTAAGGCTCCCTGCAATTGATTGAACAAGTCATCAATCCTTGGAAGTGGGTATTTGTTCTTGATCGTTACCTTGTTCAGCTCTCGGTAATCGATACACAGCCTCATGCTCCCATCTTTCTTCTTTACAAAAAGCACTGGCGCGCCCCATGGTGAAAAACTAGGGCGAATTAATTCCTTGTCAAGAAGCTCCTGAATCTGCTGTTTGAGTTCTAGCATCTCAGCTAGAGCTAATCGGTACAGTGCTTTGGCGATTGGCATTGTGCCTGGCATAAGATCAATGGAAAACTCCACCTCTCTATCTGGTGGAAGGCCTGTGACGTCGTCAGGAAAGACGTCTGGGAAGTCTCTGACTACCGGCACATCTGATATAGATGGAGTGGGCGCATCAGGTGTCGAGATGATGCTGGCCAAGAAAGCCTGACAACCCTTGGAAATAAGTCTCCGTGCCTGCATGCAAGAGATCATACGAGGGAAACTTCTCCATCTGTCTGGCTCAAATAGAAACTGCTCCATTCCAATCAGTCTGACCAACCCTGATCTCTTCTGAAATTCAATCAGGACTCGGTCCTTCGTCAGCCAGTCCATTCCAAAGATAATGTCGAATTCTGGCATCGGCAATACTATCAAGTCGGCATACACCAGGTGGCCCTGCAGTTCTAGATCAATATCTCTGACCACGCTGGTAGCAAACAGTTCTTCCCCTGATGGGACTGTTACTGAATAGTTCACGTCAAGGCCGATAGACTTGATGTCTAAATGATTAGCGAATGTCTCCGAGATAAAGGAGTGAGTGGCTCCCGAATCTATCAGGGCCTTCGTAGCTAATCTTTAATGAAGATATTTCCTGAGAGACGTTAGCACGACACGAAACTTATACCCCAAAAGTTCTAATATAAACCTTATGCAACAAAAGATACCAAAAAGGCCAACTAACAACCTAATAATCCCAAAACAAACGAGCATGCAAGGTAAAAAAAAATCTAATACTGTACTGAATTAAATAAATTACTCGTCAACAGTGTAGTGCCTGGGTTCGTCTCCTGAGCATGCATGGCGAACACCCTGCCCAAGGTTGGTTGCTTCCATTGTGGGCACTCCTTCAACATGTGGTCACTTGCTCCTCATTTAAAGCACTTGCCTGATCCGTATAAACACTCTCCCGGATGCTGGCGGTTGCATTTAGGACACAGTGGAAAATTCCCAGGCCCCTGAGGCGCCTTCTGCTTCTGAATAGGACCCTTTCCTTTCGGTGGTCCTTGATAAGGCTTCTTCCCCTACTGTCCCTGGTAAGGCTTATTAAATGGAGGTCGCTGCTGATGCTGCTGCGGCTGCTGTGGAGCCTGATAGGGCCCCTTGCCCTGCCTGTCCGCATCAATATCCCTCTGATCCTGTTCTGCCGCCAAAGCTCTAGACACGACAATTGCATATGTAGTAGGACCAGCTACTCGGACATCTCGGCGCAAGATCGGCCGTAACCCATCCATAAAATGCCTCAGCTTTTCTCGGGCATCATTAGCTATTAGAGGCACGAAGTAACACCCCCTTTCGAACTTTCGCACAAACTCGGGTACGCTGCTGTCTCTCTGTCACAGCGCCATGAACTCTCTAGTCAATCGAGAGAGTACTTCCTCAGTGAAGTACTTGGAGTAGAAAACCTCCTCAAAACCATCCCAAGTCAGTGTTCGCAAATTCACTGACATTGACGCACTCTCCCACCATAGCCTGGCATTCTTGGTCAGAAGGAACGTGGCACACCTAATTCTATCTGCATCTGTCAGCTCCATAAAATCGAAAATTACCTCGATGGATTTAATCCACCCCTCCGCTAACATCGGGTCAGTGGTCCCCGAAAAATCCTTTGGGTTCATCCTTCTGAACCTCTCATAGACTGCTTCTGGTCTGGACCTCTCCCCTGTACCTCATGCTGCAGCCTGGTTCTCCGCGAACTGCGCGAAGAACTGCGTCATGCCTGCGAGCATCTGCGCCTGCATATTCGGAGGTGGAGGTGGAGCCTTGGCCCTCTCCTCATCTCGGGTCTCTCTGTCCTCTTCTCTTACTTCCCGGTTAATCACGCGTCTAGGAGGCATACTGTTCCAATAACTTACTCAACACGTAAACCCACATGCATGAACATAATGATAACAGCAATAGATGCAAGAAATTTGAACTTTTAAAATATGCACATGCTGAAATCATGATTCAATGCTTACTACATAACATAATTAAAATTTCAAAACTTACAGACTTGAGGTGTGACTTCGTGAGCTTCTTGCAACTGGCAGTAGGCATAACCCTTTACAAAAACACCGCTCTGATACCAACTGCAACGTACCGTACTTTTAAACTATTTAAAATTTGTGGAAAAATAAAAATTTTCTTAAATAAGAAGTAAACCTTCAATCAAAAGCTATTCATCCAAAATATTTGTCATACAAAAATCACAAATAAAGTTTGCTAAAAGTGTTTGTTTAAAATCTCATAACCAGAACATAAATCAGAGTATTTTGATCATTGCATAAAACTTCAAAACATGGCGGTCCTCGGGTTTAGCCTCTCGCTCAGTCCAAGCCAGCTCCTTGGTCTCCACCCCTAGCCTCCTCTGCATCGATCAAGTCTAGTAAGTCTAAAGATCTAACACGTATAAACTGGAAGGTAACGAATACTACATAATAAAACCACATGCAACTTTAAAATATGGAGTACATACATGAAACTTTAACTTGCATAACTAAAGCTTGAACATACATACATACATACATAGACGTGCCATCAACATAAAAATTTTCTTAAACATGCTTGCATACTTGAACATACATAACTTCATCATTTTGCGTAGAGGCATGTTTCAAAGCAAGTGACCCATACATAATAAATGCCTGATCAGACAAACCACAATACTGGGCTGACAGAGACGTATCCACTGCCACATACATGAGATCCCCATTCATGCTGTAACGGGTGGATTGGTCCCCGTTCATGATTTAACGCTTTCCAATTCTGATCTAAACCCGTTCATAATTTAACGGAGTGAGTTGGTCCCCGTTCATGATTTAACGCTTTCCAACCCCATACATAATTTGGTCACAAGATATATAGCATACCTCAAAAACTTGAAAATATTTTCTTTGCACGTCAAACCTACTTACTTGGCGTTGAGGGATTCGTTGGATCTCGTGTGGGGCCGCTGCTGCACATACTAACGTGAATTTAAATGCTTAACATGCATAACTTAGACGTAGGTATCCGTGCTCACCACCCAATTCAATAAATAACTTAAGACATTCTAAAACGCTCGGGACTTAACCTTATTTAAATCATCGTACTAAACCATGGCGTGAAACTCCCAAGAACACAATACATTTTTCCCAAAACACGTGGTACACGGGCCCCGTGCCCAGGTCTGGCTACGGGTCCGTGTAGGTTCGCTACAAGAACTACCAAAGAGAAGGAAGGACACGGACCCCGTGCTAGGGTCCATCTAGAGGTCCATGTAGGCACTGGAGAATGGTACTTTGAGGAAAACAAAGGCACGGACCCCGTGCCCTGGTCCGTGTGGGGGTCCGTGTTGGCTCGCAAAACTGACACCAAGGACAAAACTATGGCACGGACCAGGGTCCGTGTACCTGCGTAAATTGTAAACCCACGAAAAATCCAATACTTGTGATGCTTATGATTCTAGACTCGATTTACGGACCATGAAACGACACCCCGAGACCAATCCTAGCATGCCCTAACATTGAACCAAACTCGCACAAACACCCCAAAGCAACAACGTTCACCCTACGACACATACAATTCAAAAAAACACGGCAATTGACACCAAATCGCTTCCTATGACTTCTCGTGAATACAAGCACCTATCGACACAAACCGGTAATCCAAATACGAACCCAACATCATACTAAGTATACCCATACGCAGCAATGATCACCCGTCTATCCCCAACAAAGCCTGCAACAATAAAACTTCAAGAACGCATCAATATCATAATTTTCGGAAAAATGCAGTTTGAGCAGTCCCACGAAAAACGCCATAACTCACTCAATTTTTTATTTTTTAATTTTATATCAAATCGAAGGTATCAAAAAGTTCTACGATTTTTGTGTTGAAAGTTTTCTCAAAATCACGACCAAAAATTTTCAGTAATTAAAAAGACAGCAAAACGTGATTTTAGATCCAAAAACAGTTTCAAAAGTGATCTAAACATAATTGCTCAAACTTCTACACAACATTCACATGATTTTAATACAAAATACATCGCAACGCATACTATGACATGATCGACGCAGAAAGAAACAGAATATACGTGCTTTTTGACAATTAGAAATATCGAAACGGCGATATCGACGCGGGAACGGAGCGAGGCTTGATCTATGACGAACGTGGCTCGGTTTTCTTGCAATAAGACCAACGAAATTTTGCTGGAAAGATTTAAGGGAGGGGCGGCTGCTGCTCTAGTGCTAAGAACCCTAAAATTTTCTTTTAAAAATGATGAAGTGATAACTAGAGAGGTGTGTGTGTGTTATACGTGTAGGTGTGTGTGAATAAATGTGTGTGCGTGTGTTTAGTTAAATTAGAGGAATAAAATTTGCTTAATTAGGAATTAATAATGCTAATTAAAAATACTAATAAAAATGCTTTAAAAAAATGCTAATTCTCACAACTAAGCAAGGTCCCCTAATTTAAAATAAATGCACACTCACTAATTTTTAAAAGTTTAAAAAAAAGGAATCATGAAATCACATAATAATTAAATTAGGCTTTTAAAATGGTAAATTAAATAAATTATTTAAAATGCCCCATCCTTGACTTAAAAATAAAATGCTACATTTTAAAATTACCAAAAATCGTCACCGGTCTCTTTTCTTCGATCCCGCATCGAATAATCACCTGAAACATGAAACTTGAGAAAATATTTTAACGTGCATCACATAAACATTAAAATAATGCAATTTAAATAAATAATGCATGATTAAAATAACTTTTAAATTTAAATAATGATTTAACCATTAAATGAAAGAATGGAATTTACGTGTACTGATTTTGGGTACTACAGCACGCCTATGATTTCTTTCAAACATCATCACACCATCTTATGATTTATTGCATGTTTCGAATGAAAAATCAAGGGCCATGATAATTATTTTCGAAATTTCATGTAGATGTATTCTAAACTTGGATTTTTTTATTACAAATTCATGTGTTAATTGTGGTAAGGAGGCTGCCATGTAATAGGTTACGATCAACAACATTTTACATGATTTTAAAGCCTTAGAATATCACTAAAAATGCTGCACAACGAAAACATGTGAAGCTGGAAACATGTTCGAACTCTTGTATCTTAGGTGATCAGATTATTTGAGCATGATCTTGGCTTGGTTCGGCTGGACCAGGACTGTGCTGGGGTCTCGTGAGGGGTCTGAGTAGGGGCCCTAGCCACGCTAGGGCCCGAGTCAAGTGGGCTGGGAGCAGTCCTTGCCCACAAGGACTCCTACCCGAGGATCATCCAAATCGCTTGCAGGCTTGCATGCATTCAAGGGGTCAAGGGATCGGCCTGGGGTTCGAGGCTGGGCTTGAGTGAATCCTAAGGGTCCTAAGTGAGTGCAAAACAGGTTGGTTCAGGGGCTGGGCTCGCTGGTAGGGTCCTAGATGCTAAAACGTAGAGTCCATGCTTTTAGGAGTTCTCAGCTGCGGCATACTTGGGGTGGCTAGCTTCGGTTCTGTGGCTAGGGCTCAGGACCGTGAGTTCCTAGGGTCCAGGGGGGTGGCTTAAGGGGTTGGTCAGGGTTTGGTTCTGCATGGCTCGAGGGTGGCTCGAGAAAACCCAACCATGGCTTGAGGTGAACTTTCAAGGGTCAAGCTAGGATTTTTAGAATTAAAATAAATCGAAACATGGCTCACGGGGGTCGATTCGTGGTTCAAAAGGGCTAAAATAATATAAAAAGACTAAGTTTTAAATTTAAGAATTTCATATTAAAGTTTGGGATTTTTCGAGATTAAAACGTATTCAAAACGTCTAATTACGAATTAATTAAAAAGTCTAGTATTTAAGATAAATAAAATTTTGAGAAATTTAATTTAGGCTCAAATAATTATTTAGGACATGTTAGTGTCAATGAAATTAAGAAAAAGCCAAAAACGAGAATTTTTACGTCCAGGGGTAAAACAGTCTTTTTACACCTAAAAATTAGAAAACGTCATGGCAGTGCTCTAAAGCCTGTTTTATATGTTAATATGATTATTTTAAATGTTAATGGATATGTATATGTTAAAATGTCATTTTTAAAATGTTTATGAATTTTATGATTTAACGTGAACATTTAAAAGACGTGTTGCATGCTTGGTTTCAAAATAAAATGTTATTAAGTGCATGTTTTTAATAAGTGATGAGAATACGAAATGTTGAAGGACGAGAAGGGATTGTGACTAATACAATGACATGTTGGAAATATCGTGATGGTTATGGTCCCAGTGGGAGCCCGACGATCATGTTTCCATTGATACGAATACGAATATGAATACGTGATATGAATACGAATACGTTAATATGTTAATATGTTGGCCATGGACTCAGTTGACCGGTGAGAGTGTTGCTAATGTCTCCGCCGCCCAATACTGTTGTTTTATGTAGATGTATTCATCGCCCAATACGATTAAGAATACGAGTCACAATCACGATCTGAATTCAACAAAACACGAAAATGGATATAAATATGTTGATATGAATATGAATACGAATATGAATATGTTGATATGAAAATGTTCAAGGAAATGTTTATGTTTAAAGTTTATGCATGATCATGAAAATGTTATTTTAAGTACGAATATTTTTTTACTGTTGCTTGTGGTTTTATACGTATTATTTGATATCAAGAATATAATGTGTTGAGTATTTACACTCACTAGATGTGTATGATGCAGATGATATTAATAATTATGATGTTGGAGGTCTTGATGGTTGAATTTACTGGGCTGTCGGTGCACATAACCCGAGGACCAACGATTTTATTTTCCGCACTTAAGTTAATGATTTTATGTTAAAGATTTTACGACTATTTACTTATGCTTTTGAGAGATTTTTTGAGAGGTTTTAAGATAGTTGTGGGGTCCCGGACGTTAATTCATTTCTTAATCATTCTTTGGGAATAATTTAATCAATTAAGATAAACATGGTCTAAAATTTTTTTTTTTAAATTGCGGAACGTAATGGAATCAATCTAGTATATACATCAGTATAAAAGTACAAGTGTTGTACAGCATACAACAAACGACACTAGGGTTCAACTACTATATATCAAGTGCTGAAACCTAACTACTTCTGATCCGGATCACCACGCTAACTTGTCCTTTCTCTCATCCTCTTCTTGACCCTGATCCTGTCCCACCTGTTTTCATGCACACATACAAACACGACAACAGCCGGATAACTCCGGTGAGAATAAAATCCCAGTATAAACAATATATACATGCAAAGCATAAAATCATATACAAAAGCATAAACCATGTATAACAAAACCTAAATCATAATTTATGACACATTAGTGAATACAGATAAAACTCTTTGACTCGTCATCTCAGACTCAACTCATTTCTAATCGAGGGATCCCGGTTCCTGGATATTACAATATACCGAATTTCCGCGATAGGAATCGATCCATTCCTAAACAACATCGATATAAATCAAATATCTATTGTCTTGGCATATCCGCCATAGACTTAGCATATCCGCCCATGCCTACTCTGACAATGTGCAATGGGCCAATGATCACTCTATCATAATCTGGCACCTCTGTCAGCGACTCTCACTCAATAGCTATCTACTATTCTCTGCTTTTCTATAAATCCATAGACTAAGCATATTCATTCAAACAATGTAAAGGTATGAAACCAATAACATAAAAGTATGTGATTTAGGGAAACTCAAGTCCAATCTGACTTAAGTCAATCTCCCGGTTAACATTGATTTATACCTTTCTTTCGTCGGTTTCTGGCTCTGTCGAAGTCTCAAAGTCAAAGCTGTTAATATCAATCTGAAATGACATATCGAATAGGCACAACAGATCAATATTTAACTCACTCAGATCTGTTCTGATCAATACTCAATCTAATCCAATATCGACGGAATAACGGTACAATATCGATATCTTCGTCGACTCAGACAACAACATATATCAATTACAAATCATAACCAATATCCAATATAATCCATAATCTCAGAAATCTGAATAATCTCAATTACATCTCTGAAAAATCATAACAAATGTATAACCAATCTGTTCTTCACTCTATTCTCGGTTCTACGATGTCTAATATCTCAAGAACATCATATATCAATCATATCCGATTCTGACCATACCATAATTTCAAACCATATCAAAATTCAATAAAACTTACGTCTAGTTGAAGCTTTCGTCGATAGAAACACGATACTGAAGTCGGATTGAATTTCTGACGGCCGGATCTTGCACAAATCACAAATAAATAAGATAAAAGGCGTAAGGATTTTCTACGGACTTTTCTCACTTCCTTTCTCAGTTTCTTCTTTTCTGATTCTTGCTGAAGGCATGAAACATATATATATCACAAGTTGCATGCTAGAGAAACGTGGCTTATTTTCACACATTTCAGTCGGCGCTCGGGCGGTTGCAATTTACCTCTCGGGCCCGGGATGTTCTGTCCGAGACAAATCCTTGTTGAACATTGGCGCTCGGGCGGTCACAAACTATCGCTCGGGCGCCGAACCTTCTGTCCAAGTATTCTTCTTGTTCAACATTGGCGCTCGGGCGGTCAAAAACTACCGCTCGGGCGCCAGACTTTCTGTCCAAATTTAAATCTTGTGATGCATGGGCGCTCGGGCGGTCTTTTCCTACCGCTCGGGCGCCAGATGTTCTGTCCAACATCTTGGCTTGTAATACACCGACTCCCGGCTTCTCCTTTCACGTCTTATTTTAGCTCCTGAAATCTCATTTATGTCAATTAATCAATGTCTGATTACAGTACTAAAATCTCGGGCATTACAATAGTACTTTTTAAGCAAAACGATTAAGCAGACATTTCAGTTTACCTTAAATGTTTGTGGATTATTATGATATAGTATGGACGTTAAAAGACATGTTGCATTCTTGGTTTAAAAGAAAAACGTTATATGCATGTTTAATTTTTATAAGTGATGGAAATACCAAATGTTGAAGGAAATGAAGTAATTGTGACTAATACGAATATGTGATACGATGATATGTTAATACATAGGACAAGGATCAGTTGACGGATGAGAGTGTCGCTGATGTCCCCGTCGCCCTGTACTGTGGTTACATGTAGATGGATCCATCACCCCAATACGATTAAGCAGACATTAATCATCATCATAATTTTTATAGATCTCATAATTAAGGGATAAAAAGGGGAAAAAAGTTGATGTCTTCCATTGAACAATTTTTATAGATCTCTTAAATATTATAAAATAGTAGAGAAGTAGAGATACTATAGATAAATATATATTCTTACTCTCGTGAATAAAGTTAAAAAAAATTAGAGGAAGTTGATGTCTGAGCTGACGAGAAATTTGAAGCCATTTCTTTGTAAATTCCGCCCTATATAAAATATAAATACGAACTCTGTTGGCTAATGCATGCACTTCTCCACCGCGGCCATCGATTGCCTCTCGATCTCATTCGCTTCAATCTCTCATCTCTATCCCCAATGAGTTCCTCTATTGTTCTCCCTTCGATTTCTCCCAAGAAATGCACTTCTGGAGCTCCGGAATCTTGCCGAAGCTACAGTCCTCTGGGTTTCAGGAATGAAAGTCGGAGGATTTCTCGTTTGAATTTGGCAAAATCAAGGGTTTTCATGAGCGTCGCCGTCGGATCTCACACCGCTGTTGATGATGCGCTCTTCAGGGACTATAAGCCTTCTTCTGCTTTCCTCTTTCCTGGCCAGGTATGATTTCGATTACATTTTTTGACAATTTATAAGTTTTAATTCAAAATGTGGATCCAGGTTGCCTGTAGCATTGCACATTATTGCGTTTTTATTGGTTAATTTTTATTTTGAAAGCTGGGAAAACATTAACTTGCTAATTGAATTGTCTTTATTACTTTTGTACAATTGATGTTTGATTATGTGGCAAGTGTTGGGTCGATAAATCAGAGGATATTATTATTGATTTTGTGCTTCAGTAATATCAATTAATTTGAGAGTGCAATCTTATCCTTTTAGTGGAGTAGGATAAGATTAATAAATTATTTTGATAAATCATGAGTTGATTGGATCAAATTAATTTATTGGAGCTTAATTTAATTGAATCCGACCAGGTCCCTCTGGTGGCTCTAATATAAACTCGGATAAATTATATGAGTTATAATTTATGGTATATGTGGGATAAATTTATCTGGACTATTATATTTCATGGAAGATTGAGATATCAAATCTTCTAGATATGATATAATATATTATGTCCATTTAAATTTATATATTAAAAAGATACTGTCATTATCTTTTACGTTACAAGATATCACAAATATATTATATATATATGTGATATTGTAACAAGTGACCACACACAATCCTACGTTTAGAGTTTGAGAGAACACCGGAGAAGGCTTGGAGGTTTGGAGCGTAGATCTAGTGCAGAGAAAGATCGAAAACACGCTTCAAAGGTAATCTCTAATTTCTGTGTGTTGTGATTAATTAATTCGTGTTAAATACGTAGAACAATCGATCCTGTGAAAGAAGAGAAGATTGAAATCACAAGAAATTAATTTTTGTGATCCGATCTTCTCGATCTTGGCTAACAGCAAGTGCTAATCACGGATTGATGTTGAAGCTTTAAATTTTTTTTCAATGTTTCTGATTCAATCGCCACTTTTATAGTGGATAAGCCAGAACAAGATGTCATGTTTTATTTTTTTATTTTTTATATTTCCCAAGTTTGGAATTTGTTCCTTATAGAATGACTGGCTATTTCTGTTTAGCGCATATGTTGTGGATAAAATGTTTTTATCCTTGTTGACGTAGGAAATGAAGTCCAGCTTAGTTGCTGACAATAAGGAAATTGGTGCACTTTATGATTCTGATCATTCAGCTTAGTTGCTGACAATATGGAAATTGGTGCACTTTATGATTCTGATCGTTCAGCTTAGTTGCTGACAATAAGGAAATTGGTGCACTTTATGATTCTGATCATTTACTTATAATTTATGTAAGTGTTTGATTCAAATGGGGAAAAAGATTAAGAACGTTTCATCTATTAGAACAGTGGAGTTTACAATTGTCAGTTACTCAGTTTTAAATTTGGAAATGTGCGAGTGTGTGTATTTTCTACTTGTAGATTGAACTCGAAGTTGACACCTAGTAAGATATAATAATTGATCGCATTGACTGTAAGACTATATATATGATTTATTGTATCTATATTTCATCTTTAAAGGGCGCACAAGCTGTTGGAATGGGCTTGGAGGCTCAGAAAGTGCCTGCTGTGGCTGAACTGTACAAACGAGCCAATGATATTTTGGGGTATATATAACTGCATGAGTATAAGAGCTAATTATTTCTGATAGCCCTGCATGTCATTAGGAGATCAAAGAATAACAGCTATTTAATCTTTCACAGTTTAACATCTTCAGCTCAATCTATTGTCTCTTTCCAACATATCTGCTCTCATCATGAATTTCCATTTGTAAGAGATGCATAGGTGGTAATAATACAGGGTGGCTTAAGCATAGCATTCATAGAATTCCTATAATCAGCTCGTGGAATTAATCTATACTCCCAGGCTGTTTGGTTGTGATTAATCCTTTCATTTATGTATTTACAGCACCTTCTTTTTAAAGAGAAATTTTTATTGAATTAGTTGTTTGTATGTTGTTTTAGTATACATGTTAATGAAGTTTATACTGTGTCAAGGTTCGACATTTTGGATATTTGCATTAATGGACCAAAGGAAAAGCTTGACAGCACTGTTCTAAGCCAGGTATGCCTCCATTATAGGAGTTTTCATGTTTTTCTAACAACCTTATCGTGCATTTTCAAAAAATGCAACATACAATAGAAAAACTCTTCCTGCATTTACAATTCTAAATTATAATGCAATCATGTTGAGTCACTTGTTCATCAGAAATTAATGGAAAATGATGCCCTGAAACATTGGGTTTTAGTTGTAAAAGCAAAATGACATTTAATTGACATTTTTTGAAAGTAATGTTCTTATTCAGAATCATTTTTTCAAAAATTATATACATGATATAGTCCCATCTAATGTGATTTTTGAACCCTCTTCGTCTAATCACAACACCAGTGCACTCTTGGGTGATCATAGATATTTTGCTTCGGAAATTCAGCCTTATAATTATACTTGTCAACCTGTGGACATAATTCTGGTTATATAAAAGTTAAGTTATAACCGATTTATTTTTTGTAATCATTTCCTCAGCCAGCTATCTATGTGACAAGTTTAGCTGCAGTTGAGGTGCTCCGAGCTCGTCACGGTGGGCAGCAAATAATTGACTCTGTGGACGTGACATGTGGATTGAGTTTGGGAGAATACACTGCTCTTGCGTTTGCTGGGGCTTTTAGGTGCAATTTCTGAGGGAATGTTATGTTATAGCTCGAATTTGTGATGATTGCATTGTGAATACAAGCCTTGGATTGGGTTTCATATACTTTGTGGCAGCATGCACTAATGGATTTTATCTGAGAGCTGAAAGTATAAAACTATATTTTTTTTTTAAAAATCTTCATTCCAGAAAAGAAAAAAACATGCGTATTAACTTGTGACCAAGTTCAAGTTTATTTCAGATGGTTTGTTTTCATGATGCAGCTTCGAGGATGGGCTGAAACTGGTTAAATTAAGGGGTGAAACCATGCAGGTACTTTTAAACCTATCCCATTAATGTATATGTTAACAAATGTATTAAAAAACTCTCTGAAATGCTATTTCTTTTGCTATCATCAGGATGCTTCTGATGCTGCTAAAAGTGCAATGGTTAGTATTATTGGTCTAGAATCTGCAAAGGTGCAAGAGCTTTGTGATGCTGCCAATGAGGAAGTAGATGAAGCAAGTAAAGTTCAAATCGCAAATTTCTTGTGCACTGTAAGTTCGTATCCTCTTTTGGATCTCCAATAAGACTGCATATATTTGGCTATAATTTCAGCCAGTTACTTTTTCTTAATTTGATCCTGTGGAATTTATTACATCGATCGATTAATATGTGTTGTCTTCATAGGGAAATTATGCTGTCTCTGGAGGACTTAAAGGAATTGAAGCTGTGGAAAAGAAAGCAAAATCATTCAAGGCTAGAATGACGGTAAATTCTTTCTTTTATTGCCTCGACATATTTTTTCTTTAGATAATAATTTTAGTCTTTCGATGTCTAACCACATAATTTTGCTTTAAAAGGTCCGGTTAGCTGTAGCTGGTGCTTTCCACACTAGTTTTATGGAACCAGCTGTATCACGACTAGAAGCTGCTTTGGCGTCTACAGAAATTCGAATTCCCAGAATCCCTGTTATATCTAATGTTGACGCAGAACCACATGCGGATCCCGAAACTATCAAGAAAATACTTGCTCGACAGGTAAACTGGCAACTTCAGAGATGGACCAAGCCCTACTCAGTGAACAATTTGTTTATTTTATTTAGAAGTAGTGCAGCTCGTCCCTCGCCTTCCCCACTCCTCACATGCACAAAAGTATAAGATTGGTTTTGCACCTCTGGATATTGTTCTGTTGAGCCTAAGAGCTATGGATTCTATCCTAATCATTCCTGTACTCTGCAACTTCAGGTGACTAATCCTGTTCAATGGGAGACGACAATGAAGACTCTATTAAGCAGAGGGTTGGCAAAGAGCTACGAATTAGGTCCTGGAAAGGTACGAGTCATTACCATGAAGAATTTTCTAAGGTCTAAATAGCTCTTGATTTCTTCCGAGACATTTGTCCATAATGAGCAGGTTATAGCTGGTATCGTCAAAAGGATGGATAAAGGTGCTTCCATTGAAAATATTAGTGCCTAATGGCATGCTGATGTTATGTATCTTGGGTCTCTACGATCAATTTCTTCTTGGCCGAAATGCTTTGGTCGAGCATCAGTTCTACTAATTTTGCGTGTATAATGTTGCCCGTTATAGTTGTGGAAGTTAATTTTGTGCCTGAGTTTTGTTAAGCCACAAAAGATTAGTTTGTAAAGACTTTGTTGCGGTCTTGGTTATTAGCGGGTGAGCACTTGTTCACGCCTATCGTTTTACTTTGATCGTATTATCAACTTTACTGACAGTCAATGTATTGGAGAAATCTATATCCTATTGCAACTTGGATTGCAAAAATGTTACGGTACTCTTTCTGTTACAAGAATTAGATATCCAGATGAAACAATTGGACACCCAGAGTTAATATACAGATATTTGGATGATGCAAGAAATTTGACAATTCATTGTAAATGATTAAAAATCGTAATTACTTTTATCATTTGTGAAAATCTATCTTTATGAAGATGGTAAAAATGGTAATACTACATTTGATCATCAAGAACCACATCACGACACTTGATTGGATGGCGAACCATTCTGAAATAGTATCATGTACGCTCTCGTTTGCTGACCACGATTCCAGCAATGAGATTTCCTACTTCTTCGCTGCAATCCTCCTGCACATGATGGCCTGCCTGAAAAAACAAAAGCAATACAGCCTGGCTTTAAACGATATGTGCATAGTAAAAAAATATTCGAATGCAATAAATTCCTTGATAATAGGTTGAATATGATTCAAGATATCAGTTGAAACTATTTTTTTCAGATCATTTGCACGACTGAGTACGAGTTGTATGATGATAGTTTTTCTGTGAAGTCGTTGGATAAGCTAAGATTGTTAAAAAAATGGTTTTTACTCATTTACAATCGATAAAATAATTCGAAGGAGTTACGTGGCAAACATAATTATCTCTTGATTACTAATTTGGGTGAATGAGAAATTAATTGAGTTCGAATTTTATCGAGTGAAAAGATTGAATAGAAAGAATTATGTATATATATTCAGAGTCATGTTATAAGTTTTGGTTTATGATTTAACTCTTAAATTCAATGAATATTTTTGGAATAAAAGAAACTGTTCAGAACAGTTTAAATGAAGAATATGATTTATCAGAAAATTTAGATTTATTAAATAAATGGACTATCCCTAAGATAGAACCTAAAATGATTTATAAATTATGAACTTTTGAAAGAATTGGTTTTAAACAAATAGTTAAAACTAGAGAATCATCTGTACATTTTCATAATGAAGAAATGATTATTAGATTATTAAATGATAAACACATCTCACCTTATAAGAAAAATTATAAATTTATTCATATTAGATTAATTCAAATAGCTTTTAGACCTTTAACTTTAAAAGATTTATCAGAAAGTTTAATGAGAGTTTTAAGAGATGGTAGAGATTTAAATTGGAAACAATCCTTAATGAGAATTATTCAATCTAGCCTAGCCGTTGGTTCAGTCTATTTTGATGTTTATCCAAATTTATCTTTATCATTATTATATATAAATATACTTAATTCTTTAACATTAAATGTTAAAACTCATTGTTATAATTATACTTCTGGTTCAAAAGTAATATGTATTTGTTACCGAATATATTATAAACCATTATTTACTTTAAATCTTATGTGTAAAAAGATAGATAAAAAACTAAATGAAACTATTTTTATAGAAACAAATTTTAATAGATATAATATTACTACAAGAAGATCTATTAAATAGGATGTTAAGGAATACTTATTACCTAAGAGTTTTGGTGATCGACAAAATCAAAACAGAACTTAACTGTTTCGAGAAACATCTATAATCTTCTGTGTATAACAAGAACCAGTTCAACCGTCTAAACTTACAACCGCCTAGTCTTCAACCGAGCCTACCATTCAATCATTTGAAGCAGAAGAAGTTCAAATTTTTAAAAAACTTCCCAAGAGGCTGTTCGAAGACTTTAAATCGAGTCATTAAAGAGCTATTTATTGCTCACTTAATATTGAAAGAAGTTCTCTAATCGGTTCAGGACATTCAATGGTTCTGCACTGCTACAAGTCAACCATGTCCTGCACCAGTCCTGATATTGATATGCATTTATGTAACGTACCGTATCTTGAACAACTTTAAAATTTAAAAATAAAATTTTCTTGAATAGATAATAAACCTTCAATATACGGTAAAGATAAATCGTTCGTCCAAAATATTTGCAAAAAAAAGATTACAATAAAGTTTGCGAAAAGTAAACGTTTAAAACATCGTAAGCAATGACATGAAAATCAGAGTATTTGAAACATCATTTAAAAATTCTTAAAACATGGGCGGTCCTCGGGTTTAGCCTTCTGCGCAGTCCAAGCCAGCTCATTGGTCCCCACCCCTCGTCTCCTCCTCCTCATCCTCACCTGCATCGATCAAGTCTAGTGAGTCTAAAGACTCAACACGTATAAACTGGACATAACAAGTAATATATAATAAAACCACATGTATTTTTAAAGTAGAGCGTACATACTTGAAACTTGAACGTAATAACATAAACATAGACGTGCCATCATCATAAAAACTTTTCATAAACATGCTTGCATCATACGTACTTGAACATGCATAACTTCATCATTTTGTGTAGAGATATGTTTCAAAGCAAGTGACTCATTATAAATGCACCTGATCAGAGTAAATCACAGTACTGGGCTGGTAGGGTTGTCCACTACCGCATACATGAGATCCCCGGTCATACTTTACCAGTGGATTGGTCCCCGGTCATACTTTACCGCTTTCCAATCCTGATCTAAACCCGGTCATAATTTACCGGGGTGGAGAGGTCACCGGCCACGTTCACCGACTTCCAAACCCGTTCATAATTGGTCACAAGACATTTAGCATACCTCAAAACCATACAATATTTTCCTTTGCACGTCGAACATACTTACATGGCGTTGAGAGATTCATTGGATCTTGTTTAGAGCCACTGCTGCACATACTAACATGATTATCAAGCACTTAACTTTCATAACTTATACGTAAACGTAATGCTCACCACCCGAAAGGACAATTTACTTATGACGTTCTAAATCGCTCGGAACTTGACTTCGTTTAAACATCGTCCTAAAACATGACATCAAACCCCAAAACAAGCTCTATATGGAGTGTGATCATTTCCCAAACAATGGAAGACACGGCAACCTCGACCTACAGAATTTGCAAAGGCACAGACTCGGTGTAAGGGTCCGGGTCCGGATCCGTGTAGACTCTGGAAATTTACACTTCGAAAGAAACAAGGGCAGGGGCCCCGTGTCAGGGTCCGGGTCCGGGTAGACTCTGGAAACGGTAAACCAACGGAAATTATTACGCTTGTGGCTTAGTCCTCCTAACTCGATCATACGGACCGTGAACCAACACCTCGAGACTCATCCTAGGATGCTATGGCACTCACTCGACTCCATAAAAAGATCCCAAGGACTATCGACATGAAACGAAGCACCAAAAATCATCCCAACATCATACTCACAATACTTAAATACAGCAGCGATCACCCAACGGTTCTCAACGAAGCCTGCAACAAATAAACTTCAAGAAAACATCAAGAACGCATTTTCATAAAATCACAGTTTGAGCAGTCTCACGAAAACAATCATAACTAACTCGTTTCTTGTCCAATAATTACGAATTTACTGTCAAATCAAAGGTATCAAAAAGTACTACGTTTTATATGTTGAAAAAGTTTCCAAAAAATCAACCAAATTTTCGCAGAAAATGAAATGACAGCAGAATTTGAGTTTTCAGATATAAAATCATTTCAAAATCGATCCAACAAATTTTTGATCAAACTTTTACACAACATACATAAATTTTCACGCATAATAAACAACAAAACATATCATGTGTCAAGCGATAAACTTTAAAAGTCTTAAAATCCCATAAATTAAAATAAAATACACAAGTCATAAACTTAAAAAGTCTTAAAATCTTAAAATCACTTAATATATTGAATTAAGCTTCTAAAATGCTAAAAAAAACTTAATAAATAATTTAAAATGTCACAATCCTATCTTAAAATAAAATGCCACATTTTAAAATCGCTAAAATCGTCACCGGTCTCTTTTCCTCGATCCCGCATCGAATAATCGCCTGAAACCTGAAACTCAAGAAACATTTTAACGTCCATCACATAAACATAAATAATTAAAATAAGGCAAATTTCATAAATTATGCAACACTCAAATCATTTTAAACTTAATAAATAATTTAACAATTAAATAAATGCATGGGTTTTACGTGTACTGAATTTGGGCTCTTCAATTCCTCCCCCACTTAAATAAATTTCGTCCTCAAAATTAAATCCTACCAAATAGTTCCGGGTAGCAATTTCTCATATCTGCCTCGGCCTCCCAAGTGGCTTCCTCCACTAATTGATTCAACCACCGGACTTTGACCCAACTTAGTCACTTTGTTCCAAAGTCTCCGTTCCTGTCGGTCTAGGATTTGGACAGGTCTTTCCTCATACGACTGTTAGAGTAGGTGCACGTCGAGCCAAGTGTTGGCCGAGTGTTCACAATGAAACTCTATGTATAAGCAATCTTTATTTTAATAATATTTGAAATTATTGTTTTGGCACATCTTTATCTGTATACCCATGCTAGTTGCATAGATAAAGCCCTTGAATATACAAATAGTAGAAAGAATATGAGATGCTCATATGATGAGTATCATGAAACTCATATTTGGAATACTGTATATTCTAAACGGTTCCTAGTCGATTCAGCCGCCGCTAAGAAGGATATAGGCCGCTCGAGCTTGAGACTAGTATCTGCGATGTGAGTACCATGTTTCATTGGTAGGGGACATTGTGATGTCCGAGCATGCAGATAGGTGCTCCTGGTAGAGTGCACTGAACAACCCTCCATTAAAGGACTTTCCAAGTGGTTCTCACTTATCGAGTGGAAAAGTCCTAGTTTATGGTTGTACACCATTAGTCCTTATGACCCGGGACAACATTGAGACTCTATGTGCTAGAATTACACTTTGACTTGTTTACCGACTCTCATGGGGTCATCAGGTGGCAAGGTTGGGTGTTCTGTCGAAACATATAGGAGTCGATGCATTGTAGTCGGGGATTCACCGCTTACCTACGGGTATGGATATCCTATGTGTTTTTCATGTATATGTAGTTTGAAATCTCTGATCAGAGTATGGTGGTAATTATGAAAGGGGTTTCATAGATTACACCATCGATGCAACTACGACATGACACATAGTATCGATTCATTGACAACTCTCGATAAACCAATGGTTGTCGAATCGGTCGGGATATATGAGTTGAAGGGACCGTACTGTACGCTAACCATAATTGAATGGTTCTTGCAGGCACTATCATTTGATACCTAGGGAATCATGTAAGCGATGCTGCTAGGCGTTTAACATGATTGGTTGGGTACTATCAGACTTGAGTTCTGACGTTCTTATTATCAAGGAGTTGATAAATAAGAATGGAGCAATTGGGGTATGCTCATATAAGGACATGTTTAGTCCGAATCACATGGAGATGTGAACCCACGGCTAGTTGTATCAATGAACCATTGAGGGCCACACAAGTACTAGCTTTCTAGATCCCGTTGAGAAGTAAAATAGTTCAATGTGTTGAACGGCTTATAAAGGAGTTTATAAGCGTAAGGAAAATTAGAAGTATGACTTCTATAAAGGAGAAAATAGTTCAATGTGTTGAACGGCTTATAAATGAGTTTATAGGCGTAAGGAAAAATAGAAGTATGACTTCTATGAGAGAAATGTAAATTTTAATTTATGGAAGTGTTCCTAAATTAAAAGTTGGCCAAGTGAATAATGTATTTGAAAATTGTGATTTTCATAAACATTATTATGGACTAAATTAAATTAATTCAAGTGTTGAATTAATTAAACACTAGTGGACCTAGTAGAGTCCAAATAATTAAATTAATTCAAGTGTTGGATTAATTAAATCATATTGAGTCTTGTAGAGCTCAATTAAAATAATTATTTAACTAGTGGGACTTGGGTAAATTCAAGTAATGTTTAATTAGTCTCAAATATGTTTGAGATAATTAAATTTAGTCCATGGTTTTTAATTTGATTAAAAACCATATAATATACATGCATGGGAGGTGAAAGGTTGGGAGACTACTTTTTGTGTTTTCAAGGCATGGCATGCAACTTTTGTTTTCAACTTTTTGCATGTCCAAGACAAGTCTCCCTTCCCCCCATTACACACACCTTGGCCGAAAATTACACACACTTCTCTCCAAGTTTTTCTCTCATTTTTCTTCTTCAAGTGTTGAGGAAGAAATATTCTTCTCATTGAAAAATCTTCTTGTTTTTCTAGTGCAAAACAAGAAGGGATTTACCTAGCAAGTGGTGGGCCTAATTTTTGAAGGAGGAGGAAGCTTGTAGATCTTCATCCACTCAAGAGCCAAGTTGTTTACAACTTGGTTGGTGCCATTCATCAACCTCAAGAGGTTGATAGGTATAATTTTTCTAAACACACTATGTATGACATTTTGTTGTTTTTGTATTTGCTACACCAAGATATGGAGGTGGCCGAAATTTTTACATAAAAATTTGATTTTTAAACTTCCGTTGCGCTTCCGGTCACCGTAACCGATCCCCTTTCAAGTGGTATCCGAGCTATGGTTACGATTTTGGTGTAGTAAATACATAATATTATGTTGAGGTTCATTTCTAACCGCATGAGATAAAATTTTGCATCGAATCAAGGCCGGTTTCGGGGGATTTTTTGGGCAGCAAGTTGCTGCCCATTTCGGGCAGCTCGGGCTGCCCGAAGGGCTGCCCATTTCGGGCAGCAAGGGCAGCCCGAGGGGCTGCCCGAACAGCCCCTATTTTTAATAAAAAAAAAATTTTTTTTTTGTTGCCGGAATCCGGCGACGGCGATGACGACTAGGGTTTTCAAAAGGTGTTTTGAAATATCAAAGTGTCATGGGCCTTGAGTTGTTGGGCCATTGGATGGCTAACACATTTGTGAAATTTTAAATGGGCCAAAATGTTTTTGGTGAAAAATGAATTTTTGGGCCCTTAAGTTTAAATTTACAAAAGTTGCAAATATTTTCTCATGAAATAAATAATTTAAGTTGGACTTTAATTATTTATAGTAAATGGTGATTTACAAGAAATTCGGTTATAAATAAATTAATTTGAAAGTAGACAAAGGTGTTTGTATACTTTGTTAATTTAGTTTATAATCGTGGCGGTTAGTGATTGGATCAAGATATATAATATTGGATCAATTAATTATTGTGATAATTAATTGATGGTGTATGATATGTGATATTATGCATGAAGGATGATCAAAAGCCCAAGCCCAATTTGCTAGGTGTATGCTAGGATATTTTGTGTTGAATGATTGTAATAATTATCAAATTTATAAAGTGGGCTTGGTTTATGGCCCGTTCCCACCCCATGAGATGTATCCCTATTTGCCATGGATATTTATTTGTAAATATTAGTATAGTGGATGATCAAGATTGGAAGATGGTGGCCATGATGATTATGAAGATCGAAGACATGTAAATATTGGAAGCTAATGTAATAGTTGCATTTGCATCCCGTGCATTTCCCTAGGATTGGACCTAGGCCCGTGTTTAGCTCACACGGGCCATTAGTGTTGGGGCGATTGATCATCCTTATTTTGTTTACTGTTTATAATATATGCATGATATGTTATAAATAATGAGTATGTGCGTTATTATTATGATAATAACAAAGTTGCATGAATCCGGCAAACATACGATCAAACATGGCGAGCTTTTAAATAAAATTAATGATGAGACCTTTCAAAATTAAAAACCCTCATTTTGAATAAGATTCAAAATTAATATCAAGCCCGAAAAGGGGAATTATAAATTTGTTTATAATTTCCATGTCTTCCATCGACAATGGGTGCATGATGAACGCTACCCGTGCTCGGGGCTCGGCTCATATTATTGGGGGGGCCTTGGGTGCCGGAAAGCTGTGACATCCATTGACATGGTGATGTGAACTACGTGGAACTCCCATGATTTCGGCTCATATTATTGAGGGAACTCATGGCGACCGTCCATTAAGGTTCAATATCGATGGGTTAGGCTTGACACGTGAAGATGAACGACGTCATATTATTGGGTCCTAATCAAACGTGAGACAAAAGTTTACGTAGAGGGTTGCATGGAGATGCAATTGGAAACTACCTTTTAGGAATTGTGATTGGCTGATATTATTCGGGATCATAATTCGCTAGTTGGACCTTACGTACCTACTGAGGAAAGGAGTTTCCCGTTTTCACTAGAGGGTAGTGAAAGATGTCAAAACAGTGGGAGCGAATATTTATAAAGTAAAAGTCCATACTTTATATCTTACTAAATATTTTGAAATAGTCATCAACATTTATCTGTTTTCACTTTTCAGTACAAATTGACAATGTCTTCGATTCGCAATCCGATATCTGCAATACTCGACAAACACATGTTAACCGGACCTAATTACCTCACTTGGCTAAGAAACCTAAAAATCGTCTTGAATTCGGAAAGGATAGCATATACACTTACTGAGTCGCCCCCTGTTGAGGCTCCGACTGACTGCACTCCTGAGGAATTGCAGACTTACAAGGAATGGTGTGACCATGACTTGAAAGCCAGGTGTTATATGCTGACTTCTATGAATGATGAGCTACAGAGGCGTTTTGAGGATGCAAAGAGTGCTGCTGACATTCATTTGCATCTCAAGGAGCTCTTTGGAGAGCAAACACGGCCTCTTCGGCATGCTACCGTCAAGGAGCTAATCACTTTACGCATGCGAGATGGGGCCTCGGTCCATGAGCATGGCCTAAAAGTGATTGGGCTCGTGGACAAGCTCGTTGGCATGGATTTGATGTTGCCTTTGGAGTTGACCACTGACGTGTTACTCTTGTCACTGCCTAGCTCGTTTGATCCTTTTGTGGTGAATTTCAATATGAACAAGATGGAGCCGACCCTTGAGGAGTTGGTGAACATGCTTGTGACCTTTGAGTCCACCATCAAGAATGAGAAGCTGGTTCTTTATGTGGGTTCTTCATCTGGTACGAAGATTGATCCACATGGGAAGGGAAAGAAGCGTTCTTTCCAACGTCCCAAGAAGAACGTGCCCTTGATGAGGCAATCTCCGAATCCCGTTGTGGCAGCCACACCAGTTAAGGCTGACAAGACTGCTGATGAATGTCATCACTGCAAGAAGCCTGGACATTGGAGGCGTAACTGCTGGGAATATCTTGCCCAGAAGGGTTCTGGAAATGGTATGTTCTTTATCGAAGTAAACATTTCAATTAACTCTACTTCTTGGGTATTAGATACCGGCTGTGGCTCACATCTCTGTAATGAGTTGCAGGTGATGGGAAGAAGTAGGAGGCTCAAGGAAGGTGAGACCTTCTTGAGAATGGGCAATGGAGCAAGAGTTGCTGCCAAGACCTTAAGAGATGTTTACTTATTGTTGAACAATGATTTTAAGTTATTTTTAAGAGATGTTTTGTTTGTACCTGATTTGGTAAGAAAACATTGTTTCCATTTCTATGTTGATAAAGATGGATATTCTTGTTTATTTGGCAAAGGTGTTTGCAATATTTACAAGAATGAATGTTTGATTGGTACTGGTGAACTTGAAGACGATCTCTATAACTTAAAATTGAAAGATATTCCACTAAATGTCCATTTAAAGGCAGACACCATATGAGATATGGATGAGTAAGTCTCCCAAATATTCTTGTCTTAGAATATGGGGGCCCTGCTTATGTGAAGCAGGTAGTGGGAGATAAAATTGGATTGTTGATCCATTTTATGTAACTTTGTGGGATATCCAAAGAATTAAGTTGGATATTGTTTCTATCATCCCCAAGAAACAAAGGTGTTTGTTTCTAAGAATGCAACCTTTTTGGAAAAGGAATTTCTATTGGATAGAAAAGGGGAGATGATAGAACTCGAAGAGGTTCGAGAGACACCCACAATTGTAGAACCCACACCCGAAGAGCCAAGAGAGGAGATACAAGCTCCTAGAAGATACGAGAGAGTCTCGAGACCACCTATGAGGTATGGTCTGCTTCTTGAAGAGGGCCATGATGAGCCTATTCATGGATGTGATCCAAGGACCTTCAAGGAAGCGTTATCTGATGCCGATTCATCCAAGTGGCTTGAAGCAATGGAATCTGAGATGAATTCCATGCATTCGAACCAAGTGTGGGATCTTATGGATCCACCTGAGGGAACGGTTCCCATAGGGACTTGGGGCGGATGGGAAGGTATTGACCTTCAAGGAGCGATTGGTGGCAAAAGGATATACTCAAAGACAAGGAGTTGACTTTGAGGAAACCTTTTCTCCAATTGCAATGTTCAAGTCTATAAGGATATTGCTAGCCATGGCTGCATGGTATGACCATGAGATATGGCAGATGGATGTCAAGACAGTCTTTCTTAATAGGGATTTTAAGAAAGTGATTTACATGTCTCAACCTGAAAGGTTTACATCTATCGGAAGTGAGCATATGGTATGCAAACTTCAGAGATCTATTTATGGTCTAAAGCAGGCATCTAGGAGTTGGAACCTCATATTCGATAATACAATCAAAGAGTTTGGTTTTACTAAGAATCCTGAGGAACCCTGTGTGTATAAGAAGGTCAGTGGGAGTGTGGTGACATTCCTTGTGCTTTATGTTGATGACATTCTACTCATTGGGAATGATGTAGGAATGTTGCAATCAACTAAGATATGGTTAGCGAGTAAGTTCTCGATGCAGGACTTGGGTGAAGCATCTTTTGTATTGGGAATACAGATCTATAGAGATAGTTCAAGAAGATTGCTTGGTCTCACCCAGTCCACATACATGATACCATCGTGAAGCGGTTCTCGATGGATGAGTCCTAGAGAGGACATCTACCAATGTGTCATGGCGTGTCCCTATCCATGTCTATGTCTCCCAAGACTGATGCAGAGATAGCGGCGATGACGAGCATTCCTTATGCATCTGCGATTGGTAGCATCATGTATGGGATGATATCTACACGTCCTGACGTGGTTTTAGCACTAAGTGTAGTGTATAGATATCAATCGAACCCTGGTCTTCCACACTTGAAAACTGTGAAAGACATCCTCAAGTAATTGAGAAGGACCAGTAAGTTGTTATTGGTCTATGGGGTGGAGAACTGAAATTGGAAGGCTATACCGACTCTAGCTTCCAAAGCGATATCGATGACTCAAAGTCAACCTCTAGGTTCGTATTCATGCTCATTGGTGCTGCTGTCTCTTGGAAGAGTTCCAAGCGAGACAGTACTGCGGATTCCACCACTGAGGCCGAATACATTGCTGCATCGGATGCAGCAAAGGAGGCTGTTTGGATAAGGAATTTCGTCCAAGCGTTGGACGTCATTCCTAATGGAGTTGCTCCTATCCCGGTGTTTTGTGAAACACGGGAGCCATAGCTCAGGCAAAGGAGCCAAGGTCTCATCAGAAATCCAAACAAGTATTGAGAAAGTACCACATCCTCGGAGAGATTGTGGAAAGAGAAGTGTCTATCGACTAAGTCGGCTCCGCAGATAATGTTGCTGATCCACTAGCTAAGCCTTTACCTGAACCATTATTCGAGATGCATCGCGAATCAATTGGTTTGAAGTATATGGGTAGTTGGCTCTAGTGCAAGTGGGAGATTGTTAGAGTAGGTGCACGTCGAGCCAAGTGTTGGCCGAGTGTTCACAATGAAACTCTATGTATAAGCAATCTTTATTTTAATAATATTTGAAATTATTGTTTTGGCACATCTTTATCTATATACCCATGCTAGTTGCATAGATAAAGCCCTTGAATATACAAATAGTAGAAAGAATATGAGATGCTCATATGATGAGTATCATGAAACTCATATTTGGAATACTGTATATTCTAAACGGTTCCTAGTCGATTCAGCCGCCGCTAAGAAGGATATAGGCCGCTCGAGCTTGAGACTAGTATCTGCGATGTGAGTACCATGTTTCATTGGTAGGGGACATTGTGATGTCCGAGCATGCAGATAGGTGCTCCTGGTAGAGTGCACTGAACAACCCTCCATTAAAGGACTTTCCAAGTGGTTCTCACTTATCGAGTGGAAAAGTCCTAGTTTATGGTTGTACACCATTAGTCCTTATGACCCGGGACAACATTGAGACTCTATGTGCTAGAATTACACTTTGACTTGTTTACCGACTCTCATGGGGTCATCAGGTGGCAAGGTTGGGTGTTCTGTCGAAACATATAGGAGTCGATGCATTGTAGTCGGGGATTCACCGCTTACCTACGGGTATGGATATCCTATGTGTTTTTCATGTATATGTAGTTTGAAATCTCTGATCAGAGTATGGTGGTAATTATGAAAGGGGTTTCATAGATTACACCATCGATGCAACTACGACATGACACATAGTATCGATTCATTGACAACTCTCGATAAACCAATGGTTGTCGAATCGGTCGGGATATATGAGTTGAAGGGACCGTACTGTACGCTAACCATAATTGAATGGTTCTTGCAGGCACTATCATTTGATACCTAGGGAATCATGTAAGCGATGCTGCTAGGCGTTTAACATGATTGGTTGGGTACTATCAGACTTGAGTTCTGACGTTCTTATTATCAAGGAGTTGATAAATAAGAATGGAGCAATTGGGGTATGCTCATATAAGGACATGTTTAGTCCGAATCACATGGAGATGTGAACCCACGGCTAGTTGTATCAATGAACCATTGAGGGCCACACAAGTACTAGCTTTCTAGATCCCGTTGAGAAGTAAAATAGTTCAATGTGTTGAACGGCTTATAAAGGAGTTTATAAGCGTAAGGAAAATTAGAAGTATGACTTCTATAAAGGAGAAAATAGTTCAATGTGTTGAACGGCTTATAAATGAGTTTATAGGCGTAAGGAAAAATAGAAGTATGACTTCTATGAGAGAAATGTAATTTTAATTTATGAATGTGTTCTTAAATTAAAATTTGGCCAAATAAATAATGTATTTGAAAATTGTGATTTTCATAAACATTATTATGGACTAAATTAAATTAATTCAAGTGTTGAATTAATTAAACACTAGTGGACCTAGTAGAGTCCAAATAATTAAATTAATTCAAGTGTTGAATTGATTAAATCATATTGAGTCTTGTAGAGCTCAATTTAAATAAATTATTTAACTAGTGGACTTGAGTAAATTCAAGTAATGTTTAATTAGTCTCAAAAATGTTTGAGATAATTAAATTAAGTCCATGGGTTTTTAATTTGTTAAAAACCATATAATATTTGCATGTATGGGAGGTGAAAGGTTGGGAGACAACTTTTTGTATAACCAAGGCTTGGCATGCAACCTTTTTACTTTAACTTTTCCCACAACCAAAAAAATGTCTCTCCTTCTCTCCTAGCATGAATAGTGGCCGAAAATACTATTCATTCTCTCCATTTTTTTGTTCTTCAATAGTTGGAGAAAACACTCACTTCTCAAAGAAAAATCCTCATATTTTTCTAGTGCAAAATATGAGGGGATCTACCTAGTTGGTGGTGGGCTTTATTTTTGAGCAAGGAGTGCTCTTTGGAAGCTTGTAGAAGTTCTTGCCATACAAGAGCTAAGGTGTTTACACCTTAGTTGGAGCCATCATCAACCTCAAGAGGTTGATAGGTATTTTTCTAAACACACTATGTATGACATTTTGTTGTTTTTGTATTTGCTACACATTAAATTAAGGTGGCCGAAAATTTCTTATGAAAAATCAAAATTTTAAACTTCCGTTGCGCTTCCGGTCACCGTAACCGATCCCCTTTCAACGACAAGTCCGGAGCAAGCTGTAACGGCTCATAGCTCAAAACATGCGAGTCCCTCGATTCACTAAAATTTGCGTACCGTTTAAAAATACGACCCGGCGAGTAAAAATACCCACCAAGGCCCAATTTTCGAAATTATACCTTAAAACACTTCATATTAATTAATTAAAATTAATTATTCAATAAAAATATTTTTCCTAATTATCCCCGATCCCGATACTCGTTCGAGCGCGAAATGCAACTTAAAACCCTAATGCATGAAACTTTAACAAACCAAGAATTAAAACTACATATTTATGTCTAAATCATGATTTTAATGCATTAAAATAATTTATTTAAAATACAAAAGAAATTGATTACTTGCATGCGTGTGATTTACGTGGACCTTCAAATTTTCGGGACGTTACACCCCATGTCAAATAACATGCAGTTGTTTAGGGCATCCCTTAAGTCCCGAAGTTGCCAATTTTCACTAAGAGAAGCCCCTTTCCTTTTTTTTTTTTGCTGTTTCCGGCTATCCATAAACCCCTATAAATCTCCATCTAGGATGATTATCGCTAATTTCTACAATAGCATTAATATGCCTTGGGAATAGCTCTGAACTACCAATGAATCGACGATCTGCATTTCCTTCCATACAATACTTCGTAGGGAGCCATACCTGTAGATGATTGAAAAGTGTTGATGTAGGTAAACTCCACTAGGGGTAGTTTCGATTCCAAATTCCCATGGAAATCGATCACACATGCTCACAACAAATCTTCCAATATCTGAATCACCCGCTCAGACAGGCCATCGGTCTGAGAATGGAATGTCGTACTTAATAGCAACTTTGTCCCCATAAATGTATGTAAACTCTTCCAAAAAGACGATGTGAATCTCGGGTCCTTGTCAGACACAATAGAAACTGGGATCCCGAGCAATCGAAATATCTCCCGGATATAAAGCTCTGCATAGTGAGTCATGGAAAAATTCGTCTTCACCGGTAAGAAGTGTCCCGATTTAGTAAGCCGATCCACTACAACCCAAATAGCATTAGATCCTCTGAGTGACCTCGGCAATCCGACAACAAAATCCACGGTGATATTCTCTCATTTCCACTCGAGAATAGCGAGTGGCTTAAGCATCCTTGCTGGCCTCTATTGCTCTGCTTTCACTTGCTGACAAGTGAGACATTTAGATACAAATCGACAAATGTCCCGCTTCATCCATGAGCACCAATACAGCATCTGTAAGTCCTTGTACATCTTGGTACCCCATGGATGGATGGAATACGGAGATGTATGTGCCTTTGTCAAAATATCCTCTCTGATCGAATCAACACTAGGCACCTACATTCCTTCCTCTGTACCTCACAATACATTCGGACACTGTGTAGAGTACAGTGCCCTTTTCTTCATCTTTCAATCTCTATTTCTGTAATTGTTGGTCTGAAGGCTGACCTCTACGGATTCGGTCTAGAAAATAAGACTGGACTGTAAGATTAGACAACTTGAGATATCTGCCCTTCGTGTAAACTTCTAGGCCAAACCTCTGAATCTATGACTGAAGAGATCTCTGCGCTACGTCTGCTACCTTCCTGCTCAAAGCATCTGTCACAACATTTGTTGGAAACTTAATTTCGGCTGTTTGACAAACTGTTTATCTATTGGACTAACTGATCAAGTATTCGAACTATACAGCTTGCCTAACTAAAGAAGTATCACGTGAATTATCTAAGGCGACCGAATCCACCTGAACTGAACTTTCGAAGGAAACCGACTGATCAGTTGTACCTAACTGGATTTTTGAAGACAACTGACTGATCAGTTGATTCACTCAGCATAAGCTAATCAGCTGATCGCTCAGCCATACACTTCATCAAATGAAAAGGACATTCAACCGGCATCAGTACAAGCAGACTGCAACTCGTAGTGGGACGCCGCATTTCAGAGTCTCCAGTGTACGAATGTAAGAAGAATACTAACGTGGCAATCAACGGATATAATATTCAAATATTATATCAAGTTACCTTTGGAAGAGAAGCCTATAAATAGGCAAAGAGAGCAGCTGAACGAACAACAAAAACAACTTCAACGCAACTATTTTACTCAAGCTGTTACGCTGCTGAAATCTCTACGCAAATCAAAAGCTCACACTTACCAAGTTTTATCCGTAGCATTCAAGGCTACATTCTTGAGCTTGTTAGCACATTGTAATCCCTGTTATATTGTTAAGTTGTGCTATGATCAGTCACGAACTGAAATAGCCTGTTGCAACTAAGAGTTTCAGTTTTGGGATTGATAAGACCAAACTGAAGTGGGTCAGTACAACTATTGTATTCGATCAAAGTCTTTTAGTGAAAATCGTATCTTCGTGATAGAAGGGGTGACGTAGGAGTTATTCCATTCTCCGAACATCCAGAAACAAATCGTGTGCACTTTACTTCAGTTATTCTATCTTTCAGTCAGTTTACTTCCGCAACTGTTTTTCAGTTAAAATGATTGTTATCGACTGACGAGATACCGAGTGTCAGTTTGTAACTAAACTGAACCCATTATTTGAAAAGAGCTCATAATACGTGAGTGTTTATTCAACCCTCCCTTCTAAACACTTTTCATATCATAACCGATCCTTTCAACATTAGCTTTCCCTGGATGGTAGCTAATTTTACAATCGTAGTCTTTTACTAATTCCAACTACCATCTTTCTCTCATGTTCAACTCTTTCTGCGTGAAGAAGTACTTGAGACTCTTGTGATCAGTGAATATCTGGCATTTCTCGTCGTACAAGTAATGTCTCCATATCTTCTACGCAAAGAAAACGACATCTAACTATAGATAATTGAAAGGATCGGTTAGAAAGTAATAAGTGTTTAGAAGGGGAGGTTGAATAAAAACTCACGGATTATATGTTCTTTTCAAAAATTGAGTTCAGTTTAGTGACAAACTGACACTCGGTATCTCGTCAGTCGATAACAATCACTTTAACTCAAAAAACAATTCCTCAACTAAACTGACTCAAACATACAATAACTGAAGCAAAATGATAACTGAAATAAAATGTACACGGGTTTCTGGATGTTCGAAGAATAGAATAACTCCTACGTCACCCCTTCTATCACGAAGATAGGATTTCCACTAAAAGACTTTGATCGAATACAATAGTTGTACTGACCCACTTCAGTTTGGACTTATCACTGCCAATACTTAAACTCTTAGTTAAACAAAACTTCTACAGTTCGTGACTGATCTTAGCACAACGTAAAGAATCTAACAAAGATTACAACGTGCTAATAAGCTCGAGAATGTAGCCTTGAATGCTGCTAATAAAACTAATAAGTGTGAGATTTTGATATGCGTAGTGATTTTGGCAGCGTAACAACTTGAATAGAATAGTTCCGTTGAATTTGTTTCATTGGATTCTTTCTCGGCTGCTTTCTTCATCTATTTATAGGCTTCCCTCTTCAACGGTAACTTTAAGCAATTTTGAACTTTATATCCGTTGGATGCCACGTCGAAATTCCTCTGACACCCGTAACACTGTGATCTCTGAAATGCGGCGTTCCACTAAGTAACGATCTGCAGTGTACTACTGTAGGTTGTTGATAACTGATGACGTGTTCAGCTGAAGAATCAGCTGCTAGACGATAGCTGGTAGGGAATACAACTGCTGATAGTTAGCCATGCTTTCAGTTGCTGGATTCAGTCACGCAATTCAGTTTCCTCGTGTTCAGTTATTTGCATAAATAGTTGGTTCGTAATTTTTCAAACGCCGAAACTTAATTTCCAACAATTTCCCCCTTTTAGGTGTTTGACAAAACTAAGCAAATAATAACTGATCAATTGAACTCTTTGTAGATAAAATAATCTTCGATCTTTATAAAATTCTCTCAGTGTACAAGTTTGTACAAAGAATAAAAGAATAAAATAATCTTCAAGAAAACGAATCCATCAACTGATAAAAATTCTTCTGTGAGACTCCTTCTGGGTGGGTTATAGTGTGGGTTAGCGTAGGTCTTGTCCCCTTTTTTGTCAAACGCCTCCATTCTGACAGCTAGTCCCCGAACATCAATTGATAAAAGCTTAACAGAGGTGACGACGTCTGAGATTGCATTAAGCACAGTAGTCTGTAGCAAGTCTATTTTCTGGACACAGATGTCTCCACGAATTCAACTCTCTTGCTGATTGCATCTTGAGTTAGGGAAAGACTTTCAGCTATACCTCTATTCTTTTTGATTTCGTCCACTGCAAAAGAGAGATAGGTCACAGTAGCGTGAATTGCCTTCATTTTCTCTGAGTTGAATACTTCTAAATGTTCCAGCTTCAGAGTGTGAGCTAGTTGAGTATGCTGAATCTTGGAGATGGCAGTAAGCATTTTATCCATGTTATTATGAATACCCTGAATTTCTTCAAGAACTAAGTCAAGATCCGTGGATGAATGAGGAGGTGACTGTCCAGACGTTCCAGGTTCATGTTCTTTTGAGACTTGATCAAAGACCACCAAGGTCCTGTCACATACTACCGTCTCAGCAATAGTCTGTTCTGGAACATCTGTTTCAGTGACTTCTACTTGATCCTGAGCAGCAAATGAACTATCCTGCTGAATATGAAAATCTGTGGGATTTTCAGTTGGAAGATCATGAACTGGTGCTTCTGTTTGATGATCAGTTGAAACTTGGGCTGGCTCGTCATTTGGAAAATTTTCAAAAATGAACAACTGAGCCTCCATAGTTACAATAACTGCTTGTTCAGTAACACTAACTGACTGAACTGGCTGTTCAATTTCTTCAATCATTGCCTTCTCGGCAGGTTCTTCAGTCGGAATGACTTCTTCAGCTGATCTAGATGATTCTAGCTGAATATCACAGGTGACGGATTGGATGACCTCATCAAGATTGGCCAATGATAAATCAGCTTCTGAATAAAGATTAGGATCAACAGATGAAGAAAGAGGTGCAACAGACGATGAAGGTTGAGCAACTGAAGTGGAGGAGACAGTTGCTTGTTGATCACTTTCAGCACCAACGTCCTTGGGAGGTCTTTGAACTGAGTCCTCAGTTGGGTCTTCTGATGATTCGTCTTGAGTAGCTTCTGGAAAAACAGTTCTTGACCCATTTCCCAATTCTTTATCTCCATTTGTAATGAGATAAGATCCGTTTCCAGTTGATCATGCACATCTTTGTCATTAAATGCAGTTGAACTGGTAGGATCAAAGTTCTGTTTCAGTTGAGCAACTATCTTCTGTAGCTTTTTAGCTCTCAACTGATTGAAAAAGTAGTTCTTCCCTTCCAACGCCTGAACAATGGTTGGTGCCTTAACCACTCTCAACACTGCATTTTCCATCTTAATGAATTTCTTCAGCTTGATTTTCTCTGTAGCTCCTTGGCGAAGACATGCGTTCGGAACTTTACCCATGCATCATAGGTCTTGAGCTTATTTGCTGAAAATTCATTGATCTCTTCCCAGATAAGATCAATGTGAGTTTGAATGGCGTTTGTTGACCTAGGCTCTTCTTGCATTTTGCCTTTTCCTTTAGATTCAGACAGGACATGAGGAATGCTCAGCCCTGAAGTAGTAGCATCAACTTGTTCTCTGATCACTATCCCTTTTGATCTCACAGTAGGTAGAGGGGTGAAACCAGAGATAGTAATCATGGGAGCCTTTACTCCAGCAACTTTCTTCTTGTCATCTGGTTTGGTGACCGTTGTCTTCTTTGGAAGAATGAGAGATAGAGGCAACTGATCCTCAGTTGAGGGTTCAGCTCTAACTGCTTTCAGAGGAACAGCCTGGATTGGCTGTTGAGCTGCTGATTCCATCAATCTTTCAGTTGATATGGCTTCAACTGTAGCAGCAGGCTTGGTTTTCACCGTCCTTGGCTTCATGGCAATCTTAGGAGATGGTGTTTTCTCCAAGTCAGATTCTCTGACGATCAACTTCTTTTTGGTTGTCTTCAGTTGTGCTAGAGTCTTGGCCTTCTTAATAGACTTCGGAGCAGCCTGCTGCGTCCCAATCTCCTTTTTGATCTTCACAAACTGATCAGGAGAGATGTCCAGTTTGGTCTTTGGCGGCAGAATATTTTTAGCGTTGAAGACTTTAAACTTGGATGATCTTTCAGCAGGGTTACCCGCTAAGCTTTTGGCCTTCAGAAAGTAACTGATCCGAATAGCATACCTCTTTGACTTCTTGGTTGATTGGAGCATGTTTCGCAGAATGTTGAATGTGATATGCCTCCATTTACCTTCTATTCAGCCATTATCACAGTCATAACTTGAAATTTCTCAAGGGTGAGGGCAACAAAAAAACCAGCCTTAGCCAGTACTCCCTTCGCCACAACATCAGCAAGTAGTTGGATTTCTGGCTTCAGTTCCTTCTTGGGATCGGAAACCTTGATTTTCCGCCCATCACCTGACAACAGAGACTGAATCTCTTCAATATTGAAAGTTCTAACCTTAGAAAAACTGTTGAGCCCATCAGTTGGCAATAAGAATACTTCTCCAAAATATTCTTCAGAAATAGTTATGAGCTGACCATTGACAGTAGTCGAGATGTTTCCATAAGGAGTTACATAACCATTAGAGTAGAAATCATGAATTTCTTTCAGGTAGATTTCCTGCGAAGATTGCCCCAAAAATGTCCTCAGCCCAGCTGATTCTAGCTTCAAAAAGACGTTCTTGACATCGGCCTCTCTGACTGATAGAACTGATTCAAAATTGATAGCCATAGCATTCAACATGTGAGGGGGAAACTGATTTGCCATTGCTGATAATAAGAAAACCTGAAATTTTGCAAGATACAAGCTCTGAGTGTATGAGTTTTCTTTGAAAGGTGATGTACGCGTAAGGAATAAGCTGAATTGAAGCGGGGAAGGTACATTTGTACATGGCTGTTCAAATTCTGGACACTTGTTAGTCCATGAGAATTTTGAAATAAAAACGTGTGTTCGTGTGGTAGGAACGTGTGTAGTAAATACATGGATCATGTGGGTCCACGTAGCAAATTACTATTGATCATTTAATGCGAAAACTTACTGTCACATCACTTGATTTAGAATATAATATGGTTGGTTAGTTAACGTATGAGAGAAGATTAGTGAAATAACCAACTGAACGATTAGTTGTGATACTGTATCCTATCAGTTGAAGATTTACTAATTCCTGTCTTCTCAGTTAACCCCTTAAAACCAATATTCCCCCTAAATAGATGCGTATATAAATTAAAACGACGAAATGAAATAAATCTTATTCATTGTCGGCTGAGATGTTTGCGTCCCTTCAGCTTCCTTGACCCTGGTCTATAAATAAGAGTAGCTCTGCTAGTTTCAAGCATTTTAGCAAATATTAAAAAAATGGCAGATGAGAGTAGCTCGAAGACTCCTGATGTGGCTGAAGCTTTCATGGATGCGGCGCTGGAGTCAAAAAAGACTGCTATGATGGATGAAGTCTTTCACAAGATTCTCCGATACTGGGAAGAGCTTCAAGGACTTCAGTTTCTTTATGAGTGTGGAGAAGCTAACACCCCCACACTGGTGGCAAAAATGGAGAAATATCAGCAGCGCTTGCACGTTTCTGCTGAGACGAACATCTTCACAGATGAAGGTGTCTACTTACTAATGCTCCAGAAGGAAAGGAAAATTCTAGAAAAAATTTTTGACTCAGATAGCTTCCTCAAGACTTCCACTGGAGTTTTAACTCGTTGGTTGACCAAGTGGAGGTATGCTGTTGAAGATGAATATTTCAATGTACTTCGAGCTTATGCCTTTGACTGAAATGAAATGTTTATCTAGTTTATTGTTGTCTTTTATCTTTCTGCAAAATTTAGTTTCATCAGTTGATAAGTAATGAATGAATTTAACATAACAACTGACAAATGATTTGCTGAGATCAGTTGAAACTCAATAACTGATAAAATAAGCTGACAAATAACAAGCTGACAAGCTAACATCAATTAAGAATTAAGAATATATAAATGACACAAATTAACAACTGATATATTAACAATAAGACTGATTAGGATAAATCAATTAAACCAAGTATATTGCGAAAGTGAGAAAACTTAGTCTCGGGCAATGGCTTGGTGAAGATGTCAGCAGCCTGTTGTTCAGTTGGGACATATTCCAGTCTGATTTCTTTCTTCAAGGCATGATCTCTGATGAAGTGATGCTTGACATCTATGTGCTTGGTCCTTGAGTAAAGAACTGGGTTATATGTGATGACAATCGTGCTTGTATTGTCAAAAAATATAGGAGATTCTTTAGCATCAAATCCATAATCTTTCAGTTGTTGCTGAATCCAGAGCAGTTGGGCACAGCAGCTTCCAGCAGCAAGATATTCTGCTTCAGTCGTGGAAGTAGATATGGATGTTTGCTTTTTGCTGAACCATGAGATCAGTCTGTCTCCTAGACACTGACAAGATCCACTAGTGCTTTTTCGATCTAGCTTACATCCTGCATAAGCTGCATCTGAATATCAAACTAAATTGAAAGTAGAGTCTTTAGTATACCATAACCCCACATTTTGTGTGCCTTTGAGATATTTTAAAATTCTTTTGGCAGCTGGAAAATGCGATTGCTTAGGATTTGCTTGAAATCGAGCACACATGCAAACAACAAATACAACATCAGGACGACTAGCAGTTAGGTACAATAATGAACCTATTAAACCTCTGTATAATGTCTCCTCAACTGATATTCCCCCTTGATCATTGTCCAGTTTGACTGATGAACTCATGGGAGTGCTTGCTGCTGAACCTGATTCCATTCCAAATTTCTTGAGCAATTCCTTCGTGTATTTTTTCTGACTGATAAAAATACCAATTTCCAGTTGTTTCACTTGCAGTCCAAGGAAAAATGTCAGTTCACCCATCATGATCATTTAAAATTTGTCATGCATCAACTTAGCAAATTTCTCGCATAACTTGGGGTTAGTTGACCCAAATATAATATCATCAACATAAATTTGAACGAGTAAAATATGATCATTCTTAGAAAATTTGAACAAGGTCTTATAAACTGATCCAATAGAAAAATCGTGATCAGTTAAAAATTTTGAAAGAGTTTCATACCAAGCTCTTGGGGCTTGTTTAAGACCATATAGTGCTTTGTTCAAATGGTAGACATGATCAGGAAAATGATGATTGACAAAACCTGAAGGTTGTTCCACGTGGACTTCTTCTTGTAGCTGACCATTCAGGAATGCACTCTTTACATCCATCTGGTAGACTTTGAAATTCTTGAATGATGCATAGGCAAGAAAGATTCTGATAGCTTTCAGCCTTGCAACTGGTGCATAAGTTTCATCATAGTCAATTTCTTGTTCCTGCCTATATCCTTGTGTTACCAGTCTCGCCTTGTTGCGCACAACTGAACCATCTTCGTTCAGTTTGTTCCTGTACAACCATTTTGTAACTATAACAGTTTTTGAAAGTGGTCTTGGAACTAAGTTCCAGGCATTGTTATGGGTAAACTGATTAAGCTCCTCTTGCATTGCATTTATCCAGTTTGGATCAGCAAGGGCTTCATCAGTCTTCTTCGGTTCCAATTGCGATACGAAAGCTGAATGAGTAAATAAAGTGAGCATCTGATTTCTTGTTCTTACCGGATCAGATGGATTACCTATCACCAATTCCGGAGGATGTGATTTCTTCCATCTGAGTTCAGCGTTTGTTGTATCCAAGTTTGCAGGTGTTTCTGTTGGCAACTGAATGTTTTCAGTTTCAGTTGGAACTGTATCAGTTTGTAACTGAATATCTTCAGTTTGTTCCACCAACTGATTGTTAGGAACAAGTTCCTGTTGTACTGATTGATCTATTATTTCATGTTCAGGTGTTTGGAGGTTGTTTTGATTGATATGATTGTCCTCTTCTTCATCGTCCTCCAAACTGATCTCTGTAAATCTATCAACTAGCTCAACTGGATCAGTTGGCTTATCCGTTAGTACGTTTTCTTCAAAAAAAACAAGGATAGATTCTTCAACATTTAAAGAACTTTAATTAAAAACTCTATAAGCTTTGCTAACTGAAGAATATTGTTGGAAACTTAATTTCGGATGGTTGACAAACCGATTATTTATTGGAACTAACTGATCAAATATTCGATCTATACAGCTTGTCTAACTGAAGAGTATCACGCATATTATCTAAGGCAACCGAACCCAGCTGAACTGAACTTTCCAAGAAAACCAACTGATCAGTTGAACTTAATTGAATTCTCGAAGACAGCTGACTGATCAGTTGGAAACCGATCAGTTGATATATTCAGGCGTATGCTTCCTTCAACTAAACATGTCTCGGGAAAGAACACTCAGCCGACAAAGATTCATAGCAGATTGCAACTAAATACTAAACGCCGCACTTCAATCAATACAGCTTTGAACAACGCATTTCGGCTAAAGCAATTAAGACGCCGCATTACAATAAACGAAGCAAACAATGCCCAAGGAATGATGAAGTGGCAATCAACGGATACAAAGATTCAAATATATCTCAAGTTACCGTTGGAAGGGAAGATTATAAATATGACAGAAGATCAGCTGAAAAAGTGTACAAACTCTCTATTCAAAGCTTGCTATTACTCTGTCAAAATTTCAGCTCACACTCACTTGATTTATTCGTAGCAGTCAAGGCTACAATTTGAGCTCACTAGCACTTTGTAATAATCATTAAATTCGATAGTGCTAAGATCAGTTACGCACTGAGAACATTCTGTAATACTAAGAGTTTCAGTTTTTGGCAGTGATAAGTCCAAACTGAAGTGGGTCAGTACAAATCTTGTATTCTATCAAAGTCTTTTAGTGGAAATCCTATCCTTGAGATAGAAAGAGTGACGTAGGAGTAATTGAAATCTCCCAACATCCAGAAACAATCCTTGTGTCTTTTATTTCAGTTTTGTATTATATCTTTCAGTCAGTTAATTTCCGCAACTACTTTAGTTTAACTGATTGTCATTGACCAACAAGATTCCAAGAATCCGTTTCTCACCAAACTGAACTCAAAACTCGAAAAGATCAATTTTAATTTTGAATGTTTATTCAACCCCCCCTTTCTAAACACTCTTGTTTCGTTAATCGATCCTATCAAGTGGTATTAGAGCGGTTGAACCTTTCTATAAACTTGCTAGCATGACTTCATTCAACAAAATTCCTATGTTCTCCAGAGAAGAATTTGATGATTGGAAAATCACAATGCAGGCTCATTTAGCTGCACAAGATGATGACATGTGGTATGTCATAACTGATGGACCCATGAAAATTCTAAAAACAAATACAACAGTTGCCATAACAGAAGAGGCGCCAAAAAGAGTAGGAAAGCCCAGAGATGAATGGACAACTGAAGATAAAAGAAAAGCAAATCTTGATAATGTGGCTAAAGACATTCTGTACAAATGCTGGACAAAGTAACCTTTAGCAAAATGAAGATGTGTAAGACAGCCAAAGAAATTTGGGAAAAGCTGATCCAGCTGTGTGAAGGAAATGATCAAACCAAAGAAAATAAATTTCTGTTGCTATTCAAAAGTTTGATAACATCAAAATGAAAGCAGGAGAATCAATGCACGAGTATGATGAAAGAGTAAGCAGTATCATCAATGAGTTAAATGCACTTGGAAAAGTGTATACCAACAAAGAGATTGCACTAAAGGTAATGAGAGGTCTTCCCAAGGAATGAGATGTCAAGACCATGGCAATGAGGGAGTCCAAAGATCTGAACCAGATTGAACTTCATGATCTGTTTGCTGATTTAAAGGCTTATGAATTTGAGCTGCAGACCAGAGAAGGAGAACCATCTATCCCTGCAGCCACAACTGCTCTAGCTGCTGTCAGAACAGAACCAATCAGTTCAGTCGAGAAATCTGCTGATCAGTTGAGCAGTGATGCTATGTCATTGTTCATCCAATAATTTGGAAGGTTCATGAGAAAGAATCAAGGAAACTTCCAGAAGCCAAACCAAAGGAACAGTTCCAAATATGAATCAAATGCCTGCTACAACTGCGGCAAATCAGGTCATTTTATGGCTGATTGTCCTAAACCCAAGAAGGACAGTCAAGGCTCAACTGATAGAAGAAAGAAATCATATGAGCACAAAATAAGACCCAAGGAAGATAAGAAGTCCTTCAGAAAGAAACATGAGGTACTCTTAGCTGAAAAAAACAAATCTAAATGGGCAGAAACTGACAGTGAGGAGTCAGAACCAGAAAGCTCATGCAGCTCTAGTGATGATGAGAAAGTCAAGTGCTTAATGGCTAATGATGCAGAAGAAGAATCGTCTAGCCAACAGGTATTTGATTTCAGCTCAACTGATTTCACACGAGAAGAACTCATTCTAACACTACATGACATGGTAAATGAGTATCAAAAGCTTGCATCATCATTTGAAAAAATAAAAGCAAAGCAAACTGATCCCACAGACAATAAAACCAAAACTGATGAATCAGTTGATGGGTTAAGTCTAAAAAAGGAAATTGCTGAGTTAAAAGCAGAGAGAAACAAAAATCAGTCATTAATCCAGAACTTGTTTCTTGAAAACTCATAACAGACTGAGCTCAATCAATCTTGGAACAAGTCATCTACTGCACTGAATGAGATGCAGAATTCACAAAAATCAGTTTCTAATAAAACTGGTTTAGGGTTCAACACTCAAGGAGAAATATATCCAAATGATACTCAACCAAAGCCAAAAATAGACAAAGGGAAATACATTCATTTTGTCAAAACAGCAGTGATACAAGAACAAATTGAGCCCAGTAAACTGATTGAGCAACCTACAGAGAATATGAACAAGGCTAGAAGATATGGGATTGGTTATAGTCAAAAATTCTCAACTGATTCACAAAGTCAGTCATCAAAGAGGTCTCACAAGAACTATTCGAATAGCTATTTCAATTACTATAACTGCAAGCCAGTTCAGAAGAGATATAGACTGAACAATCAGTTGAATAAAACTAAAACAAATATTGAATCATCTGTACACTACACACCAAGCACACAAAAGCCGAGAAAAACCATTTGGAATACAGCTACTGGAAAGTCTGTTAGACTAATCCAAGTGTGGATTCCTAAGAGACTAATCAGTTCAGGACCCAAATAGATATGGGTATCAAGTTATATTATATGTGTGATTGCAGGTAACAGGTACCAACAAGAACTCAATATGGTATTTGGACAGTGGATGCTCGCGACATATGACAGGAGATGCAAGTGCATTATCCCAACTGATCAAATACACTGGTCCAAACATCAGTTTCGGGGACAATTCCAAAGGTAGAACTGTGGGTAAGGGTAAGTTTATCCATGGTAACTTTACTTTTAAAGATGTTTTATTAGTAGAAACCTGAAGTATAACTTGATTAGCATCAGTCAGTTATGCGACAGTAGACTCTTAGTACAATTTGACAAAAAATCATGTTTAGTCAAAACTTCAACTGATGAAATCATACTAACTGGCAAACGTTGTGGAAACACATATAAAGTCAGTTGGAATGATCAAACTTATGCACCAGTTTGTTTTATTGCTTCCAAATCATCTAAAAACTGGTTGTGGCATAAGAGACTAAATCATATAAACTTTAAATCCATTGCCTATCTGAGTAAACATGAACTTGTAACTGGTTTGTCCAAAATAGATTTTTCAAAAGAAAAACTTTGCTTAGCACGTCATTTTGGTAAACAAGTACGATCCTATTTTAAAAACAAGGGATGTAAATCTTCTTCCCGATGCTTAGAACTGCTGCATATGGATCTATTTGGTCCAATACCAATCATGAGCTTAGGGGGAATGAAATACACCTTGGTGGTCGTAGACGATTTTTCAAGATTTACTTGGGTTATTTTTCTCAAATCCAAAGACCAAACTGCTGCACAACTGATAAAGCTCTTCAAAAGACTTTTAAATGAAAAATCAGTTGGAATTGATCGAATCAGATCTGATCGAGGAACTGAATTCATCAATCAAACCCTTTCAAACTTCCTAGAAAATGCTGGAATTAAGCATGAGCTCTCAGCAGCCAGAACTCCTCAGCAAAATGGTGTAGCTGAGAGAAGAAATCGGACTCTTAAAGAAGCTGCCAGAACAATGCTTGCTGATTCTGGTATTTCTCAAAGATTTTGGGCAGAGGCAGTAAACACTGCGTGTTATACTCAGAACAGATCAATGATTAATAAGAATCATATGAAAACACCATATGAGATCTGGCATGGAAGAAAAAGTATAATTACTTATTTCAAAATATTCGGCTGCAGATGTTTTATTCTTGATAATGGCAAAAATTATTTAAAAGCGTTTGAGGCTAAATCTGCAGAAGGAATATTTCTTGGATACTCATCAGTTAGTATAGCCTATAGAGTTTTCAACAAGAAAACTCTAAATGTTGAAGAATCTGCTCATGTTGATTTCGATGAAACTGAACTAACTAATAAGCCAACTGATCAAGTTGAGCTAGTTGATCGATTTACAGATATCTGTTTGGAAGATGATGACACAGATGAAAGTCATGGATATCAAAACATACTTCAAACACCTGAACCAGAAGTACTGGACCAATCAGATGTGCAGGAAGTCGTTGCTGATAACCAGTTGACAGAGCATAATGATAACATTCAAATACCAGCTGACGAAGCACCAACAGAAACTGAAAACTGTGTTCAGTTACCAACTGAAGAAATTGCTGATACAACAAATACTGAGTACAGATGGAGAAAATCACATCCACCTGAACTGGTAATAGGAAATCCATCTGATCCAGTAAGAACTCGCAATCAAATGCTAAATTTATTTATCTATTCAGCTTTTGTCACAACTGATGAAGCTCTTGCTGATCCTAACTGGGTGAATGCAATGCAAGAAGAGCTAATTCAGTTCACTTATAACAATGTCTGGAACTTAGTTCCAAGACCAATTTCAAAAACTATTATAGGTACAAAATGGGTATACAGAAATAAACTGAACGAAAATGGTTCAGTTGTACGTAACAAAGCACGATTAGTGGCACAAGGATATAGGCAAGAAGAAGGAATTGACTATGATGAGATGTATGCTCCAGTTGCAAGACTGGAAGCAATCAAAATCTTTCTTGCTTATGCATCACATAAGAAATTCAAGGTATATCAGATGGATGTAAAGAGTGCATTCCTGAACGGTCAACTACAAGAGGAAGTATATGTTGAACAACCTCCAGGTTTCATAAATCATTTTTTTTCCTGATCATGTCTACCATTTGAACAAAGCCTTATATGGTCTGAAACAAGCTCCCAGAGCTTGGTACGAAACTCTTTCAAAATTTCTAACTGATCATGATTTTTCTGTTGGATCAGTTGATAAGACCTTGTTCAAATTTGCTAAGAATGATCACATTTTATTAGTTCAAATTTATGTTGATGATATCATATTTGGGTCAACTAACCCCAAATTATGCGAAAAGTTTGCTAAGCTAATGCAGGATAAGTTTGAAATGAGCATGATGGGTGAACTGACATTCTTTCTTGGACTTCAAGTGAAGCAACTGGAGAATGGTATTTTCATCAGTCAGACTAAATATACAAAAGAGCTGCTGAAGAAATTTGGCATGGAATCATGTTCAGCTGCAAATACTCCCATGAGCTTATCAGTAAAATTGGACACTGATCAAGGGGGAATATCAGTTGAGGCGACATTATATCGAGGTTTAATAGGTTCATTGTTGTACCTAACTGCCAGTCGTCCTGATATTGTATTTGCTGTCTGTATGTGTGCTAGATTTCAAGCAAATCCTAAGCAATCAAATTTCTTAGCTACTAAAAGAATTTTGAAATATCTTAAGGGTACACAAAATGTTAGGTTATGGTATTCTAAAGACTCTACTTTCAATTTAGTTGGATATTCAGATGCAGATTATGCAGGATGTAAGCTTGATCGCAAAAGTACAAGTGGATCATGTCAGTTTCTAGGAGACAGACTGATCTCTTGGTTCAGCAAAAAGCAGATATCCATAGCTACCTCAACAACTGAAGCAGAATATCTTGCTGCTGGTAGTTGTTGTGCACAACTGATCTGGATTCAGCAACAACTGAAAGATTATGGAGTAATTACAAATGAATCGCCCATATTCTGTGATAATACGAGCACGATTGCTATCACGTATAACCTAGTTCTTCACTCAAGGACCAAGCATATAGATGTCAGGCATCACTTCATTAGAGATCATGCTTTGAAGAAGGACATCAGACTGGAGTATATTTCAACTGAGCAACAAGCAGCTGACATCTTCACGAAATCATTACCCGAGACTAAGTTTTCTTACTTTCGCAATATTCTTGGTTTAATTGACTTGTCTTAAAAATATTATTGATGCTATTTTACTAAAAAAATTATTTGCAGAAAATAAGAACACTACAACAAATTGGAAATGATACTTTATTAAGAATAAAATCGATTCCATGTTACAGAAGATAACTTAAAACCAACTGAATCTTGCCATTGTGTAATCCAATTATTCAACTCATAAATTCGGATTCTAGAAAATGATTCGGTTGTAGAAATCTTCTCAATTACATGCCATTCCTTCCATAACATTGCATGTAACAGAACATTGTCATCAACCAAAGCGTTTTTCTCATTTACCCAAGCTTCTTAATTATCAGTTGTTCATTATCAACTGATATCAGTTTGTTATTTATTACTTAATTGTGGGGACCAGAGCTCTAACTCAATTATCTTTGGGATTAAGTGGATCTTTGCTAGAGAATGTGGGTCAAAATTTTGCTTTTAACATTATAAACAAGTGTATATAAATCATAGATAATGCTATCATATTATTTAACTCAAAATATCATTTACTTGTTCAACTACAAGTATCCTACTAGTGTTTAAAATTTAAATACATGTCTAGTAATAAACCACTAGTTCTTCTTCTCAGCCCGAAATCTCCACGCTATCTCGATCTCTCATCTTTGTCTCGACCCTGATCCTGTCCCACCTGTTGTCATGCACACATACAGACACAACAACAGCCGGAAACTCCGCTGAGAACAAATCCCAGTATAAAACATGTATACATGCATGTCATGCAAATATTCACAAGCTAATAAAACGTAAATCAGTATTTATGACACATTAGTGAATACCAATAAAAATCTTCGACTCTTATTGTTTGACTTGACTCATATCTAAGTCTAGGGATCCCGGTGTGAATAAGACGTAACAATCTCCCACCTACTCTCCCAATCGGGGTGGCGGTACGTCCTATTCCTAGAATTCGGTCCTATCTGTATCGAATATCTACAATAGGAGTTGATCTTCTCCTACGCCCATCGATATCACCGAACATCTAGTACTTGGCAATTCTACCAAGGCTTACCTATCTCATGAACATTGCTATAATTCAATAGACAAGGCATAACCATATCAAATTAAAAACAATCTAGTATGTGGTTTTGGGAAACTCAAATCGGATCTAATTCGAGTTGTGCAATCCCGAATCAACATTGCTTTATACCTTTCTTGTCGTAGTCTCGGTTTGAACAAGTCCAAGTCTTGAAATCTCGATATCCAATCTGTCAATACCAATCCGAGAAGACATATATACAATGTACCATATCAACCTCTAACTCAAAGGAATACATATACGGATCAATATTCAATCTCGGTACATTTCAACGGCAAAACGGCAAAATCTCACGATACCGGTCGATTCAAATATCGATAATCAACAACCATAACTCATAGCCATCACAATATGTTCCATAATCTCCAAAATCCAAACAATTCAACTCAAGACATGCTGGAAATGAAAAAAGATCGCATAACATATCCGTTTTTCGTTCCGGTGTCAAATATATGTACCCCATCATCTCAACAACATATATTGTCAAGCATATATTGATTTCTCCAACACATAAATATCAAAACATGCTGGAAAGTAATAAAACATATACCCTCTCGAAGCCCTTGTCGAGAGGAGTAAGAATCTCAACTCGGATCGATAATCGAACGGCTAGATCTTTCACAATTCAAAATCTAAGCTATGATGAAACTTGAAGGAATTCTGAAGCTTCTCTCGGTGATTGCTGCTGAGGAATGAAGGAAATGAAGAAAATTCATATATATATTCACAATTCAAAATCTAAGCTATGATGAAACTTGAAGGAATTCTGTCGCGCATATGCGCGACCATCACCGGCGCATATGCGCGAGACGCTCTGTCTCGGCACTTGACAACTTCAGCTGCTGGCGCATATGCGCGCCCTCTCTCGGCGCATATGCGCCAACTTCTCTGGACAAACACTTGGCTACTGAACACCTCGTGCATATGCGCGCCTCTTGTCTCGCATATGCGTGAGACCTTCGTCTCGGCACATCTTGGAACCACACAGCTCGCGCATATGCGCGCCCACTCTTCGCGCATATGCGCGAGACCTTCTGGTCACGCACTCAAAATACTCATGCCATGTCAATTCATATATCGAGATGTTCCGTCTAAAATCACTCCAATTTATCAGTTCCTCATTTCAGATTAACATGATAAAAAACTCGGGCATTACATTAATGCTTAACTGATTTCAGTTCATAATCAACTGATAAAATTTAGTCTTTCATCAGTTCATCTGTTTAAAGTTCGCAATTCATATATATATAACAACTGATGAAGATTATCATTTGCCGGAAAGAGAAAAACAAAGTTAAGCTAATAAATACTTCATTCAATCAGAAACGTTTGCACGGATTACATCATCATGTTTTTCCTCTACAACAATTATCCACATTTTCAACCAAGCGGATAAGGGTGCGGTAGATGTCTTGACAAAGCTATGAGAACCAGATATGCGCTTAAGGATTTTCAATTCCTTTTGAAGCATTAGCTGATAGAGATGACCATCCTTAAAGACGTCCACCCACACAGCTATGTTCAAGTGCTCCCGCAATTTGTTCAACTCTACCATTAATTCAGGAGTGGTAGCCTCCCCAGTATTATACAGAAACTCAAGCTTCTGTAACTTTTCCCAGTAATGAAGACTCTCATAGAAGACCTCATCTTCTATAGCAGCCTTCCTGGTCTCCAGAGAAAACGGCGAAACACTCGAGCTACTCGTATCTGCCATTCTTTTTGTCTTAAATAGTTTCACCAATATGACTGAAACTAACCGTGTTACTTCTATTTATAGCCGAATAACATGGAAGCTGAAGGGCCGTCAACGTTCCAGCAAATGATAATCTTTCTGACCATTAAATTTATTTTATATCATTTTAATTATTCTATGCATCAATTAAAGGGAAATATCAGTTTTTGAAAATGTTAACTGAGAGGACAATTGTTTGTGAATACTCAACTGAAATGAATCAGTTTCCCAACTGATTGTTCAGTTGGATGTTTTACGAATCTTCTCACATAAGTTAACAAATTAAAAAACTTATTATATTCCAAATTAACTTACATAACTGCAGTTTCATAACGTGGCCTATTTTAAAACCACTCACTTTTTGCACACACGCTTATAGCACACGTACACATATTTTTATTTTGGACTGACACGTGTCCTATAATTCGAACAGTTATGTACATAAGTACTTTACCCACCCCATTTCAGTTCTTCTTCTTTACGCTTATCCAAATTTCTCATAGCAAAAAAGAATTCAAGCATTCTCTTTCGCAGGAAATCATTCAGTTCAAATGGCAAACTAGATCCCAGCTCACATGTTGAACGCTATGGCCATTGATTTTGACTCAGTTTTATCAGTTCAGGAAGCTGATGTTAAGAACGTTTTTCTGAAGATCGAATCTGCTGGTCTCAGAATGTTTTTGGGACAATCTTCCCAGGAGATTTATCCGAAAGAACTTCTTGATTTCTACTCCAATGGTTCTGTCAATCCCATGGTATCATCACCTCTACTGTTAATGGTCAATTGTTGACCTTATCTGAAGACTCTTTCGAAGAAACATTTTTGTTGACGTCTGATGGATTGGCACACCTTGCTGAAGTCAAAGCATCAGATGTTGAAGCTATGCAAACTCTTCTTTCTGCTGATGGACGGAAAATCAAGGTTTTTGATCCAAAGAAAGAACTGAAACATGAAGTTCAGTTACTGGCTGATATTGTAGCCAAAGGGCTATTGGCAAAGGCAAGATCCTTTGCTGCTTTAACCTTGGAAAAATTTCAGGCCCTTATTGTTATTATGGCCGACCGACGACTCAACTGGAAGCACCTCATCTTCAACACTTTGAAGAACATGTTTCAATCCAACAAGCAGTCCAAGGGATTCGCTGTTCAGTTAAGCTACCTGATGAAAGTTTAAGGATTGGTGGCTGATGATTCGGAGAGATCATCCAAATTCAAAATTTTCAATGCCAAAAATGTGTTTCCACCCAAGGCCAAACTGGATCTCAATCCTGATCAGTTCATTAAGATCAAAAAGGAAATTGGAGCTCAACAGGCTGCTCCCAAGTCTGTAAAAAGGGCAAAAGCGCTGACTCAACTGAAGACTGCAAAGAGAAAGTTGATTATAAGTGAATTAGAATCGGAGAAAACTCTGTCTCCCCAGGTTGTCAAGAAGCCTAGAACTAAGAAGACAAAACCAATAGCTTCACTGGAATCTATTCCTACTGAAAGGTTGAAATCATCGGACGCTCAACAACCTATTCAGGCTATTCCACTAAAAACCGTTTCAGCTGAAGCTTCAGCAAAAGATCAGTTGCCTCGAACAACTGACCCATCAAAGAAGGAGTTAGTTAGGATCATGTCCTCTCTGAAAACAGTTAATTGCCATATTTTCTTTGCTCCTGCTCGACCAAAGGGAATCTCTATTCGGGAGACAGTGGAAACTACTCGTTCAGGATTGAACATTCCACACATTCTCACCGACAAGAAAGGGAAAGGCAAGTTGATTGAAGAGCCCAGGCCAACAAATGCAGTTCAACCCCATATCGACCTCATTTGGGAACAGGTAAATGCATTTGCCACAAACAAATTGAAAACTTATGACGTCTGGACCATGTACAGAACTCATACTTTTGCAAAACAATTAAAGAGAAAGTCACAGCTGAAGAAGTTTATCAGGCTGGAAGAAATTGTCTTGAGGATAGTCAAAGCTGCCACTATCGTGCAGGCCTTGCAAAGAAAAAATTATTTCTTTGATCTAATGAGAGCCAAAAAGTTGGCACAACTGGTTGAAGAGCTGAAGACCAACTACATTCCTACGAATCCAACTGCCTACAATGATCGAGCAGTGCTTACTCAATTGGATTCAGATCTTACCTCTTTGCACTTACAGATAAAATTCTGGGAAAGAGATCAGGAATTGGTCATTCATGGAGGGCCTTCCGAAGAAGAAGAAGAAGAATCCACATCACCAAATAAAGAACAAGCTCAGGATATGCCTCGATCCTCTGTTGCTGATCCTCAAATGTACTCAGAAGCTGACTTGACACTCGCCAATATTGATGAAATTATTCAGTCAGTGATTCAAGAATCTCAAACAGAGGAACTTGTTTCTGTCTCAGTTGATCACTCAACTGATCGAGCAGTTCTAGAGGATCCCGTCTTACCTAAAGAGCTTGTTCAGCCTACTGATGTGCCAGCTCAGTCACCTGGTCAAGAAACTGCTGAAAATGTGGACGCTCAGTTGTTACATTCTGAAAATATTCCAACTGATGAGCCAGTCCTCGTTTCAGCTGAATGTCCAGCAGAAGCACCAATTCTTGATGCTCCGACTGAAGATACCACAAATTTGCCTATTCAGCCGGAAAATTCAGTTGCTACTCAGGATCCATCTTCTCCTCTCCCAGATCAAATTGGAGTTGCTGAAATAATTGTTCCAGAACAGACCATTGCAGAGAGAGTTATAACTGACAGGACCTTAGTGGTCTTTGATCCAGTCTCCGAAGGACAAGCACCTGGAACTTCTAGACATTCACCACCTCATTCATCTAATGATCTTGAATTAGTTCTTGAAGAAATTCAAGATATTCAGAATAATATGCATAAAATTCTCTCTGCCATCTCTAAAATTCAGTATACTCAACTCGCCCATTCTCTGAAACTGGAACATGCAGAAGTATTTAATTCAGAGAAACTGAAGGCAGTTCAAGCTACCGTGACCTCTCTTTCCTTTGCAATTGCTGAAATCAAAAAGAATAGAGTTATAGCAGAAAGTCTCTCAGCGACTCAAGACACTATCAGCAAAAGAGTTGATGACGTGGAGACACTCGTATCAAGAAAGATAGACTTAATTCAAACCACTGTGCTCAATGCAGTCGCAGACGTAGCCACTTCTGTCAAGATTCTTTCCACCGATGTTAAGAGATTATCTGTCAGAATGGAGGCGTTTGACAAAAAGGGGGAATAGATAATCAGATAAGAAGTTCAATGGAGATCAGCTCAATAGATTTGATACAATGTAGCTACAGATTATTTCATTCAGATTATTTCATTCTTTCATTGTACGAATCTGTACACAACAGTTGATTATTTTATCTACAATGAACTTGAAGATCATATAAGCTTCGTTGATCAGTTATTAGTTGCTTAGTTTTGTCAAACACCAAAAAGGGGGAAATTGTTGGAAACTTAATTTCTGATGTTTGACAAACCGATTATTTATTTGAACTAACTGATCAAATATTCGATCTATACAGCTTGTCTAACTGAAGAGTATCGCACATATTATCTAAGGCAACCAAACCCAGCTGAACTGAACTTTCGAAGAAAACCAACTGATTAGTTGAACTTAATTGAATTCTCGAAGACAACTGACTGATCAGTGGATATATTCAGCCGTATGCTTCCTTCAACTAAACATGTCTCGGGAAAGAACACTCAACTAACAAAGAGTCATAGCAGATTGCAACTAAATACGAAACGCCGCACTTCAATCAATACAGCTTATAACAACGCATTTCGGCTAAAGCAATTAAGACGCCGCATTACAATAAACGAAGCAAACAATGCCCAAGGAATGATGAAGTGGCAATCAATGGATACAAAGATTCAAATATATCTCAAGTTACCGTTGGAAGGGAAGATTATAAATATAATAGAAGATCAGCTGAAAAAGTGTACAAACTCTCTATTCAAAGCTTGCTATTACTCTGTCAAAATTTCAGATCACACTCACTTGATTTATTCGTAGCAGTCAAGGCTACAATTTGAGCTCACTAGCACTTTGTAATAATCGTTAAATTCGATAGTGCTAAGATCAGTTACGCACTGAGAACATTCTGTAATACTAAGAGTTTCAGTTTTTGGCAGTGATAAGTCCAAACTGAAGTGGTTCAGTACAAATCTTGTATTCGATCAAAGTCTTTTAGTGGAAATCCTATCCTTGAGATAGAAGGGGTGACGTAGGAGTAATTGAAATCTCCGAACATCCACAAACAATCCTTGTGTTTTTTATTTCAGTTTTGTATTCTATCTTTCAGTCAGTTAATTTCCGCAACTACTTTAGTTTAACTGATTGTCATTGACCAACAAGATTCCAAGAATCAGTTTCTCACCAAACTGAACTCAAAACTCGAAAAGATCAATTTTAATTGTGAGTTTTTATTCAACCCCCACTTCTAAACACTCTTATTTCGTTAATCGATCCTATCAAATATCCAAGAAATATTCCTTCTCCAGATTTGGCATCTAAGGTTTTTAAATGATTTTTACCATGGTCAAGAATAAAACATGTGCAGCTGAATATCTTGAAATAAGAAACCACACTTTTTCTTCCATGCTAGATCTCATAAGGTGTTTTCATGTGATTCTTATTAATCATCGATCTGTTCTGAGTGTAACACGCAGTGTTTACTGCTTCAGCCCAAAATCTTTGAGAAATACCAGAATCAGCAAGCATTGTTCTAGCAGCTTCTTTTAGTGTCCGATTTCTTCTCTCAGCTACACCATTTTGCTGAGGTGTTCTAGCTGGAGAAAGCTCATGCTTGATTACAGTATCTTCTAATAAATTTGAAAGATTTTGATTGATGAACTCAGTCCCTCTGTCAGACCTTATTCGATCAATCCCAACTGATTTTTCATTAAATAGTCTTTTGAAAAGCTTAATCAGTTGTGCAGCAGTTTGGTCCTTAGATTTGAGAAAAATAACCCAAGTAAATCTTGAAAAATCATCCACAACCACTACGGTGTATTTCATTCTCCCTAAACTCACGACTAATATTGGACCAAAAAGATCCATATGTAACAGCTCTAAGCATCGGGAAGATGTTTTACAACCTCTGGTTTTAAATGTAGATCTTACTTGTTTTCCAAACTGATATGCTGAACAAATTTTATCTTTTGAAAAATCTGTTTTGGGTAGACCAGTTACAAGATCGTGTTTGCTCAGATAGGCAATAGATTTAAAGTTTAAGTGGTTTAACCTCTTATGCCACAACCAGTTTTTTGAAGATTTTGAAGCAATAAAACATACTGGTGCATAAGGTTGTTCAGTCCAACTTACTTTGTAAGTATTTGCACAAGAATTTCCAGTTAAGATGACTTCACCAGTTGAGTCTCTAACTGAACAAGTGTGTTTATCAAACTGAACTGAGAAATCATTGTCGCCTAACTGACTGATGCTTATCAGGTTATACTTCAAGTTCTCAACTATCAAAACATATTTAATTGTAAAGTTATCATGGATAAGCTTACCCTTACCCACAGTTTTACGTTTAGAGTTATCTCCGAAACTGATGTTTGGTCCAGTATATTTGATCAGTTGGGATAGTAAACTTGCATCCCCTGTCATGTGTCGTGAACAGCCACTATCCAAGTACCAGATTGATTCCTTTCTTGTACCTGTTACCTGCAATTACACAAGATATAATTTTGGTACCCCTTTCTATTTGGTTCCTAAACTGATTAGTCCTTTAGGAACCCAGACTTGGATTAGTCAGACTGACTATCCAGTTGCTGTATTCCAGATGGTATTTCCCGATTTGTGTGTGTTTTGTGTGTAGTGTGCAGATGAGACAACATGTGATTTAGCTTTGTTTAACTGATTGTTCAGCCGATATCTTTTCTGAACTGACTTGCTGTTATATTAATTGGAGTAGCCATTTGAATAATTTCTGCTGAATCTTATTGACGACTGAATGCGTGAGTCAGTTAAAACTTTTGGGCTATAACCAATACCATATCTTTTAGCCTTGTTCGTACTTTCAGTAGGCTGTTCAACCAGTTTATTTGGCTCAGTTTGTTCTTGTACCACAACTGATTTGAAAAAGTGAATGTATTTCTCTTTGTCCATATTCAGTTTTGGTCGAGTATCATTTGGAGACATTTCATCTTGGTTTCTAAACCCTAAACAAGTTTTATCAGTAACTGATTTCTGTGAGTTCTGCATTTCAGTTAATGCAACAGATGATTTGTTCCAAGCCTGAATAAGCTCAGTTTGCTTTGAATTTTCAAGCATCAACTTTTGAATCATTGATTGATTCCTGCTTCTTTCAGCATTGAGCTCAGCAATCTCCCTATTCAGACTCAACATATCAACTAATTCATCAGTTTTAGTTTAATTGTTTATGGGATCAGTTTGCTTTGCTCTGGCCTTTTCAAAAGATAAGGCAAGCTTGTGGTACTCATTAACCATGTCATGAAGAGTCGAAATAAGTTCATCCCTAGTGAAATCAGTTGAGCTGAAGTCAAATACCTGTTGATTTCTTGACTCCACTTCTGCATCACCAGCCATTAGACACTTCACTTCCTCTTCACCATCACTGGAACTGCATGAGGTTTCTGGCTCTGACTCCTCGCTGTCAGTTTCTGCCCATTTAGATTTACTTTCTTCAGCTAAGAGTATCTCATGCTTCTTCCTGAAAGTCTTTTTGTCATCTTTGGTTCTTCTTCTGTGTTCATAGGGCTTCTTTTCTTTTTCAGTGGATCCTCGACTGTCCTTCTTTGGCTTAGGGCAGTCTGCTATGAAATGACCAGATTTTCCACAGTTGTAGCAAGCATAGGATTCTTATTTGGGCTGATTTCTCTGGTATTGCCTCTGAAAGTTTCCTTGATTCTTCCTCATAAACCTTCCAAATTTATTGACAAACAATGACATTGCATCGTTGCTCAGTTGATCAGCAGAATTCTCGACTGAACCAGTTGGTTCTGTTCTGACTGCAGCTAATGCAGTTATGACTGCTGAAGTGGAAGGTTCTCCTTCCCGAGTTTGCAGCTCAAACTCATAGGCCTTCAGATCAGCGAATAGGTCATGAAGCTCAACCTTGTTTAGATCATTGGATTCCCTCATTGCCATTGTGGGGCCCCGGGTCCGATATCTAATACTAATAATTATAATTGTAACAAACCAAATGATCGAGTAAAATACATAATTTGTGGTTCACAAATCAACATAAACATCGTCAAAATAATTTAATTGTCTCAAATGTTTGAAATATAATTTTCAACATGCCAAAATAAAGAAATCCCAACATCATAAAATAACTCCTAAGACCCGAGAATCCCACTCTAACTCGTATCTCCTCGCCTTGAGCTGGACTCTGGCATTCCAAGCCTCGCCTCACCTACCGTCAAGCACATGAAAACAAGAGGTACCGGACATGCCGGTGAGTATAAACCCAGTATGATACAATCAATAACATATGAGAATTAAAGTGACAAATATTTCATATTAAATTCATAAAGATGCAATATAATGCAATGCATGATCAGAAGCTGTGGGCTATCAATAAATCTCAAGATCAAGTGAATCATCTGGTCATAGGGTACCCAAGGAAAGAGAATCCCCCAGCAACATCCACCGACTCATCCGCTCGAGGTGGGGTGCTGTGTTCTACAATCCCAGGACTATGGTGCGCATATAGAGAGTGTTCAGGCCATAGCAGCGACCTCCGCATACACTATGCCAACTCAACTATAGCCCCATACGTCCAACAAATCAATAAATCAAGGCGACCTCCGCCATATCAAATCTGAATCAACAAGTGGCTCAATATGCAATGTAATGATGCAAATCAATATCATCATTTCGATATTATAATAAACTCATCTCAAGGCCACAATCATCATCAAATCACAAGTAATTCATCGAGCCATAGAATTTTCAATTTAAAATAAAAATGATACTTTTACCTCGTATGTTACCGACCGTAACATACCTTTCAAATATTACCAAAAGAAGATCGAAATGTGTAGGTGAGAAGTCTTGAACCTTCGAAGTCTACTATAACTCAAGAACTCGGATCATTTATCAAAACAGAACAATTTCTGTACAAAATTCATAGTTACTTCAATAATACTTCGAATCAAGATCCGTAAATTTCTTAACCGCAATATGCCATAAAAACATTTATTAAATCATTTTATCAAACACATGACATGCGTGCTAAAGAGTTAACTCCTTTACTTTGTCATTGGCTTCAATTCCATTTTAAACTTCAAACCAACACAATTTCAACATCTCCAACATCTCAATATCTCAAATATCAACTCAAATATCAATTCTAAACTTCAACCCATTTCCAAACTTGAATAAAATATAACATACTTACACCATCTTGAAGATCTTGAATAGAGGATCAAAAATCTAATTTCATTTCATAATTTCCTTGAACAATTCTCCCATAGATTGAAGAAGAAATGTAGAAAATAGAAGGAATGAGGGTTTCGTTGGATGAGAAAGAAGAAAAATGAGGAAAATTATGATACCATTCGATTTTTATGCCTTCCCAACACCAAAACACGTTTTTTGTACAAGTGCTGGGCGCCATGGCGCGTGTTTTGGCGCAGCCGCGCGCCCCTTGCTGCCCAAACACCAAAATTTCAGCAACCGGCGCGTTAGGGCGCTGGATCCTGCACGATGGCGCGCGGAATTCTGCCAAAAATGAATTTTTAACTTCCTAATTTGCAAAAGTGGTCAACATGAAAGTTGTAGCCCTATGTCTTGGCTTGCATCTCCAATTAGCCTCATGTCATTTGGAGGTCTGAGTAAAGAGTTATGCTCAATCTCCCAACATGTGTCATTGTAGGAACGACGATACGCACGACACACTTCGGGGCGCTTTTGGCTCGCCTTCCCTAATGATTTGACCAAAACTCAAAGTAAAAAAGTTATAGCCTTATGTCTTATCTTTCTAATAAAAGTAGCTTCACATCAATTGAATCAATATACAAAACATTATGCTAAAAATCACAACTACTGCCACATTTTTCATACCGTTTCTGCACTTCCGTTACCTATTTAGCTCAAATTCAACCTTTGATTCTACCCCTCCATTATCTATTCCATTCTATAACATTCATTACCATTCATACCATATCGTAAAGCCATAAACCATCACAACTACTACCACAATTTTATTTTTTTAAAAATTCGGGCATTACAGCCATGGTCTTAACGTCCCACTCTTTGGGAAGACCTCTGATCACTTTTAATTCAACTTCTTTGTTGGTATACACTTTTCCAAGTGCATTAAGCTCATTGATGATACAACTGACTCTTTCATCATAATCATGGATTGATTCTCCAGTTCTCATCTTGATATTGTCAAACTTTTGAACAGCAACAGAAAGTTTATTCTCTTTAGTTTGTTCATTTCCTTCACACAGCTAGATCAGTTTTTCCCAAATTTCCTTAGCTGTCTTACACATCTTGATTTTGCTGAAGGTTACTTTATCCAGTGTTTTGTACAGTATATCCTTTGCCACATTGTCCAAATTATCTTTTCTTTTGTCTTCTGTCGTCCATTCTTCTCGGGCTTTTCTATGCGATGAGGTGCCCCTTCAGTAATAGCGACTGCTGTATTGGCTTTAAGAATTTTCATTGGTCCGTCAGTGATGACGTACCACATATCATCATCTTGTGCAGCTAAGTGAGCCTGCATTCTTATTTTCCAGTCATCGAAATCCTCACTGGAAAACATTGGGATCTTATTGAAGGAAGACATGATGAACAATTTGAGTAGAAATATTCTGAGATGAGATACAACTGTTCTGATACCACTTGAAAGGATCAGTTAGAAAGTAATAAGTGTTTAGAAGGGGGGGTTGAATAAACACTCACGTATTATATGTTTTTTTCAAAAATTGAGTTCAGTTTAGTGATAAACTGACACTCGGTATCATGTCAGTCGATAACAATCAGTTTAACTGAAAAAATAGTTGCGGAAGTAAACTGACTGAAAGATAAAATAACTGGAGTAAAATGATAACTGAAATAAAATGCACACGGTTTGTTTCTAGATGTTCAAAGAATAGGATAACTCCTACGTCACCCCTTCTATCACGAAGATAGGATTTCCACTAAAAGACTTTGATCGAATACAATATTTGTACTGACCCACTTCAGTTTGGACTTATCACTGCCAATACTTAAACTCTTAGTTAAACAAAACTTCTACAGTTCGTGACTGATCTTAGCACAACGTAAAGAATCTAACAAAGATTACAACATGCTAATCAGCTCGAGAATGTAGCCTTGAATGCTACTGATAAAACTAATAAGTGTGAGCTTTTGATCTGCGTAGTGATTTTAGCAGCGTAACAGCTTGAATAGAATAGTTGCGTTGAAATTGTTTCGTTGGGTTCTTTCTCGGGTGCTTTCTTCATCTATTTATAGGCTTCCCTCTTCAACGGTAACTTTAAGCAATTTTGAACTTTATATCCGTTGAATGCCACGTCAAAATTCCTCTGACACATGTACACTATGATCTCTGAAATGCGGTGTTCCACTAAGTAACGGTCTGCAGTGTACTACTGTCGGTTGTTGATAACTGATGACGTGTTTAGCTGAAGAATCAGCTGCTAGACGATAGCTGGTAGGGAATACAACTGCTGATAGTTAGCCACGCATTCATTTGCTGGATTCTGTAGCGCAGTTCATTTTCCTCGTGTTTAGTTATTTGCATAAGCAGTTGGTTCGCAATTTGTCAAAAGCCGAAACTTAATTTCCAACAATCATGAGTCGGGTAGTTCTTCTCATGCGCTTTCAACTGTCTTGAGGCATATACTATTACCCGACCATGCTGAATCAACACTGCGCCTAAACCGAGCTTAGAAGCATCGGTGTACAACACAAAATTGCCTTGCCCTGATGGCATGGCTAGAACTAGCGTTGTGATAAGAGCTTGCTTCAAAGTATCGAAGCTCTTCTAACATTCTTCGCTCCAGACAAATTTAGCATTCTTCTTAGTCAATGAAGTGAGTGGCACTGAAATTGAGGAAAACCCCTGAATAAATTTCATGTAGTAGCCTGCCAAGCCTAGGAAACTACGGATTTCTGACGTGTTCTTCGGCTCAACCCATTCTTTTAATGCGGCCTCTTTAGCTGGATCCATCTTAATGCCACTGCTATATATGATATGTCTGAAAAATGCTACTTTCTTCAGCCAGAATTCACACTTACTGAATTTGGCAAGCAGGTTGTGCCTCTGCAAGATTTGCAAAACTGTATCCAAATGCTGAATGTCTCCTCATGGCTCTTCGTGAAAAGTCTGCCCTTTTTAATGCTTAAAGTACTAGAAAAATTTTTTTCCTCACATGAAACGACCGATCCTTTTTAATTCATGAAAATATTTTTATAAAATATTTTGCAACATTTTATATAAAACAACCAACTAGTACTTGAAAATCAAAAAAGAATAGTCAAAACATGAAATCGTCAAATGTTTTATCAAACCTAAAAAGCAATAAACGTGAAGAGTAGCATCCTCTCAAAAACCACTCAAAAGCAAAAATAAATAGTGTTAAAAATATTTTAACGTAAATCGTAATCATAAATCATAAATGTGGAAAAAGTAGAAGCGCTGGTCCTCGGGTTGTGTGCACCGACAGTCAAGCAAAATCAACCATCAAGACCTCCCGTAATATTAACATAATCATTATGTGCATCCATCACACCTAGTGAGTTTGAAGACTCAACACACCATCATCTTGATATCAAATAATACGTATAAAACAACATGCAACGGTGAAAATATTTTTACGTAAAAATAACATTTTCATGACATGCAAACATAAACCTTAATCTTTTCTTTTTTCCTCAACATAACATAACATAAAACTTTTATCCTGATCATAACATTTTCCTTTACTTAGTTGAATTAAGATCGTTAATTGTGACTTTTCTCAATCCTCAAAAAGTCAATGGATCCATCTATATGTAACCACAGTACTGGGCGACGGGGGACATCAGCGACACTCTCACCGGTCAACTGAGCCCTGGCCTATCCTCATCGAATGGAAATACAATCGTCGGGCTCCCTCTAGGGCCTTCTCCCATAAATGGGCTCCCTCTGGGGCCTTTCCCTCACGATATCCCCATTCTTATCCTCATATCCTCATATCATCAATGGTGTCATTGGAAATACGATCGTCGGGCTCCCACTGGGACCACAACCCTTACGATATTTCTAACATAACCTCATTATAGTCACAATTATTTTACTTCCTTCAACGTTTTTCATTACCACCACTTTAAAAAAAAATCATGCATAACATATCATTTTTATTTTTGAAACCAAGCATGCAACAAGTATTTTAAATGTCAACCTTAAATCATAAAAATCCATGGACATTTAAAAATCATAATTTACCATGTAGTAATTCATAAACATTTGAAATAATCATAATAGCATACAAAACAGCTTTCAGAGCACTGCCATGACGTTTACTAATTTTCAGGTGTAAAAAGACCGTTTTACCCCTAGACGTGACATTTTACGTTTTTGACTTTTTCTTGATTTCATTGACTCTAACATGTCCCAAATAATAATTTAAGCTTAAATTAAAATTCTCATAATTTCATTCAGCTTAAAAACGAGACTTTTTAATTTATCTTTAATTAATCGTTTTGACGTTGTTTTAATACCGAAAAATCCCAAACTTTAAAATAAAATTCTAAACTCAAATCTTAGACTTTTTATATTATTTTAGTCTTTGTGAACCATGACTCGACCCCCGTGAGCCATGATTCGAATTATTTTATAATTAGAAAACCCTAAGCTCTTCGAACAAGCCCCCTTCGAGCCACCTAGGTGTTTCATCGAGCCAATCTCGAGACGACCTGAGCCAACCTCAAGCCAAGCCTTCCCTAGACCCTGCTTGACCCTAAGAACTAACAGAACTTGACCCGAGCCTCAACCGCAAGCCACAGCCCCTATTGCAAGCCACGGACGAGACCCCTCCAAGACAAGGACTCCTCGCTCAAGCGCCTAGGACCTAGCCATCGTCCCTGCCCATGAACCAACATGTCGTGCACCTTCTTAGGACCCTAGTGAGACACCTTAGCCCAGCCCATGACTTACATGCCGAGCCCCCATGCCCCTGGACGCCTGCACCCTCTCGCGCACAAACTGCCTGGTCCTAGCCAAACCAAACTAACCCCCAAGACATGAAAACCGAACCCCATGATCCCATGACAGTCGAGATCGATTCCAGCTTGTTTCCTTTGTGGTTGCCGTGAGTTTAGTGTGTGTGTGGGACTCTAATTCATGTAAAAACTTTGCTTGGTCATAACGTAACATCATGGCAACCCCTTCACATGTATAGAGCATGAGTTCGGATAAAAATTCATGAGTTCAAGACATGTATGAGTAATATTACGAAAATACTAACAAAAACTTCAAACTTTTTCATACAAACATAATTTAAACAATAATACAACGTGATAGACGATAAAAGGTGATGTATGACGTGCCTTTGCTTTTTTAAACGCACGAATATACATTGACGACGAAGAATGAAGACAAAGAGGGCCTAGACTTGAATTCTTTTGAAAGCTTCAAATTTTTCTTCCCAACTTGAGGTGTTTGTTTTCGTGTTTAATGTGATGGAGAGAGTTTGAAGTTGATTGAAAGTGTGTGGTCGTGTGTATGAAGGTTTGGGGAGGGTGACTTAACACTTTAAATATAATAAAAATCTACTAACAAAGCTTAGGCCTATTAAGCACACAATTTAGGCCCATTAGTGCTTAATTAAATAATAAAAATTATTTTGTTTAGCATAGTTTGTGAATTTATTATCTGGGTTGCTATTAAGTTCGCATTTTTGTTGAAAAACCAACATCGATAAAAGTTACGTCCAGGCGTATAAAAGCATCTCAAAACTCTTTATTTTCAAAAATATGAAAAATCATCACTCATATTTTAAATAATTAAAATTAATTATTTAATAAAAACATTTTACGTTTTTCAGCCCTCGATCTCCGTTCCTTGATCGCAACTTGAATAATCTTTAAAAATACAGTTTCATGCATAATTATAATCAAATCCTATTTAACATATGAGCATGTATGCCACATAATAAATTAAGCAATTAAAATCAATTAATTACTCATTTTTCCTATTTCTTAGATTTGCATGCAGTTGGATTACGTTGTCTTAATTTTGGACCTTACACTTTGAGTATAGAAGAACGTCGTCAATGAATACTATGACGAACAGATCTAGGTAGGGCTGAAATATTCGATTCATTAGGTCCATAAAAATCGCTGGAGCATTCGTAAGTCCAAATGGCATCAGTAAGAACTCGTACTGCTCATATCTAGTTCTGAAGGCTATCTTATGAACATCTGCATCCTTTACCTTCAGCTGATCATACCCAAAATGTAGATCTATCTTAGAGAACACTATATATCCTTGCAACTGATCGAATAAGTCCTCGATCCTTGATACTGGGTATTTGTTCTTGATCGTTACTTTGTTCAATTCTCGGTAATCGATACACAACCTCATGGTCCCATCTTTCTTCTTTACGGAGAGCGCTGGTACACCTTATGGTGAGAAATTAAGGCGGATGAATTCCTTGTCTAGGAGCTCCTGAATTTGCTGTTTGAGCTCTAACATCTCTGCTGGAGCCAAACCGTATGGTGCCTTAGAGATTAGCACAGTGCCTGACACAAGGTCAATGGTGAACTCCACATCTCTCTCTGGTGGAAGGCCTGTGACGTCGTCGGAGAAAATATAAGGAAAGTCTCTGAAAACTGGTACGTCAGATATCGACAGGGTGGGTGTGTCAAGTGTTGAAATAATATTGGCCAAGAATACCTGACACCCCTTATGTATAAGTTTCCGTGCCTGCATGCAAGAGATAATGCGAGGGAAACTTCTCCACCTGTCTGGCTCATAAATAAATTGCTCTATGCCCAACGGTCTTACCAACACCGATCTTTTCTGAAAATCAATTAGGACTCTGTTCTTCATCAACCAGCCTATCCCTAAGATAATATCAAACTCTGGCATTGGCAAAACAATCAGGTCGTCGTAAACTAGGTGGCCTTGTAGCTCAAGATCGATATCGCTGACCACGCTAGTAACTGATAACTCCTCTCCTGATGGGACTGTCACGGAGTAGCTCACGTCGAGTCCAATGGACTTGACATTCAAATAAATAGCGAATGTCTCTGAGATAAAATAGTGAGTAGCCCCAAAATCTAACAATGCCTTCATGACTACTCTCTTTATGAAGATATTTCCTGAAGGACGTTAACACAACACATAAACTTATACTCAAAAATACTAATCTTAACCTCATCCATAGTTGGAAATTTCTATCCAAAGTCTCAGAAATACGAAAAAATCATGATATTAATCCAAATTAAAATTTGAAGCAAGAATGACCAAAAATAAATACTATGTTGAATTATATAGGTTACCAGTCAGTAGAGTCGAGTCTGGGTTCACCTCCTCAGCATGCATGATGAACACTCTTCCCTGGGTTGGCCGCCTCCACTGCGGGCAATCCTTCAACATGTGGTCGCTTGCTCAACACTTGAAGCGTTTGCCCGAACACCATAAAATTGTCCCTCATGTTTGCAGCTGCACTTCGGTCACACCGGATACTCACCAGGCTTCTGAAGAGCCTTTCCTTGCAGTATAGGACCCTTGCCTTTCGGCGGTCCTTGAAACAGCCCTTTTTCCTGCTATCCCTAGAAAGGCCTCTTGAATTGCTGCTGGAAATGGTGCTGCTGGGGCATTTGATAGGGCCTCTTGCCTTGCCTGTCATTCTCGATATCTTTCTGGTCCTGTTCTGCTACCAAAGCTCTCAACACGGCAATAGCATAAGTTGTAGGACCAGCAACTCTAACATCACGACGCAAAATCGGCCATAATCCATCGATAAAATGCATCAGTTTCTCCCGGGCATCATTTGCAATCAGGGCACGAAGTGAAACCCCCTCTCAAACTTCCTTACGAACTCTGCTACACTGATGTCCCCTTGTCGCAATGTCATAAACTCCCTGGTCATGCGAGAGCGTACTTCCTCAGTGAAGTACTTAGAGTAGAAGACCTCCTTAAAACCATCCCAAGACAGGGTCTGCAAATTCATTGACACAGACGCGCTCTCCCACCAAAGTCTGACTTAATCCATCCCTTTGCTATCATCGGGTCTGTAGTCCCTGAGAACTCCTTTGGGTCCATCGTCCTGAACCTCTCATACACTGCCTCTGGCCTGGGCCTTTCCCCTGTATCTACTCCGGCAATGTTCCCCGCAAAATGTGCAAAGAACTGAGTCATCCCTGCAAGCATCTGTGCCTGCATATCTGACGGTGGACGAGGAGGAGTGGCTCTCTCTCCATCCCGAGTCTCTCTATCCTCTTCGCATGCTCCACGTGCAATCATACGTCTAGGAGGCATATTGTTCAAAAATTTACACAACACGTAAACCAACAAGCAAGAACATAATATCCATATCATAAGATGCACGTAAATCGAATTTAAACATGTACATGCTGAAATCATGGCTTTGATGCTTATTACATGAAAGAATTTTAAAACTTTAAAACTTACAGACTTGAGGCGTGACTTCGTGAGCTTCTCGCAATTGGAAGTAGGCATATTTACAAGAACACCGCTCTGATACCAACTTACTTAAAATTTAAAAAATAAAAATTTTTCTTAAGTAATTAACAATCTCTCAAAATACACTTGTAAATAAAATGCTCGATCAATATTGGAAATGTAAACGAACTGGCAACAAGTACTTGTTGAAAATTACACAAAGTAATTCGTTAAAATCAGAGTAAATGAGTTTAACATGCACAAAAATCCTTAAAACTTAAGCGGTCCTCAGGTTAGTCCTCCGTCCAGTCCGAGCCATATCACTGGTCTCCGCCTCTCGCCTCTTCGAACTCGTCCTCACCTACATTGATCAAGTCTAATGAGTCTAAAGACTCAACATGTATAAACTGAGTATAACGAGTAATACGTAATAAATCCACATGCATTTAAAAGTAGCCCATACATAATTAAACTCTGAACATGCTTACATAAACATACTTACATAAGTATAGACGTGTCATCATTTCATAAACATTTTCATAAACGTGCTGCATCATACATACTTAAACATGCATAATCATCATCATTTTGCATAGAGATATGTTTCAAAGCAAGTGACTCATAACATAGTGCACCTGATCAGACTAAATCGCACTGGGCTAGAAGAGATGTCCACTACCACATACATAATATCCCCGATCATGCTTTAGCCGGTGGATTGGACTCTGGTCATGCTTTACCTCTTCCCAATCCTTATCATAACACGATCATGCTTTACCGGAGTGGATAGGTTCTCGGACACANCGGTGGACGAGGAGGAGTGGCTCTCTCTCCATCCCGAGTCTCTCTATCCTCTTCGCATGCTCCACGTGCAATCATACGTCTAGGAGGCATATTGTTCAAAAATTTACACAACACGTAAACCAACAAGCAAGAACATAATATCCATATCATAAGATGCACGTAAATCGAATTTAAACATGTACATGCTGAAATCATGGCTTTGATGCTTATTACATGAAAGAATTTTAAAACTTTAAAACTTACAGACTTGAGGCGTGACTTCGTGAGCTTCTCGCAATTGGAAGTAGGCATATTTACAAGAACACCGCTCTGATACCAACTTACTTAAAATTTAAAAAATAAAAATTTTTCTTAAGTAATTAACAATCTCTCAAAATACACTTGTAAATAAAATGCTCGATCAATATTGGAAATGTAAACGAACTGGCAACAAGTACTTGTTGAAAATTACACAAAGTAATTCGTTAAAATCAGAGTAAATGAGTTTAACATGCACAAAAATCCTTAAAACTTAAGCGGTCCTCAGGTTAGTCCTCCGTCCAGTCCGAGCCATATCACTGGTCTCCGCCTCTCGCCTCTTCGAACTCGTCCTCACCTACATTGATCAAGTCTAATGAGTCTAAAGACTCAACATGTATAAACTGAGTATAACGAGTAATACGTAATAAATCCACATGCATTTAAAAGTAGCCCATACATAATTAAACTCTGAACATGCTTACATAAACATACTTACATAAGTATAGACGTGTCATCATTTCATAAACATTTTCATAAACGTGCTGCATCATACATACTTAAACATGCATAATCATCATCATTTTGCATAGAGATATGTTTCAAAGCAAGTGACTCATAACATAGTGCACCTGATCAGACTAAATCGCACTGGGCTAGAAGAGATGTCCACTACCACATACATAATATCCCCGATCATGCTTTAGCCGGTGGATTGGACTCTGGTCATGCTTTACCTCTTCCCAATCCTTATCATAACACGATCATGCTTTACCGGAGTGGATAGGTTCTCGGACACATTCTCCGGCTTCCAAACCCGTAACATAATTGGTCACAAGACAAATCTCATACCTAGAAAACATAAAACATTTTCTTTGTGCACGTAAATCATACTTATATAGCGTTGAGGGCTTTGTTAGATCTAGTTTGGGTAACTACAGCACATACTACAACAATTTTTTTTTGAGAATACTTGGCGCTCGGGAAGTAATTATTTTACCGCTCGGGGGCGCCTGTACAGAAGGCCTGGAGCTCAGGAGGTAAAATCTTACCGCTCGAGTGCCGCCCAACCAGAAGGCCTAGTGCTCTGGCGGTAATATCTTATCGCTCGGGCGCCGCCCATTAAGCGGTTCTCAACCAAGCCTGCAACTCAAAAATCATAAAAAAAAAAAAAAAACAATTTTTTACACAGTTTGAGCAGTCACACAAAAATGATCATAACTCACTCGTTCTTTGTCTAAAAATTTCGAATTTGCTGTCAAATCGAAGATATCAAAAAGTACTACGTTTTATATTTCGAAAGTTTTTCTAGAAAACCGACCAAAAATTCACAGTACTCGAAATAACATCAGATTAGGTTTTTGAGATCTAAAAACTTTTTCAAAATCATTTCAACCATTTTTGCTCAAACTTCTTATAACATGACTGGTTTTTTACACGCAATATAATTCAAAGTATTTACAATGACAAGATCGATGCACAAAATGAAAAAATATACATGCATTTGCGTCTAAACGCTCGAAGATAACGAATACCAATGCGGTGGAATACGGGAGATGACTGGGAGACATTTGTTACACGATTCTTGCTCGAAAAACCAACGTGAATCCACTGAAAACTCGAAGGGGAAGGGGTGGCCGCTGGAAGAAGCACAAGAACCCTAGCTATTCCCTCAAAAACCAACGTGTGTGTGCTGTGTGTGCGTGAGTGGGTAGTAGTTTAGGTGAAATTTTTTTGCTTAATTAATTAATTAAGGACTAAAGACAAGCTTAGTTAAATAATTAGGGATAAAAATAATACTAATCTAATTATTTAATCCCCCTCAAAGATTTAATAAAATAATTTACAAGTTTAAAAATCTCGACTACTCCACTTAGTAATTTTAAAAAGCTTAAAAATTTTAAAATCACCTAATAAATTAAATTATGCTTTAAAATGATTAAAATTCCAGAAATCTTTTAAAATACTAATTTTCTAGACTTGAAATAAAATACCACAATAACAGACATCGCCTAAATTGTCTCCGGTATCTTTTCCCGATCACGCATTGAATTTTTGCCTGAAACATAAAACTCAAGAAAACAATTTAAGTTGCATCAAATAAACATGTACTAATTTAAAATAATTCAAATCATAAATCATGCATCGTTAAAATCATTTTAAAATTAATTAAATAATTTAATAAATGCATGGATTTACGTGTACTGATTTTTGGGCTCTACAGAGTAAAAGGTTAAACATGGATGGCAAAAAGAAGGCTGAATTTGTTAGTGGTTTGCATGAAAAGACCAAGACCATTGTGAAGAAAAATAAGCAATATGCCAAGCAAGCCAACAAGGGGAAGAAGAAGGTGGTATTTGAGAAGGGTGATTGGGTATGGATACACTTGCGGAAGGAAAGGTTCCCCGAGAAGAGACGCTCAAAGCTGCTACCAAGGAGTGATGGACCATTTCAAGTTCTTCAAAGGATCAATGACAACGTCTACAAACTCGATCTACCAGTTGAGTATAACATGAGTTCTACTTTTAATGTTAGTGATCTTTCGTTGTTTGATGTAGGTGATGAACAAGATTTGAGGACAAATCTTTTTCAAGAAGGGGAGGATGATGCGATAACGAATGATCAGGCTCCAAGGAAAGCATGAGGTCCTTTAGAGTTGCCGAAAGGACCAATCACGAGGGGACGACTGAAGAAATTCAAGGAACCATTGCATGGGCTTATGAGCAATCAAAAAGACTTACAAGGGAGGTGCAGAGTGCCAGTTTAAGGTCCAAAAATTAAGACGACGTAATCCAACTGAATGCGAATATATGGAAAATGAGTAATAGCTAATTAAATTATTTTAATTGCTTAAATTGATTATGTTGATATGTTTATATGGTTTTAAAGTGGTTTTCTACTTGAATGCATAAAACAATAATTTTTAAAAAAAGGTTATTCGAGATGCAATCGAAGAACGGAGACCGATGGCTGAAAAATGAAAAATATTTTTATTAAATAATTATTTTGAATTGTTTAAAATAAGGTTGATGTTTATGATATTTTTGAAAATAAGGAGTTTTGAGGTGATTTTATATGCTGAAACGTAATTTTCATCGGTATTCGATTTTCAACGAAAATATGAACTTTTTGACAAATCAGCTAATAATTTCACGAACTTTCCTAAACGAAATATTTTATAAATACAATAATGGGCATAATGGGCCTATTATACTACACTAATGGGCACGCCCATGTATTTACTAAAATAAAATCATAAACACTACCCCATTCTTTTCATTATACAAGCCCCCTCCCCCCCCCCCAAAGCACACAAGGACTCTTCCTCCCCTCAAACAACACGACACACACAATATTTTTCAAGGGAAATCATCGTCTCTTGCAAGAAAAATCCGGCCAAGGTCGTTTCTCGTCGTTCTTCGCATTTCAACAAATTTGTCGTGCGTAAAATACGCAAAGCCACGCCATAATTCTTTCTTTTCTCATCTATCACACCCTAATATGTGTTTATTTATTGGTTGCATGAAAAACATGATTTGCTTTATTGAACTTTCGTTTTTATGCATAGGCACATGAATAAGATATTAATTTTTGCCACAAAACTTTTTATGTACTTGCGTGAAGGGGCTGCCATGAATAAGGATCATATATGGACGTCTTTACACAAGTTTAAGCGTCCTAGGATGCACATTTTTGAAGCAGCACGAAGCTAGAACAAGCTGGAACCATTATTGCATGATTTGAGGAAAGAGGTTATAAGGGTTAACCACACATGGCACTACCAGGGCTTGACCCGGGGCTGGGACTGGACGTGGTTGGGTGTGTGGAGGAGTCCTAGCCACGTTAGGACTCAAGCGCGATGGCTAGGGAAGAGCCCATGCATGATGGGACTCTTCCAAAGCCTACCCGAGAGATCAGTAGGTTAAGGGAGGGCTTGCGGCTGGGGCCAGGGGCCGGGCTAGGTCTGTAGGGTCCTGAGGGGGTTTACGAAGGGCTGGTCTTGGTTGTGGCTCGAGGGTAAGGGTCCAGTGGGTCCATTAGGAACCACAGAGGGTCTGGGAAGAGGCTGGCTCGGGGTGGCTCGAAGAAATTGCATGATGGTTTGAGGGTTTGGTTTACGGTTCGAGTTAGGGGTTTAAATAGCTAAAGGGTTCGAACATAGTTCAACGGGGGTCGAATCGTGGTTCACGAGAGTAATTTAAATATAAAAAGTATATGTTTAAAATTTGAGAATTTTATAATAAAGTTTGAAATTAATTCGAGATTAAAACGCACTACGAATTAATTATTACGAAATAAATGAAAAGCCTTAAATTTGAGCTAAATAAAAATATCAAAAAATTTATTTGATCTTGAATAAATAATTGGGATGGTCTAATGTCAACGAAAGTAAGAAAAATTCAAAATCATGAAATTTTACGTCTAACGTTGAAATGACCATTTTACACCCGAAAATAGTAAACGTCATGGCAGTGCCCTGAATGCTGTTAAAATGATTATTTTAAATGTTAATGGAATTTTATGATAAAATGTTGAAGATAAAAGATATGTTGCATGCTTGGTTTTAAAAGAAAAATGATATTCTAATGCATGATTTTTATAAGTGATGAAAAACGTTGGAGCAAGTGAAGTAATTGTGATTATTATGATGTTATGATGAAATGAATGGGGATATCGTGAGAAGGAAGGCACCAGGGGAGCTTATTTATGGGAGAAAGCCCAGAGGGAGCCCGACGATCATATTTCGATATGATGATGATAGGCCAAGTCTCAGTTGACGGGTGAGAGTGTCGTTGATGTCCCCTCTAGTATTGTAGTTACATGTAGATGGATCCATCGACAATATGATGAAACGAAAGTCACAATTAACGATCCGAATTCAATAAAAAGAAAATGTTTATGTTTATGAGGAAAAGAAAAAGAATATGATTATGATGATATGAAAAATGTTTAAATGTATGCATGATTATGAAATGTTATTTTATATAAAATTATTTTCACTTTTGTATGTGATTGTATATGTATTACTTGTTATGAAAATTATGGTTTGCTGAGTCAATAGACTCACTAGGTGTGATCGATATAGGTGAGCATGATATTGATGTAGATGGAGGTCTTGATGGTTGATCTGATTAATTGGACTGAAGATGCACATAACCCGAGGACCAGCGCTAGATTTTCCGCATTATGATTACGATTACGATTACGATTACGATTTACGTTTAAGTTTTTGATAAAGATTTTTACGATTTTTATATGATTTTGAGTGGTTTTGGAGAGGATGTTAGAGTTAGGATGATTTTGAAATATTGCAAAATTTAGGTCTGGTAAACACGTGATGATTTTTTGTTTTGAACTCTTTCCTTTGAATTTTTAAATATAGTTGGTTGTTCTATTTTTAAAATAGTGTCAAAATATTTTATACATGAATTATGTATTTCGGCCGAGACTAGGGAATAAAAAAAAATTTCTAGTACTTTTTAAAGAAAAACGAGTAGTGGACTTTTCAGTTGGTATCAGAGCAATGTTTTTGTAAAAGGTTGTGTCACCGTCAGTGCCGAGAACTCAGTCTTCAAGCCTCAAATTTGTAAGTCTATATGCTTTATATGATTTTATGCTTAGTACCTGCATGATAGCATGATTTATATGTTTAAGATGCATTTTATTACAATTTGATGATATTCATGTTTAAAGCATAAGGATAAATGAAATTTAGATGCTGTATGATTAGAAAAATTAGATTTAAATGCATGTTGGTTACGTTTAGAACTTGTAAAACGTTCAGATATAATGCCTCATAAACGTGCAACTATTGCTGATGGGCAAGCCGATAATGTTGAGGATCATCATGTGAATGCACCCCCACCTCTTAATGGGGATGCTGCTATCCACGCACTAGAGGGCATGGCACACTTTTTCGAGCAGCAGTTTCAACATGCTCCTAGACCACATCATGACTTTTACGATCAGTTTCAGAGGCTCAGTCCAATGGAGTTTTCTGGCACTACCGACCTTTTTGTTGCGGAGGGTTGGATTCGATCTCTCGAGATTCACTTCCGTTATTTGAATATGGGAGACGAAGACAGAGTTAGGTGTGCCACTTATATGTTTAGAGATGATGCTTCCCTATGGTGGGAATGTTTGGAGCATGGGATTGATTTGGCTACACTTACATGGGTTCGCTTCAAGGAAATTTTCTATGAGAAATACTTCACTGCGGATGTTCGAGGGCTACTGAATAAGGAGTTTATGAGTCTCCGTCAGGGGGACACGACTGTGGCTAAATTTGTGAAGAAGTTTGAGAGAGGCTATCACTTTGTGCCCCTTATTGCTAGAGAAGCTGCTGAGAAGAAGAGGCACTTTATGGATGGCCTTCGATCTACCATCCGCCGAGATGTGATGATGATGCGACCGGTGGACTATGCTGCTGCCACTACTTATGCATTTCAAGCCGAGCAAGCATTGAAAAATATTGATTTTGAAGTGCAGCACAAAAGGAAGCAACACCAGCAGAGCTCACAGTCGATTAAGAAGCCATATATGGGACTTCCTAGACCTCAAGGGCCGCAAAAGCCCCAACGTCAAGTAAAGAATCCAGGATCAACAAAGCCACCGCAACCTGGAGCACCAAAACTTGCTGAGAGGCCCCTAGGCAAGGAGTGTAATCGCCCACATCTTGGCAAGTGCATGTGGGGAACATATAGATTCTTTTTATGCAAGGAGGAAGGGCATAAGGCTGCTGATTGTCCGAAGAAGAGAGGACCCATGGTGGGTAGAGCTTATGCTATGCATGCTAAAGAAGCTAAGGAGGAGCCAGACACAACCCTTATCAGCGGTAATCTAGTTATTTAACATTTTTATATTGCCTTTATTGCATGAAATGTTAAATTGGTTATTAGAATTGATTTGAGATTAAAGATAACCTAGTTAAAATTAGGTTACATGCTCTACCTTAGTTGGAAATAAGAAATGACATTGGAAACCATAGAATTTGGACTTGAATTATGAGCATTAATTGTGTAAGGAAGGTAATTAATTCCAAATGAAAGCTTTGTGGACAAAAATCATAACTTTAGGCATGATAGAGTATTTTCGAATATTTAAGGGGATAAATTGGAAATAACCGAAAGTTTAAGGACCAAATTGTAATTTTCAAAAACCTAAGGGACTTAAAGGTAATTTCTGAAAAAATATAAGATCCAAAATAGCAATTTTTGAAATTCAAGGGACCAAAACACAAATATCTAAAAAATTTAAAGGGTAAAAATTGCAATATTCAAAAAATCTAAGGGCCAAAATCGTAATTTTGAATAATTGAAGGGGCAAAATGCAATTAATCGGAAATTATAAGGGGGAAAATTGTGAATTTTCCTAGGAACAATAGGATTCAATCACTCATTTTCATAAATTTTTGGGAAACTAATGATACAAGTTCCCTAAGCTTCAACAGGAATAAATCTAAAAACGTTTTCTCCGCAGGAAGGATATTCATTCTAGGTGTAGATACCTATGCACTGTTGGATTCGGGGGCTACACAATCTTTCATATATGAACCTTTCGTCAACCGACTGAATATTACTCCTGAGGATATTGGATTGAGTTTCAAAGTTACTATTCCTATCCGGGGACCGAATGATCACATCTAATATTGTGAAGAATCTGGAGCTTCGTTTATATAAAGATGTGGTTCGGACAGATCTTATAGTACCCCTTATGCCTGAATTTGAAATCATACTTGGTATGGATTGGTTATCAGCGAATGGAGCTTCAATAAATTTTCGTCAGAGATCGGTGACTATTCGACCGCGTAGTTGGAAATCTTTTGTCTTTGAGGCGGCGAGGAACAAGCAAATGCCGCACATTATCTCTTGTCTATGTGCGAGATAACTTATGACACGAGGATGCCAATCTTATCTAGCATATGTCACTATCGTAAATGCCCCTATAAGTCAGAAGGTAGAGGATGTTGATGTTGTCAGACATTTTCCTAGTATCTTTCCTGAGGACGTTTCTGGCATTCCACCTGACCGTGAGGTGGAATTTTCTATCGAGTTGATGCAGGGCACTGTACATATTTCTAAAGCACCTTATCGTCTAACACCCGCAGAAATGAAAAAATTAAAACATCAAATCCAAGAATTGCTATAAAAAGTTTTTATTCGCCCTAGTTATTCTCCGTGGGACGCACCGTTATTGTTTGTGAAGAAGAAGGATGGTAGTATGAGACTCTGTGTTGATTATCGAGAGCTGAATAGAGTCACTATCAAGAATAAGTATCTTCTACCAAGAATTGAAGACTTATTTGATCAATTGCAAGGAGCATCGATATTCTCGAAGATTGATCTTCGTTCTGGATACCATCAATTGAAAGTGAAAGAGTCCGATGTTCATAAGACAGCGTTTATGACTATATATGTGCACTACAACTTTATGGTCATGCCTTATGGGTTGACCAATGCGCCAGCAACTTTCATTGATCTCATGTGTAACACCCGAAAACCCGAACAAACTAACCACATGCATGCATGAAAATTTATTTGAATTTATTTAAATTAGTGGGTTAGGAGCATGTTTAAATATTGGCATGATTTAATGATTAGTTGATCGAATGTTATGAATGTGAACTTTCTACAGTCGAATACGAGATGTACGGCAAAAGGCGAGAGAAACGGGGATGATTATGATAACGTTTCTATTTTTAGAAACTTGGGACTTAGTAATCCAAATTAGGAAAATGACAAATCTATTTATAGTAAGGAACAAACTTAATCGGTAGCAAACTTTCGCGAGAAAATAAGAAGTTTCAACTAGAAACGAGTGGCACCAAATATTTTTAAATATTGTTGGGACTTTTAGTGGATTAAATATGTATTTATTTAACACCTTAATGGGCCTAGTTTGTTGGTGGTTAATTAATTAAATATTCATTTACCAAAACTAGTTTAATAATTTAATAGCTGGGTTGCCAAAACTGCATTTTTGTTGAAAAATCAACATCGATAAAAATTATGTCCCGACGTATAAAATCACCTCAAAACTCCTTATTTTCAAAAATTTGAAAAACCATCAACCATAATTAAAACAATTATTTCATAAAAACATTTTACGTTTTCAGCTCTCGGTCTCCGTTCCTCGATCGCAACTTGAATAGTCCTTAAAAAAATACAGTTTTATGCATGATGATAATAAACTCCTATTTAACATATAAGCATGTATGACACATAATCAATTAGCAATTAAAATCAAATAATTAGTCATTTTTCATGTTTCCTAGATTCTCATGCAGTTGGATTACGTCTTCTTAATTTTGGACCTTACAATTCCTCATTGTTGCCACTCGTTTCTAGTTGAGACTTCTTATTTTCTCTCCGCGCAGTTTGCTACCGATTAAGTTGGTCCCTTACTATAAATAGATTTGTCGTTTTCCTAATTTGGATTACTAAGCCCCAAGTTTCTAAAAATAAAAACCTTATCAAAATCGTCCTCGGTTCTCTCGTCTTTTGCCGTACATCTCGTGTTCGTCTGTAGAAAGTTCACATTCATAACATTCGATCAACTAATCATTAAATCATGCCAATATTTAAACATGCTCCCAGCTCACTCATTTAAATAAATTCAAATAAATTTTCATGCATGCATGTGGTTAGTGTGTTCGGGTTTTCGAGCGTTACATCATGAATCGTGTATTTCAGCCATATCTGGATCAATTCGTCATAGTCTTCATCGATGATATTTCGATCTATTCGAAGAGTAAAGAGGAGCATAGTCGGCATTTGAGAATAGCACTCCAAGTACTGAAAGATAGGAAGTTGTTTTCAAAGTTCAGCAAGTGTGAGTTTTTGCTTGATAGAGTGGCATTCTTAGGCCACATCATTTCTAGTGATGGAGTGGAGGTTGATCCGAATGAAGTGGAGGCAGTTAAAGAGTTGCCAGTACCCAAGAGCGTAACCGAGATTCGTAGTTTCTTGGGACTAGCTGGCTATTATCGAAAGTTTATTTTGGGATTCTCATCTATTGAGGTACCCATGATCGCCTTGACAAAGAAGAATGCAAAGTTTGTATGGGGATCCGAGTGCCAAGACAGTTTTGACAAATTGAAGCAAGCTATGATTTCAGCGTCAGTGTTATCTATGACATCGGGGGAAGGAGAGTATGTTCTGTATACCGACGCTTCGAAACTTGGTTTGGTTGCAGTTCTGATGCAAAATGACCGAGTTATAGCCTATGCGTTGAGACAGTTGAAAGTTCACGAGAAAAACTACCTCACTCATGACCTTGAGCTTGCATCAGTAGTATTTACCTTGAAAATTTGGAGACATTACTTATATGGAGGGAAATGAAAGATTTTCAATGACCATAAAAGTTTGAAATGCTTCTTCACCCAAAAGGATATCCGCTCTACAGAAATTAAAACATTTAAGACTGACTTTAAATATTTGCCAGTAAAACTACCAAACTTATCCACAATCATACGTAAACATAAACGAATAAAAATCTTAAAATCATCAACGTATGAAAATGTTTATCTCCTCTGACAACTCGTAAATCATAATGCGTAAAACATGCGGTCCTCGGGTCATTTCACCGCATTAGGTCTGCCTACTCAAAGTTCGGCACCTCCAGTCTCCTCAGCATCAAGCTCACCTGCATCACACACGCCTAGTGAGTCTAAAGACTCAACACACCTGTACCAGGAATGACAATTACATATACATTACACACAGCAGTGAAAAATATCATACTCAATATATCTTTCATAAACTTTAAAATCTTAATGTAAACGTGTCATATAAAATCGCGACGTGTCAAAACAGTTCATCGTTTATCATCATTCATCATTCATCGTTCATCATTTATCATTTATCATTCATCATTTATCATTCATCATTTATCATTCATCATTTATCATTGTTGAATTCAGTTATTAGAGGTGACTGTCGTATATCATTCATCATTTACGATGGATCTATCATACATAGAACCGCGGTACCCGGCGGCTGTCGGACATCAGTGACAGGATTACCCCTCCACTGTACCTATGCCTCATCATCAGCATTTACATATACTTCTTAAACATTTACATATACTTCGATAGCCACAACTAATTCCCGTCATTCAAAACATTATCATTTTCATCACTTATAAAAAAAATCACGCACATATGTAATTTTCTTTAAATTCAAGCAAGCAACGTATATTTTCGTAAAATCTTAAAAATTGTGAATCATAATTCATGAACATTTAAAATATAGTAAATTTGTGCTCAGGGTGATGCCAGGACCAAAATTTCACCCTGTGTGCAAAATGACCATTTTGCTCCTGAAACCCAAAAATTATCGTTTTGCCCCTAGACGTAAAATTTCACATTTTTGACATTTTCTTAATTCCATTGACTCTAACATGTCTCAAATAATTATTTAAGCCAACTAGAATTTTTCGATATTTTTATTTGGTTTAAATCGATGAATTTTAAATTAAACTTTTAATAAAATATATTAATGCGTTTTAATCCCGAATTAAACCAAACCTTAGCATAAAATTCTCAAATTAAAAACTTAGACTTCTAATAATTGTTTGAGTTTAAATATAATTTTTTATAATTTTATTGATCTAAAATCTAGGTGTTTCAATTAATTCTTTAATTAATGTTTCGTGCGGCGATTAAATCCCGGATAAATCCAAAACTCATTATTTTGATCCTAAAATTACAAAACCCTTAAAAATACCTCAAAACATATTTAAAAGCATTCTTGGACGTAAACTTGAGCCCCCTTCACAACTTAACCGATTCGTTTTAAAACTTGGACCGAGGTCCCGGTTTAACCCGAATCGGCCCGAAACTTAACCAAAACTTTCTCAAAATTTTAACACACCTTACAAACACTATAATGTTCCTAAAACCCTCAACCTCAGCCCTGTAAACCCCCGGCTGAAAGTCCAGCATGCTGCTGAAGTCTCGGTCCTTCCAAAAGAATGTCCACCCTAATACTCCCTTTCCAAACTCCTAGCCTTCCCCTAACGTAACCAGCCTTTAACCACTCACACCTAGACCACCCTATGCATCTCCTGAACCTACTGCACCCATGCCATCAGCCCCATACATTAGGCATAGACCACCCGATCGCTAAGCTCCCCCAAAACACCAAACGAACCCAACTCGATCCACGGCGCTTGGGGATGGTTCTAGCACGAGCCGAGCCCTTCCAAGCCTCGTCTCAGACCCACCAAGGTCTGGTCTAAGGCTCAGCTAGGCCCCTGCTTGTTGGGACATCGTGTTTTCTCACCCAAGACGCAGCGGAAGTTTAAAATTTTGTTATTGGGCATCGTGTGTTTAAAAACAATCATAGGATGTTTAGAATTATACCTTTGCGTTCTTAACGCTTGGACTTCAAACTATTCCGGTGTATAAGCGGAGATAGCCCTTCTTGTAAATTCTTACGAACGGAGTCTTCAAATTTGATCGTCTAATTAGGTCCACGATCGAAGACTGCCTTCCTCGTTTGGTCTGCACTAGAAAATCCAAACGATTTATGCGTTGAGACTGTAGCCTCCGAATTTAAAAAATCCAGATATGGTGCAGCAGCGTCGGCGCGGTGATGGAAGAAACAAAGGGAGGCCAAAATAGTTCTCACAAATCTTGTGTTGGCCGAGACCTTTTGTTCAAAGTGGGAAATTAATTGATTCATAATCAACCATTATCCCAACTAATCAAATCATTAATCTCCAATTAATTGTATGACTTGATTTTCCTTTTTTTCTCAACCATGGCCGTGACTTTCACATGATGGAGATAATTTTCCTTTTGTTTTTGTGTACAAAGAAAAACATGGTTAGTTTATTATAAGTCCTAGTGTTGTATATAGAGTGAGACTCCTAATCCAATTAGGAGTCCTTCTCCCACAAGGACTCTAATAACTTCATTATATTAAAATCTCATATAATTAATATATAATGTATTTATTAACTTTTAATAATAAGTGATATAATAATACCATATACACATATTTTATATTACCATATAAAATATATATGTACATTAATTAAATTAAATAACCACTATTTAATTTATAAATTAACTTCTTGGTTAATTTAATTCTAGACTTCTCTAGAACATATATGAGAATTTGTGCATGTTTGTAGTCACCACTACTAGCACAATCATTTAATTAATTAGTAAATTCTAAATTCACTAAATAAATGATTCCGAACTCATTATAGCCCCGATCGACGATCCGGGAGTGTCGATATATCAAGGATACAAATCTTGTTCATATAATGAAAATTGAAAATTTCGAAGATCAAAATTTTCACTTACCATATTAGGCAGCTGCAAGTTTTAGTGAACTCCTTCACAAAACAGACAATTCCACTCTCCTTCCTTATTTAGCAATCATGCTAACTTTCATTTCTTTCATACTATGGAATCAGCTCATAAATTCCTTTATAAGCTTCTTTTTTGATCTCCATCAAACTATAGTCGTCAAATTCCAACTCCTTGAAATTTGACTATCTCAATGGGAACACATAATCCGATACTTGTGTGGCCCTCAATAGTTCAGGGATACAGCTAGTCGTGGGTTCACATCTCCATGTGATTCATAATAGCATTTATTCTTATTCGGGTTTACCATAGTTAACCCCATTCTTTTCATCAACTCCTTGATCAAGAATGTCAGAACTCATTTCTGATTGAACCCATCGGATCATGGTAAAAGCGTCTAGTAGCATCGCCCCATGACCCCCTAGGTATCACTGATAGTGCCTGCAAGAACCTTTAGTCATGGTTAGCGTAAAGTACGGTCCCTTCAACACATATATCCCGATCGAATCCGCAATCATTGGTATATCGAGAGTTGCATATGAAGTCAATAACGATGCGATTTATCTTTGAGTACTAATAGTGGCATGGTATGTGCAGCTAGGAAAACACCTTTCCCTAAAGCACATTTCTTGCTCTGGCCAGAGACTCCTTGCACTATTAACTCATAAGATCACATAGGATATCTTCACCTACAAGCGAACGACGAATCCCTGACTACAATGCATTTGCTCCTACGTATTTCGAAACTACACCAAACCTTGCCACCTGATGACCCTCGATTGAGTTGGTAAACGGATCAAAGTGCATGCTAGTACGTTACATTGTCCCGGGTCAAAGGACTAATGATGTACCACCATAACTTCGAACTATTCCACTCGATAAGTGGTAATCACTTGGATAGTCCGAGAGAAGGTTGTTCATTGTATTATCATATGATCACCCATCTGTGTGAATGGACATCTCCATGCCCTTGCCAATGAAACATGGCGTTTACATCACTAATGCTAGTGTCGAGCTCGAGCGACCTTTATCCTTGTTTTAGGCGGCTGAATCGACTAGAAACCTGTTTAGAATATACGGTACACTTCCTAATGAGTTTCATGATCTTACGTTGTAACGCAGACCTCATGGTACCTATTGTATATTCAAGGATTTTATCCATGCAGCTTGCATGGATATACATATAAAGTATAATGTAATAATCGAATAAAATCGTAAAATATTATTAAAATAAAGATCGTTTTACATTAGAGTCAATAAAATCGGAGTCACAAGTTGGCTTGCCGGGCACCTACTCTAACACTGCTCCGCTGGTTGCATCCTGCGCGCTAGAAACCCAAAGATCGAGCCAACCTATTGAAACCTTGCTCTCGATCATTCACCCTGCACGATCTGTCCAAGGTTCTAAACCCCAAGACAATTCCTTTACACCCTTTTACAGCCCTTAACAACCGACAACAGTAGCCCCTTGCACAACAACCAGAAAACCGGAGAGTTGGACAAGAAAACACCATAATCACATGGAACCCAATAAAATTCTCATGTATGAGCATAGATCACATTTTTCATGCACATATATGATCACCAACATAATAAACGTGTATGATGCAGAAAAGAACAAGTACAAAGCGTGCCATAATGATTTGATGAACAAGAACGAGAAGAGGAGACGCCAGATGAATTTTTTTTGCAATAGCAAGAGCAAACCGATGGAGCCTTTAGTTGGGAATCATGAAACCGAGAGAATTCTGAATGGGAGGGGTGAGTGTCGGTTGTGGGAGTGATGATGGTAGGTATAATGGGTCCTTATGTATTATTTAAATAGTTAATTAATAGATAATGGGCCCTAAATTGCTAATTAATAGTTTAAAAAGAATTTTAAGTCCAACAAACTTAAAAGTAGGCCCATTAAATCCAAACATACTCTCAAAAAATATTTCGTCTTGGAAAATTTTTGAAAATATTAGCCGAACCCTCAAAAAATCCCTTGATTCGATAAATATTGAGCACCGGATAAAAATAAAATCACGCGGTTAAAAATACCCAATAAATCTTATTTTTGTAAAACACCTTTAATTAATTAAAAAAAATTAATCATGTAATAAAATAATTTTTCTGGAAATTCTCCGATATCCGATCCTCGTTTGTGCGCGAAATGAAACTTAAAAATTTTTAATGCATAAACCTTTAAAATTTCGTGAAATAAATTCTACCATTCATGAATTATGCATAAAATGAATAAAATAATTAAAAACATAATTTATGAAATAAACTTGCATTTAATGCTTTAAAACAAATTAATAAAATACCAAAGAAATTTAATAACTTGCATGCATGTGGTTCACGTGGACCTTCAAATTTTTCGAGACGTTTTAAATAGTTAATTAATAGATAATGGGCCCTAAATTGCTAATTAAGAGTTTAAAAAGAATTTTATGTCCAATAAACTTAAAAGTAGGCCCATTAAATCCAAACATACTCTCAAAAAATATTTCGTCTTGGAAAATTTTTGAAAATATTAGCCGAACCCTCAAAAAATCCCTTGATTCGATAAATTTTGAGCACCGGATAAAAATAAAATCACGCGGTTAAAAATACCCAATAAATCTTATTTTTGTAAAACACCTTTAATTAATTAATAAAAATTAATCATGTAATAAAATAATTTTTCTGGAAATTCTCCGATATCCGATCCTCGTTTGTGCGCGAAATGAAACTTAAAAATTTTTAATGCATAAACCTTTAAAATTTCGTGAAATAAATTCTACCATTCATGAATTATGCATAAAATGAATAAAATAATTAAAAACATAATTTATGAAATAAACTTGCATTTAATGCTTTAAAACAAATTAATAAAATACCAAAGAAATTTAATAACTTGCATGCATGTGGTTCACGTGGACCTTCAAATTTTTCGAGACGTTTTAGTCCATCACAAATTCTATCTCTCAGAGTCGACTCTACGGATAATGTGGCAAAATCAGGGGCCTCGCCCCTAGCATAGACTGTAAGCTCAAACCGGTGTATCACAGACTGCAACGGTTTTTGAAGCGATAGATGAGTGATAACTGCTACTTTTCTACTCAATGTGTCTGCCAGAACATTAGCTTTCCTCGGATGATAGCTAATCTCACAGTCGTAGTCCTTTACTAATTCAAGCCATCTCTGCTGTCTAATATTCAATTCCTTGTGGGTGAAGAAGTATTTCAAACTTGTATGATCGGTGAATATTTTGCACTTCTCTCCATATAAATAATGTCTCCAAATCTTCAATTCAAAAACTACCGCTGCAAGCTCAAGATCGTGAGTAAGGTAGTTTTTCTCGTGAATTTTTAACTGTCTCAACGCATAAGCTATGACCTGGTCATTTTGCATCAGAAATGCGCCCAAACCAAATTTAGAAGCGTCAGTATATAGAACATACTCTCCTTGCCCCGATCGCATAGATAACACTGGCGCTGAAATCAAGGCTTGCTTTAACTTATCAAAACTGTATTGACACACGGGTTCCCATACAAACTTTGCATTATTCTTTGTCAAGGCGGTCATGGGTACCCCTATAGATGAGAACCCCTGAATAAACTTGCGATAATAGCCAGCTAGTCCCAAGAAACTGCGAATCTTGGTAACACTCTTAGGTATTGGCCACTCCGTCACTGCCTCCACTTTACTTGGATCCACTTCGACGCCATCGCTAGAAATGATGTGGCCTAATAAAGCTACTCTATCAAGCCAAAACTCGCACTTGCTGAATTTTGCATAAAGCTCTCTATCTTACAGTACTTGCAGTGCTGTCCTCGAATGGTGACTATGTTAGAGTAGGTGCACGTCGAGCCAAGTGTTGGCCGAGTGTTCACAATGAAACTCTATGTATAAGCAATCTTTATTTTAATAATATTTGAAATTATTGTTTTGGCACATCTTTATCTATATACCCATGCTAGTTGCATAGATAAAGCCCTTGAATATACAAATAGTAGAAAGAATATGAGATGCTCATATGATGAGTATCATGAAACTCATATTTGGAATACTGTATATTCTAAACGGTTCCTAGTCGATTCAGCCGCCGCTAAGAAGGATATAGGTCGCTCGAGCTTGAGACTAGTATCTGCGATGTGAGTACCATGTTTCATTGGTAGGGGACATTGTGATGTCCGAGCATGCAGATAGGTGCTCCTGGTAGAGTGCACTGAACAACCCTCCATTAAAGGACTTTCCAAGTGGTTCTCACTTATCGAGTGGAAAAGTCCTAGTTTATGGTTGTACACCATTAGTCCTTATGACCCGGGACAACATTGAGACTCTATGTGCTAGAATTACACTTTGACTTGTTTACCGACTCTCATGGGGTCATCAGGTGGCAAGGTTGGGTGTTCTGTCGAAACATATAGGAGTCGATGCATTGTAGTCGGGGATTCACCGCTTACCTACGGGTATGGATATCCTATGTGTTTTTCATGTATATGTAGTTTGAAATCTCTGATCAGAGTATGGTGGTAATTATGAAAGGGGTTTCATAGATTACACCATCGATGCAACTACGACATGACACATAGTATCGATTCATTGACAACTCTCGATAAACCAATGGTTGTCGAATCGGTCGGGATATATGAGTTGAAGGGACCGTACTGTACGCTAACCATAATTGAATGGTTCTTGCAGGCACTATCATTTGATACCTAGGGAATCATGTAAGCGATGCTGCTAGGCGTTTAACATGATTGGTTGGGTACTATCAGACTTGAGTTCTGACGTTCTTATTATCAAGGAGTTGATAAATAAGAATGGAGCAATTGGGGTATGCTCATATAAGGACATGTTTAGTCCGAATCACATGGAGATGTGAACCCACGGCTAGTTGTATCAATGAACCATTGAGGGCCACACAAGTACTAGCTTTCTAGATCCCGTTGAGAAGTAAAATAGTTCAATGTGTTGAACGGCTTATAAAGGAGTTTATAAGCGTAAGGAAAATTAGAAGTATGACTTCTATAAAGGAGAAAATAGTTCAATGTGTTGAACGGCTTATAAATGAGTTTATAGGCGTAAGGAAAAATAGAAGTATGACTTCTATGAGAGAAATGTAATTTTAATTTATGAATGTGTTCTTAAATTAAAATTTGGCCAAATAAATAATGTATTTGAAAATTGTGATTTTCATAAACATTATTATGGACTAAATTAAATTAATTCAAGTGTTGAATTAATTAAACACTAGTGGACCTAGTAGAGTCCAAATAATTAAATTAATTCAAGTGTTGAATTGATTAAATCATATTGAGTCTTGTAGAGCTCAATTTAAATAAATTATTTAACTAGTGGACTTGAGTAAATTCAAGTAATGTTTAATTAGTCTCAAAAATGTTTGAGATAATTAAATTAAGTCCATGGGTTTTTAATTTGTTAAAAACCATATAATATTTGCATGTATGGGAGGTGAAAGGTTGGGAGACAACTTTTTGTATAACCAAGGCTTGGCATGCAACTTTTTTACTTTAACTTTTCCCACAACCAAAAAAATGTCTCTCCTTCTCTCCTAGCATGAATAGTGGCCGAAAATACTATTCATTCTCTCCATTTTTTTTTGTTCTTCAATGGTCGGAGAAAACACTCACTTCTCAAAGAAAAATCTTCATATTTTTTTAGTGCAAAATATGAGGGGATCTACCTAGTTGGTGGTGGGCTTAATAGTTGAGCAAGGAGTGCTCAAAGGAAGCTTGAAGATAGTTTCTACCATTGAAGAGCTAAGGTGTTTACACCTTAGTTGGAGCCATACATCAATCCTTTGAGATTGATAGGTACATTTTTCTAAACACACTATGTATAGTTTGTGTTTTTTTTTTGTATTTGCTACACCCAGATATGGGGGAGGCCGCAATTTTTACATAAAAATTTGATTTTTAAACTTCCGTTGCGCTTCCGGTCACCGTAACCGATCCCCTTTCAGACTATGCTCCTCTTTATTCTTCGAATAGAACAAAATATCATCAATGAAGACTATAATAAACTGTTGGAATATTTCATGCTCGCAATCTTGATTTTGATGTTAACAAAACTTGTTATTGTATTTCTAACATATTTACTCATGTGTAAAGTTGCAAACACAAGAAGCAAACTGAAACTGAATTTAGCCAAACTGAATTTCTGGCGAGTTTTGGTATTTTGATGATATCTCCCAGCTGGATGATTCAAATGACAATCCGTCAAATGAATTGATCAGAAAACGCTATTTGAAATAAGTCGTATTTCAGGTCAGTTGAGAAAAATCGGATGTTATCTAGGTCAAACTGATCGTACCTGATCATAATTGATCGCACGAAAATAGCAATCAGTTGGGTTTGAGCAGCTGCAATATTTTGGTCATATCTCTCAGCTCAATTATTGAAATGAATTGATTTAGTATGCGTTGAAAAGATAAGACAATGCTCTACAAATCATCTTCCAAAGTCAAAGTCTGAATCGAAGCTTAAGATGCTGATAAATGGTGATGAACTATTGGTTGTGCACAAACTGAAATCAGTTAGGCTGATTTCAGCACACCAGCTGAACTGAACCAGTTGCTGACCAACTGAACTGAACCAATGCTATTACTTAAATTATAATTAACCCAAGTGTAGGTTGTCTGCAAGTAATATATTTCGTAAGTATGAGATCTATCCATAGAGAGGTTATTTTAAATTTAAATTTATTAATTTATTGATTACCAAATGCAAGAATGAAGTTCACAAATTATAAATTTTGTCAAGACTCGAGGATTTATTCTTGGTTTATGTAATATTGTTTAACTAAAAGTAAAACAATGGAAACCACAATAAATAATGGTTCCAAGAAAATTAAATATTTAAACACGCACCTAATATAATATAGTTCACACTATAGAAAATATCGAAGTCACCGATATTTTATATATGGTACCTATGATTATATATATAACTATATAAATATATAATTGCATAAAGTAAATGTTAAATTAAATCATTATATTTCATTTAGAACAACCGACAGAGCCACGCTATTGCCTAAATGAAATATAAGATTTAATAAGTTAGTTGCGGGAAAGTAAAAGTTAGTTGCAGAAAGTAAAAGTTAGTTGCGATAAAATAAATGTTAGACGCGAAAAGTAAAAGTTAGTTGCGATGAAGTAAATGTCGGATTGTTAGATGTTAGTATTAAATCATAATATTTCATTTAGAACAACCTGCAGAGCCATGCTATCGTCTAAATTAAACAACAAATCAAAATAACTGTAATGCCCGAAATTTTATTACGGTAATTTGAGATTAATTATCGATATAGTGATTTGATTATAGCCGGATCACTACGAAAATGGAAGTGGAAGAGCATGGGTATGTTTGTTGCGTGACCAGTAGGTCTCGCGCATATGCGCGGCATGAGGGCGCGCATATGCGCGAGCTACACAGGAAGATTAAGCGCGGAACAGAACCTTCCGCGCACATGCGCGGCAAAGCGCGCGCATATGCACGATGAGTCCAGTGGCCATGATGCATTTCCAGAAAAGTAGGCGCACATGCGCGACGGGGAGCGCGCACATGCGCGAGATGTCCAGTAGCCAAAATGGATTTCCAGAGCATGTCGCGCACATGCGCGGAGATTGTACGCGCATATGCGCGAGTTGTGCGAGGGATCAAATGCAATTCCAGAGAACCTCGCGCATATGCGCCGAGCAGGGGCGCTCATATGCGCGAGGCGCTGTGCATGCTACGCGCCGAGACATAATGTCTCGCGCATATGCGCCGAGTGATGTCGCGCATATGCGCGAGACGTGTTGCGTGAAAGGATAAGCCACCTAGCTCTAGACATGCAATATATATATATATCAACTGTGCATTTGTCTCTCATTTCCATCAAAAGAATCGAGAAAAGTTTCTGTGAATGTGGTGAAAATCCTTACGCCTTTTTGTGACAGATTTGGCCGTCAGAATTTCAATCCGACTTTTGTACTATGTTCCTATCGACGCAGGCTCCAACTGGGCGTAAGTTTTGTTACGTTTTGATATGTTTTGAAATTATGATATTGCCAGAATCGGATAAGATTCATATATGATGTTCTTGACATGTTAGACATCGTAGAATCGAAGTCAGATCGAAGAACAGATTGAGTATGGAATTGTTATGATTTTTCAGAGTATATTGATTGAAATTGAATAGATTTGGATTATGGATTGATTACAGATTTTATTGGATATATGTTATGATTGTTAATTGAGATCTGTTGATATGGTATTGACGGGAATATCGGGATGATACCGTTATGCCGTTGATTTTGAATTATATTCAGATTAATCCGATTTAGTGTTGAATTGAGAATGAACTATTAATATTATTATTCTCGATATGTCCTTTCAGATTTACAGAGACAATCTTGAGTTCAAAACTTCCGTTTTTCAGACCGAGACTACAAACGAAAGGTATAAGTCAATGTGGTATTGGGAGATCGACACAAGTAGGATACACTTGTGTTTCCCTAAATCACATACTATTTGTTATTATTTGCATTGATTGGATTTGATATGCTTGTTCTATTGATGTATAGAGAGCATGTGTTAGACGAATATTAGACAAGTGATCTTGTGACAGAAGTACCTGATAGTGGCGGGATCGCCACGGGCACATTGCACGATGTCACAAGATAGTGTATTGGCGATAGTGCCACAGTCTGTGACGGATAGGTCAAGACACTGGATGTTTGGTTATATCGACGTGGATAGAATTGGAGTTTCTTCTATTACTGTTGGTCGATATAGGAATACCAACGTCTGGAAACCGGGATCCCTAGACTAGGATTGAGTCTAGTCTGAGTCGTGGACTCACGAGTATGATTGATAGTTTGATATTAATTATGTTTCAGATTTTGATATATATCTGATATCTGTTTCATGCTTTATATTAATTATATGATTGCATGTTTCGTTGATTTATACTGGGATTTATTCTCACCGGAGTTATCCGGCTGTTGTCGTGTTTGTATGTGTGCATGACAACAGGTGAGACAGGTTCAGGGTCGAGGAGATGAAGAGAGCGATCGTAATTCGAGTGGAGACTACGGACTTGATCTGAGATAGGATTGAACACTTGATCTTTAGTAGTTGAACCTTAGTTTGTAAATGATTGTATAGAGTACAAGACTTGTACTTTCCTTTTATACTGATATGTATAATAGAGTGATTCCATTACATTCCGCATTTGATATTATATAAAAAAAAACAAAAAATTTAGACCCTGTTTATTATAATTGATTAATTAGTCCCAATGATGATTAAGAACATGATTAGCGTCCGGGTCCCCACAATAACCACTTCAATGGTATCAAGCATTTGATGTAAATTGATAACAACAAATAATTCATTTTTATATCTACAAAAAAAAAAATTAGCAAAATGAAAAGAACTAAAGAAAGAATATACAAAATATAAACAATCTTACTTCACCAAGAATTCATCCTATTCACTTTGACATAATAGATTTAGCTTTCCATGAGCTTACTTTTGATCAACACTAAAAACACCACTCATAATTGGGAAAATGAAAAATATATTGTAACTTAGAACTTTTATACACACTCACACTATATTTTACAATGAGATAGAATGATTCTCAAGCTAACACAAGGCCTCTGTTTATAGGCCAAATGGGAGAAATGGTCAAAAATTTTATTAATGCCATGTAGTTGTAATAGTAGTCTTTGTCTTCTCCAACTTCAATTTCATGTCCCTTCTTTCATTGCTTTGTTCCATGACTTTAATCACCGAATTTAACTTTACTCAAAACAACAAACATGTGGAGAATTGTCTGTAGATGAATTGGCTACTTGTTTCACCTCATTCGGTTAAATATTTAAATAGTTATGATTTTTTTACTATATGCTGGTCATGGTAAAAGTAAATTTGTCCTCCTTTTGATATTTTCACCATTTGATCATCTTAATAAAATTTTTAGGCAATCATGTCTTCTGCAAAGTTGTAGATAATTTATCAAGGAATCCAAACATGTTTGAATCACCTACATTTGAATTTTCTAGCTTGAGTTATCATTATTTTACTAACACGTAGAAAACCTGAAAATAAAACATATTTATTATGACATTTAAATATAAACAAACAATACTAAAATAACATAATTTTATAATTTTAATGAAACTTAAATTTTAAAATATAGGTTTTAACATATAATAAATTATTAATTTTAAGTTTCATCACACCCCTACACTATCTTATTACTAGTCCATTGGTAATAAAATTTATCGGAAAATCACAACCTAGATTCTTTATTCCTTTTATATATTCAAATATACAAACATATTCATTTTAAAAACAAACTCATATACCGATTTATATATATA
>NC_133312.1:10779599-10817989 GCF_012295235.1 Primulina huaijiensis
ATATTTTTTTTAATTTCTAAATTTTTTTATGATAATATAGTCAAAAAGATAATTCACACCACACACCATAACATGTATAATATCGAGGATTTTTTCATAAAAGCCTCAACTCCATATTCTTTCAGGTCAAAATATTTAATGGATAGCTGATTTACACTCATGGAGTTGGAATGAATATCCACTCTCATTGAAAAAGGCTAATTATTAAATCAGATTATTAAATAAACTAATATTGAAAACAAAATAGAAAAATTTACAAAGAATAAAATCTTTTTTTTTCTTATTTCTTTTTCTTTTTTAATTAACGTGACTGCAAATTTTACAATGACATAATTTTTTTTTATCCAAACATTCTACTATAAATGTCTATATATATATAAAAATTTATATAACGGATACATTCGACTACCTTTGAAACTTATCCAACACAAACAAATCTTTTTTTTTAGAACATATTGATTGATGGGTTTTTTAGAACACATTTATAGTACATCAATCAAATCTAGAAAAAAACAATTACAATGATCAAAGAACTTTGCGGTCCGTCATTTATCTTCAATTTTTTAATAATTTTTTTTATAAGGGAGTTATATTCTTGTAATTAACCATTTTTTAATACTCAATAAAAGTTTATTAATTGTTTTCTCATTTCTTACCACTTACTCACAAAAGATGTGTGAGTATATATATATAAACACATCTATTATATATTTTATATTAATTGATCAAAAATATATATATATATAAATTGTTACATATGAAAAACTAATTTTTCTTGTAATCTGTAATTTGAATATAATGAATATTAAAATCTAGCGTATTGTGATTTTCCAATAATTATTAACTAATGCGTCTCAGGTGCATTTTACTGGCACCTTACTGGACATTGAACTAAAAATTATTATTATTATTATTACTATATATGAATATATTTTTTTTGTTTTTATATATAAAAAAAACTAAGAGGAGATTATTCGTACCTTAAAGAAAAAAAATTAAAACATACCGTTGAATCACAAGTTTAGCATCACATGAATTTTCTTTTCTTACTCTTGGATGTTGGCCAATTAAGTTGAGATAAGAATGAATCTGGTTCATGACTAAATCCTTGCTGTAAATCAATAAGTTCACATTCACTTGTAGCAGAAACTAACATCCTTCGCGAAGCTAATGAAATAAATCCCTGTTCCACAACATCATCAAGAAATGATAGCAGTTTATCATAATAATTGTTAAAATTTAACAAACCAATTGCCTTATTGTGGATATTTAATTGTGCTCAACAAACAGTATGAAATATTTCTTCCAAAGTACCGAAACCTTCTGGCAAAGCAACGAAAGCATCTGAATGTTCAATTATTTGAGTAATTCGTTCATATATGTTGTCCACTTTCATTTCTTCTCCTATTGTTGGTCCTGTAAGACTGGCTAAGGTAATCGGAATAATGCCTAAGACTTCACTTCCACCTGCATGCGCAGCTTTTGCAACTTTTCTCATGCGACCAACTTCACCACCACCATATACCAAATGAATCTTTTTTTTTAGCGTTATTCCAAGCATTTCTTCTACCGCTTCATAAATTGAATCTTTTCCTGCACTAGATCCACAAAATACATAAATATTTTTGATTTTAATTACCGTGGACGTCGACATGTTGAGAAATTTGTTTTCTACAATTGTTAGATTACAGCATATGAATTTATAAGCGTAACATGCCAAAAGTCAATATTTGAACAGGAAATTTTTATTATTAAAAAAAATAAAAATGACATAAATTAAAACACATATATACAGCGTAGTTGTGATTGTGGCTCACATCTTCCTCTGATTTTACTTATCCAAACAGATATGCGTTACTACAGTAGGATCTTTATAAGGCTGATTCCACCGTCCATATTGATATTCCTCATGTTGAAATTGCCACCATAGTTTAAGAAGTTCATTTTGCACGTACCCATTAGAATGCGTATCAAGAACCTCTAGAAATTATCCAAAGGTTCTTTACTCAGACCATTCTTAATGAATAAAATTTTATCTTCTCTATTCATTGATGTCATTCCAACATTTTTGCATTTCCCTTTACAAGTCCACCTTGTACATTTATGACATCCACCTATACGTTTAGCTCTTCGCTTTTTGATCCTGGCATATGTCTTATTATTATTTCACTTGCTTCCCAACAAATCAGACTTTTGCTTCAATTATCAAACAAATATCATTCGGTATGCCATATGACATCATCAGCCTTAGTCGCTCACATATAGCTTTATAAATTTTTTTCAACGCATTATCACGTAAACAAGCAAAATATTTACGAAGATTTATAATACAAGCATCCATATTATTATTATTATTATTATTATTATTATTGTTTTTGTTATATATTTCAATTATTTTGGGAAAATTGAAGAAACCGACTTAGATAGTCACAGAGTAACATTATCCGCCACTTAACCGGGAAATGAACTAGAATCTGCAAAAACAAAATGAAAATATCAAACAACTATTGTGGATCATATAAAGGCATACACTCATCGTTAAGAATTTCATTTTCTATAAAAGGCTTAAGTCGTTGCCCATTAACTTTAAACACGTCATTATTTTTAGGATTTTCAATATCAACAGCACCATGAGGATAAACAAATTTAACTATAAATGGTCCAGACCATCTCGATCTTAGTTTTCCTGGAAATAAATGCAAACGAGAATTATAAAGTAAAACTTTTTGTCCAATTTCAAATGACTTTCTCATAATATTTTTATCATGAAAGGCTTTAGGTTTATCTTTATAAATCTTTGAATTTTCATATGCATCATTTCTTAATTCTTCTAGTTCATTTAATTGCAATTTTCTTAATTTAGATGCATCATCTAAATTAATATTAAATACTTTAATTTCCCAATAAGCTTTATGTTCAAGTTCAACCGGTAAATGACAATGTTTATCAAAAACTAACCTATATGGTGACATCCTTAATGATGTCTTAAATGCAGTTCTATATGCCCATAATGCATCAGTTAATCTTAAAGACCAATCTTTTCGATTTGGATTATTTATTTTTTCTAAAATTTTTTAATTTCTCTATTTGCAAGTTCAACTTGACCATTACTTTGAGGATGATATGAGGTAGAAACTTTATGTGTAATGCCATATTTTCTTAACAAAGAAGAAAATGATTTATTTATTAAATGACTTCACCCATCATTAATCATTGCTCTTGGTATTCCAAATCGGCTAAAAATATTTTATTTTAAAAATTTTATAACAACTTTATGATCATTAGTTCTACATGCAATTGCTTCAATCCATTTTGAAACATAATCAACAGCGACTAAAATGTACGTATATCCAAAAGATAATAGAAATGGACCCATAAAATCTATTCCTCAACTATCGAATATTTCAATAATTATGATTGGATTTAAAGGCATCATGTTTCGTTTTGAAATTGATCTCATCGTCTGACAGTTTTCACAAGATTTGCAAAATAAATGCGTATCTTTGAATAAAGCCGACCAATAAAATCCACATTGTAAGATTTTTGTAGTTGTTTTATTGGATGAAAAATGACCTCCACATGCTTCAGAATGACAAAATTTAATAACATTACATACTTCATTGTCGGGTATGCATCATCGAAAAATTTGGTCAGGACAATACTTAAACAAGTAAGCATCATCCCAATAAAATTTTTTAACTTCTATCAAGAATTTATTCTTGTCCTGTGAATTCCAATGAGAAGGCATTTTATTTGTCACAATAAAATTTACAATCTTAGCAAACCAGGGCATAATAGTAGCATAAAACAACTGATCATCTGGAAAATTTTCATTTATTGGTATTTCATTATGAGATGATTCAGTCATTTTCTAGATAAATGATCGGCTACGACATTTTCTTTTTCTTTTTTATCTTTAATTATAATATCAAATTCTCGTAACAATAAAATCCACCGTATTAATCTTGGCTTAGCATTTTGTTTATTTGATAAATATTTTACGGCAGAATGATCAGTGTACACAATAGTAGTAAAACCAATTAAATAAAATCGAAACTTATCTAATGCAAATACTACTGAAAGTAATTCTTTTTCAGTAGTTGAATAATTTATCTGGACACTATTTAAGGTTCTACTAGCATAATAGATTGCATACGGTTTTGCTTCTTTTCTTTGTCCTAACACGGCCCCTATAGCATAATCACTTGCATCACACATTAATTCAAATGGTAAAGACCAATCTGGAGGTTGTAAAATATGTGATGTAATTAAAAGATTAATTATTTTTTAAAAAACATTTTCACATTTCTGAGTCCATTCAAATTGTGTATCTTTGGTTAAAAAATTCGAAATTGGTTTAGATATTATGCTGAATTTTTTTATAAACTTTCTATTAAAACCTGCATGACCCAAGAATGATCGAACTTCTTTGACCGTTTTTGGTGATGTTAAATTAGCAATAACATCAACTTTGTCTTTATCAACTTCAATTCCTTTTTCAAATATCACATGACCTAACACAATCCCAGATTTAAACATATAGTGACATTTTTCTCAATTTAAAACAAGATTTTTTCTTCACATCTTTTAAATACTTCTTCTAGGTTTTTAAGACAATTTTCAAATGAGTTTCCAAAAACAGTTATATCATCCATAAAAACTTCTACAAATTCTTCTATCATATCACTGAAAATACTTAACATGCATATTTGAAAAGTAGCCGGAGCATTACATAAACCAAATGACATTCTTTTAAATGCAAAAGTTCCGAAAAGACAAGTGAAAGTAGTTTTTTCTTGATCTTCTAATTATATAGGTACTTGATAATACCCCGAATACCCATCAAGAAAACAGTAATAAGAATTTCCTGCTACTTTTTCTAGAATTTGATCTAAAAATGGTTGTGGTAAATGATCTTTTCTAGTTGCATCATTTAATTTTCTATAATCAATACACACACGCCAACTAGATGGAATCCTAGCTTGTAATAATTATCCCTTGTCATTTTTTATAAAAGTGATACCTGACTTTTTAGGTACTACTTGTGTTGGACTTACCCATTTACTATCTGAGATTGGATAGATAATTCCAGCGTCTAATAGTTTTAATACTTCATTCTTAACAACTTCCTTCATATGTGGATTTAACCTTCTTTGTGGTTGTTGATATGTTTTATCATTTTCTTCCAAGTGAATTTTATGTGTGCAAATTAAAGGATTTATACCTTTTATATCGTTCAAAGTCCATCCAATTGCATTTTTATATTTTTTAAGTAATTTAATTAAATCTTCTTCTTGATTTGGTAGAATAGTGGAAGAAATTACAACATGAAATGTTTTATTTTCATCAAGAAATACATATTTCAATTCGAATGGTAAACCTTTTAATTCAAATTTTGTATTATCATCTTCTTTAAAATTATTTTCAGACTCAAAAATTTCTATTGAAAAAACTTCAGATTGTTGATTTAAATTTTCTTCTTGTATATTTTCTTCCACAATTGTTTCAATTTCATTATCATATTCATTTTCATTAATATTTGGTTGTTTACATAAATTGAAAACATTAAGTTCTAGAGTCATATTTCCAAAAGACAACTTCATCATTTCATTTCGACAATTAATTAAAGCATTTGAAGTTGCTAGAAATGGTCCTCCCAATATTACTGGAATTTCATTATGTACTTCTATTGGTTGTGTATCCAAAACAATAAAATCTACAGGATATATGAATTTATCAACTTGAACCAACACATCTTCTACAATACCTCTAGGTATTTTGATTGACCTATCCGCCAGTAAGAGAGTAACATAAGTGGGCTTTAATTCTCCTAAATTAAGTTTTTCATATACTGAATAAGGAAGTAAATTCACACTTGCTCCCAAATCTAACAAAGCTTTTTTAATTTTATTTTCTCCAATAAAACATGAAATTGTTGGACAACCAGGATCTTTATATTTTAAACTAGAATTATTTTGAAGAATAGAACTTACTTGTTCAACCAAGAATACTTTCTTCTTCACATGCAATTTTCTCTTCACAATACATAAGTCTTTTAAAAATTTTGCATATGAAGGTACTTGTTTAATAGCATCTAATAATGGAATATTTATCTTTACTTGTTTAAAAACTTCATAGATATCATAATCATTTTTTTTTGTTTTTTATGATTTGTTAATGCATGAGGAAATGGTAGAGGTTTATTTGATCCATTTACTATTTCAGATGATTTATCTTTGAACATATTATTTTTAGAATTTAAGGTATCATCATTCTCAAAAGTATCAGGATTATCATCCTTACCTTTGATTTTAAATGATCCTTGTTTTCATTACTATATGGATCATTACCTATTTTACAACTTCTAAGGGTAATAATAGATTTTATTTGATCAATTTTTTCATTTTTTAAATATTGATTTTGATTTTTAAGATTAGGTTGAGGTTGAGATGAAAATTTTCCTTTTTCATGAATATTAAGTGCAAATGCAAATTTTGCAAGAGTTTCTTTAAAATCACTCATAAATTGACTGTTTTGAATATTAATAGACTCTTGCTTTTGGATAAATGCATGAATTACATCTTCAAAGTTTTTTCTTGTAGGTGTAACATAAGGAATATAACCTTGATGATTTTGGTTATTTTGGAAATATTGTTGTGAGGGTTGTGCATTATTATCAATCCTCCAACTAAAATTAGGATGATTTTTCCATCCAAGATTATATGATGGTGAAAAAGGATCTAGTATTGGTTTTTATAATTGTTAACATAATTTGATTGTTCATGGAGACATTCTTTAAATGAAGGTAATGTTGGACAATCTTTTGTAACATGATCATGTGTATCACATATACGACAAACAATTTCTTGAATATTTTTTAATTGACCACTCTTTTTCATTTCTAATGACTCAATTTTTCTTGCTAAAGATGCAAGTTTAGCTTGAATATCTATATCATCTTTAAGATTATATATACCACCTCCATTTGTTGAATTATTGATTTTAGTTGTTGGTGGTTCTATTGTACCTATATTATCCTAATTTTGAGCATTTTCTGCAAATGAATCCAAATACTCCATGGCTTCATTTGGATTTTTATCTTCAAAAATTCCATTACACGCGAATTCTATCATTTGCCTATCTTTAGGTACTAGACCTTCATAAAAGTGAGAAACTATTCTCCATGTTTCAAAACCATGATGCGGGCATGTATTAAGTAATTCTTTATATCTATCCCAACATTGATAAAATATTTCTCCTTGTTTTTGAGAAAAAATAGGAATTCGTCTTTTAAAAGAGTTTGTTCTATGAGAAGGAAAAAACTTTTTGAGAAATTGTTGTTGACTTTAATCGAACTATATCCATGCTACAATTTTTATAATTATAAGTGTTACAAATTTCCTCAAATTCTCTTAGATGTAAATATGGATTTTCAGAATCTAAGCCATGAAAATTTGGTAAAAATTGAATAATTTGAGGTTTAAAGTTGAAATTAGATGTATCAAGATGAAAAAACTAAACAAGATGGGGCACTAGTTCTAATAGGGTTCATATGGTGCCTAAGTGTTCTTAATTGATCATGTTCTTGATTATTATTATTATTATCATTATCTTGATTATTTGAATTATCATCCATGTTTAAATTATTTTCAGATACTCGAATAAGTCTACCACTTTTTTTCGACTCCAAATACTCATACAAAAAAACAACACAATACTTATAAATAAAACATAATTAACAAATATAAACTTAATTTATACCTCTCCGGCAACGGCGTCAAAAACGTGCTACTACTTAAATTATAATTCACCCAAGTGTAGGTTGTCTGCAAGTAATATATTTCGTAAGTACGAGATCGATCCACAGAGATGTTATTTTAAGTTTAAATTTATTAATTTATAGATTACCAAATGCAAGAATGAAGTTTAAAAATTATAAATTTTGTCAAGGATCGAGGATTTATTCTTGGTTTATGTAATATTATTTAACTAAAAGTAAAACAAAAGAAATCACCATAAATAATGGTTACAAGAAAATTAAATATTTAAACACACACCTAATATAATATAGTTCCCACTATAGAAAATACCGAATTCACCGATATTTTATATATGGTATCTATGACTATATATATATATAACTATATAAATATATAATTGCATAAAGTAAATGTTAAATTAAATCATTATATTTCATTTAGAACAACCGGCAGAGTCACGCTATTGCCTAAATGAAATATATGATTTAATAAGTTAGTTGCGGGCAAGTAAAAGTTAGTTGCAGAAAGTAAAATTTAGTTGCGATAAAATAAATGTCAGATGCGGAAAGTAAAAGTTAGTTGCGATAAAGTANACCGATGAGGTGTCACTCACCCATTGGATACGCTATATTTCTATATTTCATCACATCCAATGGGTGAGTGACACCTCATCGGTGCTCACATATGTGTGCACGGTAGGTGTACAGCATATAAAAACTATATATATATATATATATGTTGAAGAAAATATTATTCCCAAAGAATTTTGGCGTATGACAAAAACAAGGCAGCTCTGCGGTTCATATGTGTGACATATACCAGTTTAACCGTCCAGCTCAAATGATGGTGTATCTTTCTAGAAAAGGAGTTTCAACCGCTTATCAGAAATAGAACATTTGAGAATGACCATTTATTACTCAAAGACATTTTCTGACCGGTTTAAATCATTCAAAGTATTACACCATCTTGAAGTCAACATATATTCATATGTTCCAAGAATGATCCGCATTTATGGTTCTATCCCAGAGAAGGGAGAACAAGAAAAGACTTCATGTTCTGTCACCAAAAACAATTACTATAAAGGGAACTCCTCAAGAAAAGCGCTTCAGAACGGTGTTGAGCAAAAAGAAGATTAAATACATTCATTAAAGAACATTTAATGCTCATAAAGACGACAGCGACTCATCTGTTCAGAGAATCAGGTTAACGTTGCTATGTCACTCCCGACCGTTAAGAAAATCGTGTATATTAACGGAAGAGTGTGTTATCAGAACAACACACGAAGCTTACAATCGAAACATATCAGCCTGCTTGCATACTTGAAAAGATTTCCGAGCACTTCTAAAAGATCACATATTTCTTCGCTCAATCAGCACGCTTTGAACAGAAAATTATTTGATCATATTAGGATCATCTTCTTGCTGCTCATTCAAAGAGTGTTTATTCGCATCAGAAACTTTTTGATTATTAGATCAAGTCTTGGTGTCTGGTGAACTAATTGTTTTAATACCCAAAAGTGTAAAGTGATCACTAAGAGTTCCAATACAGGCAGTGTGATAAGTCCTTGTTGGAGTGTGCTGTTGCAAATACGTTGTAAAGCCATAGTTTTTGAGTGGAATCCTTCCTGAAAAAGGAAGAAGGGGTGACGTAGGAGTATTCAATCTCCGAACATCCATAAAAACATTGTGTTATTTATTTCTTGCAAGCTCTTACTTTTCCAACCGTAATCTGTTAAGTTTGCTAAACGAGTTTGAACTGTCAATTGGGAATTGTGAACCGTTCTCCGCACTAATCAGTGGTTTACGTTTCCAACCTTTTGAGAAAGAATTTTCAACCGCCTCAAAAACGGTCGAAAACTTCTTTTTAAATAAAAATTTGAAAGAGTTCATTCACCCCCTTCTAAACTCTTTCTCGATCCTAACAATTGGTATCAGAGCAGGGTTTTCTCAAACATTGACATTTTTAATCAGTTATGGCTTCTTTCAATAAAATTCCGATGTTCTCTAAAGAAGATTAAGACGATTAGAAAATTCGCATGCAGGCACATTTAGCATCCCAAGATGACGACATGTGGTATGTCATCACTGATGGGCCAATGAAAATTCTGAAGGTAAATACATCTGCAACAATAACTGAAGGTGTTCCTCAGATGGTTGAAAAGCACATATATGAATGGACAGTTGAGGATAAAAAGAAGGAAAATCTGGATAATGTTGCAAAAGACATCCTCTACAAAACTTTAGGCAAGAATATGTTCGCCAAAATCAAGACCTGCACTACTGCGAAGGAAATATGGGAGAAACTTACTCAACTATGCGAAGGAAATGATCAGACTAAGGAAAACAAGTTGAATGTGGCTATTCAAAAGTTTGACAATGTAAAGATGAAGCCAGGAGAAAATCTTGCAGAATTTGATGAGCGGTTCAGCAGCATCATCATTGAACTTACTTCACTCGGAAAAGAATATTCCAACAGAGAAATTTCCCTAAAGGTTATGCGAGCTCTTCCCTGAGAATGAGACGTAAAAACAATAGCAATGAAGGAATCAAAAGATCTAAACAAATTGGAACTTCATGATCTCTTCGCCGACCTTAAAGCATATGATTTCGAGCTAGGAATACGAACTGAAGAGGACACATCTACCTCCCAACAAACAAAGGGCTTAGCAGCTACTACAGTGACTCATCCTGTCGATGAATCAATGAGTAAGAAATCGGCCGAGCAATTATGCAATGAAGCCATGTCTTTATTTGTTAAAAAATTTAGCAAATTCATGCGAAAGAATCAATCAAAAATAAATAAACCTTACTTCAACAAGGACCATACTGATGATGGTCAAGCTTGTTTTAACTATGGAAAGAAAGGGCATTTCATTGCAGAATGTAACAGGCCAAGGAAGGATCAAAAGAAACAGCACGATAGAAGACGGTCTAAAGACAACAAGAAATTTATCAAAAAGAAGAATCAGCGAGTGTTGGTTGCAGAAGAAGACAAAAGCAAATGGGCTGAATCAGAATCAGAGAAATCCGTCTCTGATGAATCCTCAAGTGAAAGCAAAAATGAGATAGTAGAATGTCTCATGGCCAAAGAAGATCAAGAATCTACAGATGAGATGGTATTTGACTTTAACTCTGAAGAATTTACACGTGAAGATCTTGTCACCGCACTGCATGACAAGGTAAATGAGTTTAAAGGACTATCACAGCAGTTTAATGAAGCTAAAGCAGAAAATCAAAACTTGGAAAATAAGTTGACTATCTCTAGCTGCTCGCAGAAAAAAGAGGTCAATAGTTTGAGAGTAAAGCTAAGTCTGCTAACAGCTGAAAACGATGACCTGCGAAGATTGTTCCATGCAACGTTAAACGAAAATAAACGGTTGATAAATACAATCAACACATGGAACAAGTCCTCTGTTTCTCTGAACAGGATGAATGAAATGCAGAAGCCAGTCGGAGATAAAATCGGACTAGGTTATAGCATTAATGAATGCAACACTTCTGGAACACAAACTCAACTGTTACTAGAAAAAGACAATTTAAAATCAATTAAATTTGTCAGATCTAGTACGGTATATGAACATGATAAACCTGAAGATCAAGGTACTCAAAATGTAAATCTTGAAAATAACAGAAGGCGATGTGGTCTAGGATATGTTGAAATTGAGAATGCTAAATCCAACCGGTCATGGCTCAGAAGCGGTACAACCACTCGTAACGGTTGGACTAGCAGAGAGTCAGGATCAACCGGATATCATTCAAAAATAAGACTTAACCATTACCACAATAGCCGACCTGTTCAAAAGAGATACAGATTGAGTGACAATAATAGAAGGTTTAAACAACATACTGGAAAGAAAAAGACACTGCATGCATCACCTAATTATGCACATGACAGCTCTCCTTAGAACACATCATGAAAAATCCTTCAGGATAATTCAAGTGTGGATTCCTAAGGGTCTAATAAGCTCAGGACCCAAATAGAGAAGGGTACCAATTTCTTTTGTCAATAATGTTAGGTGTCAAAGAAGAAGAACTTGGAGGAATCAATTTGGTTCCTGGATAGTGGCTGTTCTAGACACATGACTGGAAGCAAAGATCTCCTGTCAGAAGTAATCAACTACAAAGGTCCAACCATCACCTTCGATGACAATTCTAAAGGTAAAGCTGTTGGTAAAGGTAAGATTATCCACGGCAAAATTATTATTAGAGATGTACTTATTGTAGAAAATCTATGTTATAACCTGATAAGCATAAGCCAACTATGTGACAGTGGTTACACTGTAGAATTTCAAAAACTCATATGCACTGTAAAAACCGCTGCAGGTATTATCATATTAACTGGTCATAGAGAGCAGAATACATACAAAGTCAGATGGAATGATGACTGTCTTAGCGCACCTACTTGTTTCTTAGCCTTAAATGGAAACAAAAATTGTCTTTGACATAAGCGACTCAATCATCTAAATTTCAAATCTATCTCTACTATCAGCAAACTCAAATTAGTATCTGGATTGCCTAACATTGATTTTGCCAAAGATAGAATTCGCAATGCTCGTCAGTTAGGTAAAAAAGTCCGGTCAACATTCAAGAACAAAGGAAGAAACATATCAGCAAGATGCCTGGAACTTCTTCATATGGACTTGTTTGGACCAATACCCGTAACAAGCTTAGGGGGAAAGAAACACACTCTTGTAGTAGTTGATGATTTCTCAAGATTTACATGGGTAATATTTCTACACTCTAAAGACCAAACCGCTGACCAACTAATCAAGCTGCTCAAAAGACTTCAAAACGAGAAAAGTGAAGCAGTTGACAGAATCAGGAGTGACAGAGGAACTGAATTTCTAAACCGATTCCTGTCATCTTATCTTGAAGATCATGGCATAAAACATGAATTATCAGCAGCAAGATCACCTCAACAAAACAGAGTAGCTGAAAGGAGAAACCGCACATTGAAGGAAGCATCTAGAACCATGCTAGCCGAATCTGGTATCTCACAAAGGTTCTGGGCTGAAGCCATTAATACAGCCTGCTATACTCAAAACTAGTCCATGATCAATAAAAATCATGATAAGACTCCATATGAAATTTGGCCCAGCAAGCAACCAGAAGTTGGATACTTTCGCATCTTTGGTTGTAAGTGCTTCATTCATATTAATGGCAAAACACATCTCGTCGCTTTTGATGTCAAAGCTGACAATGGTATTTTTCTAGGATATTCAGCAGTGAGCAAAGCATATAGAGTTTATAACTTAAGAACTCTCACTGTTGAAGAATCCATACACATTGTATTTGATGAATCATCTATATGTCGTGACAATAGTAGTAGCAGCATAAATGACTTATTAAACACACTTGATGCTACTAACCTTGAAGCCAACAGTGATGATGAGATAGATCTGACAAGAACAGGTGAGAACAGATCAAAAGAAGACGAAATCATTCAAGAACAAACTCAACAAGTGAACGAACCAGAGGACAACCAACAAACGCTAGATACACAAGTGGAAGAAGGAGCCCTAGAGCAAGAAGACGAAGTCATTCAACCAACCGAGTCTAATACATATGGACCATGTCTCAGGTGGAAGAAGGATCATCCACTAGAGCTGGTCATCGGTAATCCTACTGCTCCTCTTAGAACTAGACATCAAATGATAAATGAATTTATGCATGCTGCATTCGTCTCTCAGATAGAACCTAAGAAAATAGATGATGCACTACTTGACACAAATTGGATAGAAGCCATGCAAGAAGAACTGAATCAGTTTGAAAGAAGTAAAGTTTGGCATCTAGTTCCTCGGCCTAATAACACTCATGTAATTGGAACTAGATGTGTTTATAGAAACAAAATGAATGAAAACGGTTCAATCATAAGAAACAAAGCCCGACTAGTAGCGTAGGGTTATAGACAGGAGGAAGGAATAAATTTTGATGAATCATTTGCCCCAGTTGCTAGGTTAGAAGCTATCAGGATATTTTTGGCTTTTGCAACATTTAAAGATTTCAAAGTATATCAAATAGATGTCAAATCTGCATTTTTGAATGGATTATTAAATGAGGAAGTTCATGTAGAACAACCACCTGGTTTCATTAACCACACTTTTCCTGATTATATTTACAAACTGGACAAAGCTCTGTATGGATTGAAGCAGGCCCCTAGAGCATGGTACGATACATTAACCAAATTATTGATTGAGCATGGTTTTTCTATTGGAACGGTCGATAAAACCTTGTTTAAATTCTCAAAAAATGATCATTTACTTTTTGTTCAAATATATATGGATGATATTATATTTGGATCAACTAACCCTAAGCTATGTGAGAGATTCTCTAAGATGATGCAGAACAAATTTGAGATGAGCATGATGGGCGAACTAAATTTGAAACGTCCTGCCCTTTTTATTGCTTTAAAAGTACTAAAAAAAAAATTTTTTTCCTAAATTTCGTCCATCTCATGAAAATATTTTTATAAAATATTTTACCCTTTAAAATAAAACATCAACCAACTAGCATTTTAAAAATCAAGTGAAATAGTCATAAAACGAAGTCGTCAAATGTTTTACCAAACATAAAAAAAGCAACAGTTTGAAAAGTGTAGCCCATACTAAACTTCTCAAAAATCTCTCAAAACATAATTAAATAATCTTAAAATCTTTAACGTAAATCATGAGTCAAAAATATAAGTGCGGGAAAATGGAAGCGCTGATCCTCGGGTTGTGTGCGCCTTCAGTCCAGTCAAATCATCCGTCAAGACCTCCCTCAACCTCACCTGCATCCGTCACACCTAGTGAGTCTAAAGACTCAACACACCATAATCTTTATAACATATAATATATATAAAACCACATGCAACAGTGAAAATACTTTTACGTAAAATAACTTTTCATGACATGCAAACATAAACTTTAACTTTTTCCTTTTCCTCAACATGACATGACATAAAACCTTTAACATGATCATGAACATTTTCCTTATCCTTTTCCTTTTCCTTTGTTGAATTCAGATCCTTAATTGTGACTTTCCTGACATGACATGACATGATCGATGGATCCATCTACATATAACCACGGTATTGGGCAGCGGGGGACACCAGCAACACTCTCACCGGTCAACTGGCCCTTGGCCTATCATGATTAAATAGAAATACGATCGTCGGGGTTCCCTCGGGGGCCTTTTCCCATAAATGGGTTCCCTCTCGGGCCTTTTCCCCTCACGTTATTCCCATTCTTACCGTTACCACAAAACCGTTACCACATATTCGAAATGATGAAAATACGATCGTCGGGCTCCCACTGGGACCATAACCCTCACGACATCTCCATCATTATCGAATTAATCACAATTACTTCACTTCCTTCAACATTTATATTCTCATCACTTTATAAAAAAATAATGCATAACATAACGTTTTTGTTTTTGAAACCAAGCATGCAACAGGTCTTTTAAATGTCTTCCTTAAATCATAAAAATCCCTTAGACATTTAAAAATAATAATTTAACCATGAACATTTCATAAAAATTTAAAAATAATCATAATATCATAAAAATAGCATTTAGGGCACTGCCATGACGTTTATTAATTTTTAGGCAATAATAGACCGTTTTACCCCTAGACGTAAAATTCCTCGTTTTCGACTTTTTCTTGAACTCATTGACTCTAACATGTCCCAAATAATTATTTAAGCCTAAATTAATTTTCTCATAATTTTATTTAGCATAAAAATTATACTTTTTAATTTATCATTAATTATTTATTTTGACGGTGTTTTAATCCCGAAAAATCCCAAACTTTAATATAAAACTCTTAAATTCTAAATTTAGTCTTTTTATATTATTTTAGCCCTTATGGACCATGACTCTCCCCCTGTGAGCCGTTTTCCAATTTTCTTTATTTTAAAAACCCTAATTGACACCTAAACTTCGACCCCGAGCCAACTTTCGATTTTCACGAGTTACCCCCAAACCATGTCGAACCAAAACTTGCCCAACAACCCAGAATACCCTACTGGACCCTAATTTTTCAAAGACATCAACCCAAACCATAAAAACGAAGCCCTCCCATGAGACCCCATGCTGGCCGAGAATCCTTCCTTGCATGGGTTCAAACTTTTGCACACCTAGGGACCTAGACAACGCCCCAGCACCCAAGCTAACCTTTAGTGCACTTTCTTAGGAGCCTAGTGAGACACCCTAACCCAGCCCGCGACCCACAAGCCGAGCCCCCAAGCCCCTGGACGCCTGCCCTCTAGCGCGCACATGCAGCGCGACTCACGGGTGGGAGTCCTAGCATGGCTAGGACTCCTTCCCAAGCCCATATCTCGAGCCCTAGCTTGGCTAGGACTCTAGCCCTGACCCATGACAGCCCTTGGACGAGCCCTGGCCCAAGCCAAGTGAAAGGGGATCGATTTTAGGTGTTTTAATACGCAACAGAAGTTTAAAATTTTATTTTCAAGAAGAAAATCGAACACCTCTACTAAGATGTGTAGCAAATACAAAAACACTAAAATATCATACATAGGGTGTTTATAGAAAATATACCTATCAATCTCTTGAGATTGATGTTTGGCTCCAACCAAGTTGTAAACAACTAGGCTCTTCAAGGATGACAATCTACAAGCCTCCGTTTGAACACTCCTTGTTCAAAAATCAAGCCCACCACCAACTAGGAAGATCCCCTCTTATTTTGCACTAGAAAAATAGGAGGATTTTTCTTTGAGAAATTATTTCTTTAATCAACAATTGAAGAAGAAAAGAGAGGAAAATTTTTGGGAGAATTATCAAGAAATTTCGGCCATTGTGTTCTAGAATGAAGGGAGGATGAGTTGTCTTGGTGTGTGAAAAAGTTAAGACCACTTTTTTGCATGCCTTGCAATTTTTTAATAAAAAGTATTCCCCAACTCTTCATCTCCTAAGCATGCAAAACCTATTAGGGCTTGTAACATTTACAAAGCCCATGGACTTTAGTTTTAAATGTCTCAAATATATTTGAGCCCATTTAAATATTACTTGAATTTACTCAAGCACACTAGTATAAATAATTATTTCAATTGGGCTCTACAAGACCCAATGTTATTTAATTAATTCAACACTTGAATTAATTTAATTATTTGGACTCTACTAGGCCCACTAGTGTTTAATTAATTGAACACTTGAATTAATTTAATTTAGTCCATAATAATGTTTATGAAAATCACAATTTTCAAATACATTATTTATTTGGCCAACTTTTAATTTTAAGAACACATTCATAAATTAAAAGTTACATTCTCTCATAGAAGTCATACTTCTATTTTTCCTTACGCTTATAAACTCATTTATAAGCCGTTCAACACATTGAACTATTTTACTTCTCAACGGGATCTAGAAAGCTAGTACTTGTGTGGCCCTCAATGGTTCACTGATACAACTAGCCGTGGGTTCACATCTCCATGTGATTCGCACTAAACATGTCCTTATACGAGCATACCCCAATTGCTCCATTCTTAATTATCACCTCCTTGATAATAAGAACGTCAGAATTCAAGTCTGATAGTAATCAACCAATCATGTTAAACGCCTAGCAGCATCGCTTACATGATTCCCTAGGTATCAAATGATAGTGCCTGCAAGAACCTTCATCTCATATATCCCGACCGATTCGACAACCATTGGTAAATCGAGAGTTGTCAATGAATCGATACTATGTGTCATGTCGTAGTTGCATCGATGGTGTAATCTATGAAACCCCTTTCATAATTACCATCATACTCTGATCAGAGATTTCAAGCTACATACACATGAGATCACATAGGATATCCACACCCGAAGGTAAGCGGTGAATCCCCGACTACAATGCATCGACTCCTATATGTTTCGCCAAAACACCCAATTGTGGGGACCCGGACTCTAACTTATCAAAAACAATTGTATATAAATCATACACAAATGATATCTATATTTTATTTCAAACGAAGTAAATACATTTCTTGGTTCATTACAGCCATACAAACTGGCGTTTTAAAAAAAAAACAACTAGAGATCAACATGTAGAACCACTAGTTCATCGTCTATGCCCGTAATCACCACGCTATCTCGATCTCTCATCTTTGTCTCGACCCTGATCCTGTCCCACCTGTTGTCATGCACATATACATACACAACAATAGCCGGAAACTCCGGTGAGAACAAATCCCAGTATAAAACATGTATACATGCATGTCATGCAAATAAACACAAGATAATAAAACATATATCAGTTACGGATAAAACTCTTTGACTCTTATTCCTTGACCCGACTCATATCTAAGTCTAGGGATCCCGGTGTGAATAAGACGTAACAAATCTCCCACCTACTCTCTCAATCGTGGTTGCGGTACGTCTTATTCCTAGACTTCGGTTATGTCTGTATCGAATCTCTACAATCGGAGTCGATCTTTTCCTATGCTGCGATACCACCGAACATCTAGAAAGTTTGGCAAATCTGCCAATGACTCTCCTATCTCAATGCGTGTAAATAAATCAAGATAAAGCACAAGCATAGCAAGGTATAGAAATCTAGTATGTGATTTTGGGAAACTCGAATAAAATCTAACTCGAGTTGTATCTTCCCGAATCAACATGAATTATCCCTTTCTTGTCGTAGTCTCGGTTGAATAAGTCGAAGTCTTGAAATCTCGATATCCAATCTGTCAATACCAATCTGAAAAGACACATATACAATGTACCATATCAACCGCTAACTCAAAGGAGTACACATACGGATCAATATTCAATCTCGGTACATTTCGATGGCATAACGACGTAATCTCGCTATACCGGTCAACTCAAACATCAATAATCAATAACCATAATTCATCCTCGTCAACCAATATCATAAACAAGTCACAAAATCTGTATAATCCCAACAAATATGCTGAAATGCATAACAATTTCATACGATCTCATTTCTTCGATCCGGTTACGATTCTATGTATCTCCACATATCAAGAACATATCATATAGCCCAAAATCTAATTTCCCCAACATTATAATTCCAAACCAAGCAAGAACATAATAATACTTGCATACTTTGGTAGCTAGTAATGAGAAGAACAAGAATCTACACTTGGATTGAAAATCGGATGGTTAGATATTGCAAAATCAAGTTTCTCATGTACTTTGGAGTTGAGGATGTTTCTTTCAGAGATTTTCGTTCTTCAGCTGGGAAATGATAGAGGAATGGAGAGGTGTACCCATATCAATGCATGGCAAGGACACATGGCTTATTCTTTGGTCTGCACGTCTCGCGCATATGCGCGACCTCCCTCGGCGCATATGCGCGAGACATTCTGTCTCGGCGCATGGCAAGTCAAGCTACTCGCGCATATGTTTGCTTTATGTAGCGCATATGCGCGAGACCTTCGTCTCGGCACATTTTAAAATCGACTGCCCTGCGCATATGGGCGCCTTATCTCGCGCACATGCGCGAGCTCTTCGCATCAGGACTTCTTGGAACCGCACATGTCGCGCATATGCGCGCCCACCAGCCACGCATATGCGCGAGACCTTCTGTCCTCGCACATATTCACAACTCAACAATTCCAATCTCGACGTGCTCTGTCTATAATCATATCAAACAATCAAATACTCATCTCAGATTAACATGATATTGCATTTTTCCCCCTCTAAGATATGATTTCGTCCCTGAAATCTTAGGCAATCAATCAAAGCTTATAAATGAAGCAATATACTCAAAAGCTAAATAAATACTTACGTCATGAAAATAACTCTGGATATTTCTGTCTCATCTCTGATTCTGTCTCCCAGGTCGCTTCTTCAGTGCCATGACGACTACATTGGACTTTCACCAGCGGAGCAGTCTTCGTTCTGAGTTGTTTGTCTTTCCAATCAAGAATCTGAATTGGCTGTTTAATATAACTCAAAGTGTCGTCAAGCTCGGCTTCATCAGTCTGGATGACATGAGAAGCATCATGCATATATTTACGCAACATCGATACATGGAAGACATCATGTATCCCAGATAGAGAAGGAGAAAGAGCAAGTCGATATGTACGATCGCCAATCTTTTCAAGAATTTCGTACGGACCGATGTATCTAGGAGACAACTTACCGTGTTTACCAAATCTGAAAACACCTCTGAAAGGAGAGATCTTCAGGAATACTCTGTCTCAATGTTCAAACGCTAACGGTTGACGACGTACATTCGAATACTTGGCTTGTCTATCCTGAGCTGTCTTCATTCTTTTCTGGATCAGTCTTACTTTATCAGTCATCTCTAGGATCATATCAGGCCCAAGCTCTGGTACTTCTGAGATGTCATCCCAATACAGCGGAGATCTGCACTTCTTTCCATATAAAGCCTCAAAAGGTGCCATCTCGATGCTCGTCTGATAGCTGTTGTTGTACGAGAATTCACAAAGAGGGAGTGAATCTTGCCAACTAGTGCCAAAATCTAGCACTACAGCTCTTAGCATATCCTCTAAAGTCTGGATAGTCCGCTCTAACTCTCCGTCTGTCTGACGATGATATGCCGTACTCAGATGCAATGTCGTACCTAAAGCCTGTTGCAAACTGTGCCAAAAGTGTGAAGTGAATCGTGGATCACGATTTGATACGATCGACTTCGGCACACCATGCAATCTAACTATCTCTCTGACATATATCTCTGCCATCTGATCATATCGATACGTCATTCTGTATGGAATAAACATGCTGATTTGGTCAATCTGTCTATCACAACCCCGTGATGATCGTGGTAAGTTCGTAACAAAGTCCATGGAAATGTGATCCCATTTTCATTCATGAATAGATAAACTCTGAAGTAAACCTCCGGCTTCTTTCTCTCGGCCTTCACCAGTTGGCAATTCAAACATTTCGACACAAACTCTGCAATGTCTGATTTCATCTTTTTCCACAAAAACTGTGTTTTTAGATCGTTATACATCTTTCTGCCACTAGGATGAATACTGAACCGACTACAGTGCGCTTCTGATAGAATCTGTTGTTTCAAATCTGAAACATCTGGCACCACAAGACGGTTATTTACATATAGAACATGATCATGTACATGATACTCTGAGTGATGTCCTGATCCGACCATCTGAATCGACTTCTGAACATTCTAATCATTTTTCTGTGCTTCTTTAATGCGAACAATCAGATCTGGTTCCATTTGAATCGCAACAAGTCGCAATGGTCTACAATCTGTATCAAATACTAATCCAGAAAAACAGAAATTTTCAATCAAATTAGAAACACCTATCGTCGATAAGGATAAAGCACATACCTTCCGACTCAAGTCATCCGCTGCTGCATTAGACTTCCCTGGATAGTATTTGATTTCACAATCGAAATCCTTCAATAAATCGAGCCATCTACGCTGTCTCATGTTCAACTCTGACTGTGAAAATAGGTATTTCAAGCTCTTGTGATCAGAGTAGATTTCAAACTTATTGCCGTAGAGATAGTGTCGCCATATCTTCAGTGCAAATACAATGGCCGCCAATTCAAGATCATGAATTGGGTAACAAGTTTCATGTGCTTTCAACTGTCTCGAGGCATAAGCAATGACATGCCCACGCTGCATTAACACACAACCCAATCCTCTGTGAGATGCATAACAATATACAACAAAATCACCAGTACCTGAAGGGATCGTCAATACAAGAGCACTGGTCAATCTCTTCTTCAACTCTGAGAAGCTAGACTCACATGCCTCTGACCAAACAAAAGGCGCATTCTTCTGAGTCAACTGAGTAATCGGCTTCGCAATACTGGAGAAATCTTTGATGAATCGTCGATAGTACCCGGCTAAACCCATAAAACTCCGTATCTCTGGCACTGAATTCAGTCTAGGCCAACTAATCACAGCCTCAACCTTACTAGGATCAACCAAAATACCCTCTCCAGAAACAATATGCCCCAGAAACACAACTTGTTTCAACCAGAACTCACATTTCGACAGTTTCGCATATAATTTCTCAGTTCTCAAAATTCGCAGTACAGTTCTCAGATGCTCAGCATGATCAATCATATTCTTTGAATAAATCAAAATATCATCGATAAAAATAATCACGAAATCATCGAGATATTTCTGAAACACACGGTTCATTAGACCCATAAAAACAGCTGGAGCATTCAACAAACCAAACGGCGTGACAATAAACTCATAATGTCCATACCTGGTTCTGAAAGCTGTCTTCGGTATATCAGAATCTCTGACCCTCAGCTGGTCATATCCAGATCTCATATCGATCTTGGAATACATTGAAGAACCCTGCAACTGATCAAATAAATCGTCGATACGAGGCAATGGGTATTTGTTCTTTACCGTTGCTTTGTTCAGTTGCCGGTAGTCAATACAAAGTCTCATCGAACCATCTTTCTTTCGAGCAAACAGTACGGGAGCGCCCCAAGGAGACACACTCGGTCTGATGTATCCCTTGGTTAATAGATCTTCTAACTGAGTTTTTAATTCTTTCAATTCGATTGGCGCCATTCGGTATGGAGCCCTAGAAATCGGAACTGTACCTGGAATAAGCTCAATGCTAAACTCTATCTCTCGGGCTGGAGGTAACCCTGAAATTTTGTCTGAGAACACATCAGCAAATTCACATACCACTGGCAATTCTGCCAAGGTAGGGCTCAATTTCAGTAAATCTACTGTATACACAAGGAATTCCTCTGCTCCTTTGCGTAATAATCGAGTCATAGATAATACAGATATTAAAGAAATCCGAGATCTGGAACCTTTACTGTAGAATTTCCACTCATCTGCCATCTCTGGTCTGAATCTGACAACCTTCTGGAAACAATCTACAGTGGCTCGGTACTTGGTTAGCATATCGATACCAACAATACAATCAAAATCAGATAACCCAAACACAATGCAATCTAAATCATTCTCATTACCCTCAAATTGTAGTACACAATGTCTAACCGATGTCACGGATATCAAACCACTTCCCAAAGGAGAAGAGACAGACACTACAGTAGCTAACGACTCGACAGGCAATGAGTGTAACAATGCAAAGCGTTCCGGTATGAATGTATGAGATGCACATGTATCTATCAATACATAGGCAGGATAGCCGCAAAGAAAACAGTTACCTGCAATCACATCATCTGGTGCATCTTGGGCCTGCTCTTCTATCAGTGCAAATCCTCGAGCCTGCTGTCTAGGAGGCTGGCTCACTGTCTGGCTACCTCTAACACGGGGCTGGGTCTGTGTAGGGGTTGGCTGAAAGGAATGAACAGATGAAACTTGCCTCTCAGGCTGAGTTACTGACCCAGATGCTCCTACACTCTGAGCTTGCTGTACCCTTTTCTGTGGACAAACCCTGGCGAAGTGTCCATGCTGTCTGCAGATATTGCAGCGACCCATCACACCCTGACACTGCTCGGTAGCATGTCTACCTCCACAAGCACTGTAATACACACCTGTATACTCTGTACCCTGGCCAGGACCTCTCTGTCGTGACCCACTGGAGCTCGACGAACTGCCCCCTGATCTCTTGAACTGTTTTCCTCGAGCTTTCAGTTGATCTTTCTTGCCACTACTACTACCACCTCTCTCGAATCTGGGAGGTCTCGGAACCGGAGTGACATAAGGAGTGCTTCGTTGCCTAAGCAGTCCAGCTTCCGCCCCCTTGGCACGGTTCAATGCTTCAGCGAAGTTGTTAGGTCTACCGTATTCACCAAAGTAAAAATATCTGGATTCAAGCCATTAATAAACTGATCTGCAATGGCCTCATCATTCTCGGCCACGTGTGGAGCAAAACGCAGCAACGTAGAAAACTTAGCAACATACTCTTCAATGTTCAGCTGCCCTTGTCTCAAGTTTGCAAATTCTGCGCCCTTGTCCTTTCGGTATGACACTGGGAAGAAACGCTGATAAAACTCAGTCTTAAACACTTTCCAAGTAATTTCTGTACCTCTCTGTTCCAACGCTCTCTTGGTTGTAATCCACCAATTCTTTGCATCTTGTTGTAGTTGATGCCCAATCAATTTAACTCTTCGTTAATCGGTATAGTCAAGGTACTTAAATAACATCTCGATGTCATCGAGCCAACTTTCACATTCAACTGAATTTTATGTGCCCTTCAGTGTCTGTGGTCGGAATGACTGAAACCGCTTTAACAAAGTCTCCATCGGTGTAACGGTCACTTCCATCGGATCATTGGATGTACTGCCCTGTTCTGGTGCCCGACCTGCTACTGGTTGCCGTACTCGTCGAGGAGGCATATCTGATTATCAAACGGATTAGTACACAATCTATACAATCTGTCTCAGTCCTCCTATGATCATATACCTCTTATCCAGAATCGGTTCTGATTCAGTCTTTGCAAATAGATGCTGTGATCAACTCAGATAACAATACAACATATAATAGTGAAAGCAGTAAATCATGCTAGCACAATCAGAGCAAGGAAGAAAAATTCGTTCTACCCCCGCTCATTCTATTCTATTTCAGTCTAAAGGATCTATCGCTATGATACCACCTGTTGTGGGGACTCGGGCTCTAACTCAATTATCTTTGGGATTAAGTGGATCTTTGCTAGAAAATGTGGTTCAAAATTTTGCTTTTAATATCAAAAACAATTGTATATAAATCATACACAAATGATATCTCTATTTTATTTCAAACGAAGTAAATACATGTCTTGGTTCATTACAGCCATACAAACTGGCGTTTTAAAAAAAAACAACAACAGATCAACATGTAGAACCACTAGTTCATCGTCTATGCCCGTAATCACCACGCTATCTCGATCTCTCATCTTAGTCTCGACTCTGATCCTGTCCCACCTGTTGTCATGCACACATACAGACACAACAACAGCCGGAAACTCCGGTGAGAACAAATCCCAGTATAAAACATGTATACATGCATGTCATGCAAATAAACACAAGATAATAAAACATATATCAGTTACGGATAAAACTCTTTGACTCTTATTCCTTAACTCGACTCATATCTAAGCCTCGGGATCCCGGTGTGAATAAGACGTAACAAATCTCCCACCTACTCTCCCAATTGTGGTGGCTCTACGTCTTATTCCTACACTTCGGTCATGTTTGTATCGAATCTCTACAATCGGAGTCGATCTTCTCCTATTCTTCGATACCACCGAACATCTAGAAAGTTTGGCAAATCTGCCAATGACTCTCCTATCTCAATGCGTGTAAATAAATCAAGATAAAGCACAAGCATAGCAAGGTATAGAAATCTAGTATGTGATTTTGGGAAACTCGAATCAAATCTATCTCGAGTTGTATCTTCCCGAATCAACATGAATTATACCTTTCTTGTCGTATTCTCGGTTGAATAAGTCGAAGTCTTGAAATCTCGATATCCAATCTGTCAATACCAATCTGAAAAGACACATATACAATGTACCATATCAACCTCTAACTCAAAGGAGTACACATACGGATCAATATTCAATCTCGGTACATTTCGACGGCATAACGGCGTAATCTTGCGATACCGGTCAACTCAAACATCAATAATCAATAACCATAATTCATCCTCATCAACCAATATCATAAACAAGTCACAAGATCTGTATAATCCCAACCACAAATATGCTGAAATGCATAACAATTTCATACGATCTCATTTCTTCGATCCGGTTACGATTCTATGTATCTCCACATATCAAGAACATATCATATAGCTCAAAATCTAATTTCCCCAACATTATAATTCCAAACCAAGCAAGAACATAATAATACTTGCATCCTTTGGTAGCTAGTAATGAGAAGAACAAGAATCTACACTTGGATTGAAAATCGGATGGTTAGATATTGCACAATCAAGTTTCTCATGTACTTTGGAGTTGAGGATGTTTCTTTCAGAGATTTTCGTTCTTCAGCTGAGAAATGATAGAGGAACGGAGAGGTGTACCCATATCAATGCATGGCAAAGGCACATGGCTTATTCTTTGGTCTGCACGTCTCGCGCATATGCGCGACCTCCCTCGACGCATATGCGCGGGACATTCTGTCTCGGCGCATGGCAAGTCAAGCTGCTCGCGCATATGCGCGCCTTATCTCGCGCATATGCGCTAGAACTTCGTCTCGGCACATTTTAAAATCGACTGCCCTGCGCATATGCACGCCTTATCTCGCGCACATGCACGAGGTCTTCGCATCAGGACTTCTTGGAACCGCACATCTCGCGCATATGCGCGCCCACCAGCAGCGCATATGCGCGAGACCTTCTGTCTCGCACATATTCACAACTCAACAATTCCACTCTCGACGTGCTCTGTCTATAATCATATCAATCAATCAAATACTCATCTCAGATTAACAGGATAAAATCTCGGGCATTACACAACCTTGCCACCTGAAGACCCCATGAGAGTCGGTAAACAAGTCAAAGTGTAATCTATGAATCGATACTATGTGTCATGTCGTAGTTGCATCGATGGTGTAATCTATGAAACCCCTTTCATAATTACCAACATACTTTGATCAGAGATTTCAAACTACATACACATGAGATCACATAGGATATCCATACCCGAAGGTAAGCGGTGAATCCCCGAGTACAATGCATCGACTCCTATATGTTTCGCCAAAACACCCAACCTTGCCACCTGAAGACCCAATGAGAGTCGGTAAACAAGTCAAAGTGTAATGCTAGCACATAGAGTCTCAATGTTGTCACGGGTCATAAGGACTAATGGCGTACAACCATAAACTAGGACGTTTCCACTCGATAAGTGAGAACCACTTGGAAAGTCCTTTATGGAGGGTTGTTCAGTGCACTCTACCAGGAGCACCTATCTTCATTCTTGGACATCACAATGTCCCCTACCAATGAAACATGGTACTCACATCGTAGATACTAGTCTCAAACTCGAGCGGCCTATATCCTTCTTAGTGGCGGTTGAATCGACTAGGAACAGTTTAGAATATACAGTATTCCAAATATGAGTTTCATGATACTCATCATATGAGCATCTCATATTATTTCTACTATTTGTATATTCAAGGACTTTATCTATGCAACATGCATGGGTATATAGATAAAGATTTGCCAAAACAATAATTTCAAATATTATTAAAATAAAGACTGTTTATACATAGAGTTTAAACATGAACTCTCGGCCAACACTTGGCTCGACGGGCACCTACTCTAACAATCTCCCACTTGCACTAGAGCCAACTACCCATATGCTTCAAACCCATTGATTCGCGATGCTTCTCGAATAATGGTCCAGGTAAAGGCTTAGTTAGCGGATCAGCAACATTATCTGCAGAGCCGACTTTGTCAATCGAGACATCTCTTCTTTCCACGATCTCTCGGAGGATGTGGTACTTTCTCAATATGTGTTTGGACTTCTGATGAGACCTCGGCTCCTTTGATTGAGCAATGGCTCCCGTGTTATCACAAAACACCGGGACAGGAGCAACTCTATTAGGAATGACGCCCAACTCTTGGACGAAATTCCTTATCCAAATAGCCTCCTTTGCTGCAGCTGATGCAGCAATATATTCTGCCTTAGTGGTGGAATCCGCTGTACTGTCTTGCTTGGAACTCTTCCAAGAGACAGCAGCGCCATTGAGCATGAATATGAATCCAGAGGTTGACTTCGAGTCATCGATATCGCTTTGGAAGCTAGAGTTGGTATAGCCTTCCAATTTCAGTTCTCCACCCCCATAGACCAAGAACAACTTATTGGTCCTTCTTAAATACTTGAGGATGTCTTTCACAGCTTTCCAATGTGGAAGACCAGGGTTCGATTGATATCTACTCACTACACTTAGTGAGAAAGCCACGTCAGGACGTGTAGATATCATCTCATACATGATGCTACCGATCGCAGATGCATAAGGAATGCTTGTCATCGCCGCTATCTCTGCATCAGTCTTGGGAGACATAGACTTGGATAGGGACACGCCATGACACATTGGTAGATGTCCTCTCTTGGACTCATCCATCGAGAACCGCTTCACGATGGTATCAATGTATGTGGACTGGGTGAGACCAAGCAATCTTTTTGATCTATCTCTATAGATATGTATTCCCAATACAAAAGATGCTTCACCCAAGTCCTGCATCGAGAACTTACTTGCTAACCATATTTTAGTTGATTGCAACATTCCTACATCATTCCCAATGAGTAGAATGTCATCAACATAAAGCACAAGGAATGTCACAGCACTCCCACTGACCTTCTTGTATACACATGGTTCCTCAGGATTCTTAGTAAAACCAAACTCTTTGATTGTACTATCGAATCTGAGGTTCCAACTCCTAGATGCTTGCTTTAGACCATAAATAGATCTCTGAAGTTTGCATACCATATGCTCACTTCCGATAGATGTAAACCCTTCGGGTTGAGACATGTAAATCTCTTCCTTAATATCCCCATTAAGAAAGGCTGTCTTAACATCCATCTGCCATATCTCATAGTCATACCATGCAGCTATGGCTAGCAATATCCTTATGGACTTGAACATTGCAACTGGAGAAAAGGTTTCCTCATAGTCAACACCTTGTCTTTGAGTATACCCTTTTGCTACCAGTCGCGCCTTGAAGGTCAATACCTTCCCATCCGCCCCAAGTTTCCTCTTGTAAATCCATTTACACCCTATGGGAACGGTTCCCTCAGGTGGATCCACAAGGTTCCACACTTGGTTCGAATGCATGGAATTCATCTCAGATTCCATTGCTTCAAGCCACTTGGATGAATCGGCATCAGATAACGCTTCCTTGAAGGTCCTTGGATGACATCCATGGATAGGCTCATCATGGCCTTCTTCAAGAAGCAGACCATACCTCATAGGTGGTCTCGAGACTCTCTCGGATCTTCTAGGAGCTTGTATCTCCTCTCTTGGCTCTTCGGGTGTGGGTTCTATAATTGTGGGTGTCTCTCGAACCTCTTCGAGCTCTATCATCTCTCCTTTTCTATCCAATAGAAATTTCTAAACAAAAAAGGTTGCATTCCTAGAAACAAACACCTTTGTTTCTTGGGGATGATAGAAATAATATCAAACTGAATTCCTTGGATATCACACAAAGTAACATAAAGTGGATCGACTATCCAATTTATCTCCCACTACCTGCTTCACATAAGCAGGGCATCCCCATATTCTAAGATAAGAATATTTGGGAGGATTACCCATCCATATCTCATATGGAGTCTTATCAACTGCCTTTGAATGGACATTGTTCAACAACAGTGCCGCTGTCTCAAGCGCATATCCCCAAAAAGATGGTGGCAACTCCGTGAACCCCATCATAGACCGAACCATGTCCATCAAAGTCCGGTTACGACGCTCCGAAACACCATTCAACTGTGGTGTAGCGGGCGGAGTGTACTGCGAGAGAATCCCATTCTCCCTAAGATACTCTTGGAACTCGGCACTCAAGTACTCACCACCTCGATCCGATCGAAGTGTCTTGATGCTTCGTCCCAACTGCTTCTCTACTTCACTTCTGAATTCTTTGAACCTTTCAAAGGCTTCAGACTCGTATTTCATCAAATACACATACACATACCTCGAAAAGTCATTGGTAAAGGTAATGAGGTAGACATGTCCATGCTTAGTGGTGATGCTAAGCGGACCGCACACATCGGTATGGATCAAATCCAATAACCCTTTGGCTCTCTCCACATGGCCCTTAAAGGGAATTTTGGTCATCTATCCTTTCAGACAGGATTCACAAGTCGTGAGAGCATTAATATCAGACATATCAAACATGTTCACTCCCACTAGCTTGTTCATCATTCTTAGGGAAATATGTCCTAATCGAGCATGCCACAATTGTGCCGAATTTAGAGTATCTTGTTTTCGTTTGTTTGTTGTTGTTATAGTTTGGACATTGTTTAGTGGCATATCTTTCAATGTTAAGTTGTAGAGATCGTTTTCAAGTTCTACAGTACCAATTAAACATTCATTATTGTAAATGTTGCAAAAACCTTTGCTAAATAAACAAGAAAATCCATCTTTATCAAGCATAGAAATGGAAACAATGTTTTTTACCAAATCCGGTACAAACAAAACAGCTCTTAAAATTAACTTAAAGTCATTGTTCAAAAGTAAACAAACATCTCCTACGGCCTTGGCAGCAACTCTTGCTCCATTGCCCATCCTCAAGAAGGTCTCACCTTCCCTGAGCCTCCTACTTCTTCCCATCACCTGCAAATCATTACAGAGATGTGAGCCACAGCCGGTATCCAATACCCAAGAAGTAGAGTTAATTGAAATGTTTACTTCAATATAGAACATACCGTTTCCAGAACTCTTATGGGCAAGATATTCCCTGTAGTTACGCCTCCAATGTCCAGGCTTCTTGCAGTGATGACAGATGTCAACAGTCTTGTCAGCCTTCACTGGTGTGGCTGCCACAACGGGACTCGGAGTCTGCCTCTTCAAGGGCACGTTCTTCTTGGGACGTTGGAAAGAACGCTTCTTTCCCTTCCCAGGTGGACGGGGCTTCGTACCAGATGAAGAGCCCACATAAAGAATCGGCTTCTCTTTCTTGATGGTGGACTCAAAGGTCACAACCGGCTCCATCTTGTTCATGTTGAAGTTCACCACAAAAGGATCAAATGAGCTAGGCAATGACAACAGCAACACGTCAGTGGACAACTCCGAAGGCAACATCATATCCATGCCAACGAGCTTATCCACGAGCCCAATCATCTTTAGGCCATGCTAATGGACCGAGGCCCCATCTCGCATGCGCAAAGTGATTAGCTCCTTGACGGTAGCATGCCTAAGAGGCCGAGTTTGCTCACCAAAGAGCTCCTTGAGGTGCAAATGAATGTCAGCTGCATTCTTTGCATCCTCAAAACGCCTCTGCAGCTCATCATTCATAGAAGCTTGCATATAACACCTGGCCTTCAAGTCATGTTCACACCAATCCTTGTAGGTCTGCAATTCCTCAGGAGTGCAGCTAGTCGGAGCCTCAACATGGGGTGACTCAGTCAGTGTATATGCAATCTTTTCCGAGTTCAAGACGATTTTTAGGTTTCTTAGCCAAGTGAGGTAATTAGGTCCGGTTAATACGTGTTTTTCGAGTATTGCGGATAGCGGATTGCGAATAGAAGACATTGTCAAAAATTTGTACTGAAAAGTAAAACAGATAAATGTTAATGACTATTTTAAAATATTTAGTAAGATATAAAGTATGGACTTTTACTTTATAAATTTTCGCTCCCACTGTTTTGACATTTTCACTACCCTCTAGTGAAAACGGGAAACTCCTTTCCTCAGTAGGTACGTAAGGTCCAATTAGCGAATTATGATCCCGAATACTATCGGCCAATCATAATTCCTAAAAGGTAGTTTCCAATTGCATCACAATGCAACCATTAACGTAAACTTTTGTCTCACGTTTTATTAGGACTCAATAATATGACGTCGTTCATCTTTACGTGTCAAGCCTTACCCATCGATGTTGAACTTTAATGGACGGTCCCATGAGTTTCCTCAATAATATAAGCCGAAATCATGGGAGTTCCACGTAGTTCACATCACCATGTCAATGGATGTCACATCTTTCCGGCACCCAGGGCCCCCCCAATAATATTAGCCGAGCCCCGAGCACGGGTAACGTTCATCATGCACCCATTGTCGATGGACGACATGGAAATTATAAACAGATTTATAATTCCCCTTTTCGGGCTTGATATTAATTTTGAATCTTATTCAAAATGAGGGTTTTTAATTTTGAAAGGTCTCATCATTAATTTTATTTAAAAGCTTGCCATGTTTGATCGTATGTTTGCCGGATTCATGCAACTTTGTTATTATCATGGGGGTGGGAACGAGCCATAAACCAAGCCCACTTTAAATTTGATAATTATTACAATCATTCAACACAAAATATCCTAGCACACACCTAGCGAATTGGGCTTGGGCTTTTGATCATCCTTCATGCATTATATCACATATCATACACCATCAATTAATTATCACAATAATCAATTGATCCAATAATATATATCTTGATCCAATCACTAACCGCCACGATTATAAACTAAATTAACAAAGTATACAAACTCCTTTGTCTACTTTCCAATTAATTTATTTATAACCGAATTTTTTGTAAATCACAATTTACTATAAATAATTAAAGTCCAAATTCAATTATTTATTTCATGAAAATTTTTTTGCAACTTTTGTAAATTTAAACTTAAGGGCCCAAAAAATCATTTTTCACCAAAAACATTTAGGCCCATTTAAATTTCACAAATATGTTAGCCATCTAATGGCCCAACAACTTCAAGGACCATGACACTTAGATAATCCAAAACAATTTTGGAAACCCTAGTCGTCATCGCCGTCGCCGGAGCTCCGTCTCCGGATTCCGGCCAACTTAAAAGAATTTTTTTTTAAAAAAACATGGGGCTGTTCGGGCAGCCCCTCGGGTAGCCTGAGCTGCGAGCTGCCAGAAATGGGCAGCAACATGCTGCCCGACATGTGCCCAAAAATCGGCCTTCGAAAAATTGTTTTGATTGTCTCATACGGTTAGAAATGGATCTCAACATAATATTATGTATATGCTACACAAACTAGTATCCTTAGCTCTGATACCATTTGAAAGGGGATCGATTTTAGGTGTTCTAATACGCAACGGAAGTTCAAAATTTTATTTTCAAGAAGAAAATCGAACACCTCTACTAAGATGTGTAGCAAATACAAAAACACCAAAATGGCATACATAGTGTGTTTATAGAAAATATACCTATCAATCTCTTGAGATTGATGTTTGGCTCCAACCAAGTTTTAAACAACTAAGCTCTTCAAGGATGACAATCTACAAGCCTCCCTTTGAACACTCCTTGTTCAAAAATCAAGCCCACCACCAACTAGGAAGATCCCCTCTTATTTTGCACTAGAAAAATAGGAGGATTTTTCTTTGAGAAATTATTTCTTTCCTCAACAATTGAAGAAGAAAAGAGAGGAAAATTTTTGGGAGAATAATCAAGAAATTTCGGCCATTGTGTTCTAGAATGAAGGGAGGATGAGTTGTCTTGGTGTGTGAAAAAGTTATGACCACCTTTTTGTATGCCTTGCAATTTTTTAATAAAAAGTATTCCCCAACTCTTCATCTCCCAAGCATGCAAAACCTATTAGGGCTTGTAACATTTAAAAAGTCCATGGACTTTAGTTTTAAATGTCTCAAAAATATTTGAGCCCATTTAAATATTACTTGAATTTACTCAAGCCCACTAGTATAAATAATTTTTTCAATTGGGCTCTACAAGACCCAATGTTATTTAATTAATTCAACACTTGAATTAATTTAATTATTTGGATTTTACTAGGCCCACTAGTGTTTAATTAATTCAACACTTGAATTAATTTAATTTAGTCCATAATAATGTTTATGAAAATCTCAATTTTCAAATACATTATTTATTTGACCAACTTTTAATTTTAGGAACACATTCATAAATTAAAAGTTACATTCTCTCATAGAAGTCATACTTCTATTTTTCCTTACGCTTATAAACTCATTTATAAGCCGTTCAACACATTGAACTATTTTACTTCTCAATGGGATCTAGAAAGCTAGTACTTGTGTGGCCCTCAATGGTTCACTGATACAACTAGCCGTGGGTTCACATCTCCATGTGATTCGGACTAAACATGTCCTTATACGAGCATACCCCAATTGCTCCATTCTTAATTATCAACTCCTTGATAANATGAATCGATACTATGTGTCATGTCGTAGTTGCATCGATGGTGTAATCTATGAAACCCCTTTCATAATTACCAACATACTTTGATCAGAGATTTCAAACTACATACACATGAGATCACATAGGATATCCATACCCGAAGGTAAGCGGTGAATCCCCGAGTACAATGCATCGACTCCTATATGTTTCGCCAAAACACCCAACCTTGCCACCTGAAGACCCAATGAGAGTCGGTAAACAAGTCAAAGTGTAATGCTAGCACATAGAGTCTCAATGTTGTCACGGGTCATAAGGACTAATGGCGTACAACCATAAACTAGGACGTTTCCACTCGATAAGTGAGAACCACTTGGAAAGTCTTTTATGGAGGGTTGTTCAGTGAACTCTACCAGGAGCACCTATCTGCATTCTTGGACATCACAATGTCCCCTACCAATGAAACATGATACTCACATCGCAGATACTAGTCTCTAACTCGAGCGGCCTATATCCTTCTTAGTGGCGGCTGAATCGACTAGGAAGAGTTTAGAATATACAGTATTCAAAATATGAGTTTCATGATACTCATCATATGAGCGTCTCATATTCTTTCTACTATTTGTATATTCAAAGACTTTATCTATGCAACATGCATGGGTAAACAGATAAAGAAGTGCCAAAACAATAATTTCAAATATTATTAAAATAAAGACTATTTATGCATAGAGTTTAAACATGAACCATCGGCCAACACTTGGCTCGACGGGCACCTGCTCTAACACCAAGACCCTGCCTCACCGTAAAACAAGCAGTCCGATCATTTCCCCCCATGACAGCAGGTTTCGTGTTTCTGTTTCTTTTCTGTCTTGCTTCTATGGCTTTTGGTGCATCGTGTGTGTCTTAAATCACTTAAAACCTTCGTTTGATTAACTCTTAATGTCATGGCAGCCCCTTAGTGTAAAAATGTGAGTCATAGCATCAACCATGTTAGCATAAAGATCATGCATATAAACAAAACGAGAGCAGTAAAGTTTCCGTGCCTCATGCTTCTTACAAACCAACTTTAAAAATATATATACGACATGATGGATGAGAAAAGGAAGATTAATGCGAGCCTTTGCGTATTATACGCTCGAATAATCGTTGACGACAAATAACGGGAGACGACTTTGGCTTGTTCTTGCTTGCCCTTCGAAAATCTTTCATAGATTGCTTTGTTTATGTGCTGCCGTGTGTGATATGTGAGGGGTGGAGAGTTTTCAAAATAATAAATTGAGTGGCCGATTTTTGTTGAGTAACAAGTGTAAGGTTTTGGGATTTTTAATATATTATATACTCTAATTAGCTTGCTAACTAGGCTTTAGTCCTATTAAGCCACAATTAAGCCCATTAGTCTTTAATTAGAATTAAATAAAACATATTAGTAAAGTTTTGGAAAAAATAATTTGTGAATTAAATAGCCGGGTTGTCCAAAAAGTTAGTATTTTAGTTGAAAAACCAACACCGATAAAATTTACGTCCCGACGTATAAAATCACCTCAAAACCCTTTATTTTCAAAAATACTAAAAAGGATCGACCATCTTTTAAATAATTAAAAATAATTATTTAATAAAAACATTTTACATTTATCAGCCCTCGGTCCCCGTTCATCAATCGTCACTTGAATATTCCTTAAAAATACCATTTTATGGATGATGACAATAAAAATCTCATTTAACATCTAAACAAGTATGTCACATAATTAATTAGCAATTAAAATTAATTATTCATTTTTCATATTTCCTAGATTTGCATGCAGTTGGATTACATCGTCTTAATTTTGGACCTTACAATTCCTCCCCCCTTAAATAAAATTTCGTCTTTGAAATTAGAACTTACCGAATAGATCAGGATAGCGACTCTTCAAGTCTCTCTCGGTTTCCCAAGTAGCTTCCTCTTCCGAGTGATTCAGCCACTTGACCTTGACCATTGGAATGACTTTGTTCCTCAATCGCCTTTCTTGTCTTGCCAAGATCTGGACGGGTCTTTCCTCAGATGTCATATTTGGAGTTAATTGAAGAGGTTCATAATTAAGCACATGTGACGGATTCGACATGTACTTCCCCAGCATTGAAATGTGGAACACATTGTGAACTCCTGCAAGTGCTGGTGGCAATGCTACTCTATAAGCTAGTGTCCCAATCCTCTCCGAAATCTCGAACGGGCCTATAAATCTAGGACTAAGCTTGCCTTTCTTGCCAAAGCGCATGACACCCTTCATGGGTGCTATTTTCACAAATACATGATCGCCCACTGCAAACTCTAAGTCCCTTCGCCTCTTGTCCGCATAACTCTTTTGTCGGCTTTGTGCAGTCTTCATTTTGTCATGAATTTTGACTACAAGCTCAGCTGTCTCCTCAATCACAGCTGGACCAATATCTCTTCTTTCCCCAACCTCGTCCCAATGAATAGGAGATCTACACTTTCTTCCATAGAATGCCTCAAAAGGAGCCATCCCGATTGATGATTGATAGCTGTTATTGTAAGTGAACTCCACTAGAGGTAATTTTGGTTCCCAACTTCCTTGGAAATCAATAACACATGCTCGCAGTAGATGTTCCAAAGTCTGTATAACTCTTTCTGACTGTCCATCGGTTTGGGGATGAAATTTTGTACTGAATAATAACTTGGTCCCCATCGCTGCATGTAGACTTTTCCAAAATGATGACGTGAATCTCGGATCTCTGTCAGAAACGATAGACACCGGAATCCCATGCAGACGAACTATCTCCCGAATATAAAACTCCGCATACTGAATCATGGTGAATGTCGTCTTAATAGGTAGGAAATGCGCTGATTTAGTAAGACGATCGACTATCACCCATATAGCATTGAATCCCTTAACTGTCTTTGGCAATCCCACTACAAAGTCCATAGTGATATTTTCCCATTTCCGCTCGGGAATAGGGAGTGGCTTCAATTTCCCTGCTGGTCTTTGATACTCTGCTTTAACTTGTTGGCAAGTCAAACACTCGGATACAAACTTTAGAATGTCTTTCTTCATGCCTGGCCACCAATATAGAAACTGCAAATCTTTGTACATTTTCGTGCTACCTGGGTGAATGGAATAAGGTTTGTCATGAGCTTCCTTCATAATAAGGCCTCTCAACGAATAGTCACTAGGAACCCATAACCGATCTCGATAACGAACTATAACATCCACCTCTGAATATAATTTCCGACCCTTGGCTTCATCTCTAGCTCTCCATTTTTGTAACTGTTCCTCAGCGGACTGCCCATCACGAATTCTATCTCTCAAGTTCGACTGTACTGATAATGTGGCAAGATTAGGGGCCTCGCCCCTAGCATACACTGTCAGCTCAAACCGCTGTATTTTGGACTACAACGGTCTTTGGAGTGATAGATGAGTGATAACTGCTGCTTTTCTACTCAGTGCGTCTGCCACTACATTAGCCTTTCTCGGATGGTAGCTAATGTCACAATCATAGTCTTTTACTAACTCAAGCCATCTGCGCTGTCTCATATTCAACTCCTTTTGGGTGAAGAAGTATTTCAAACTTTTATGATCGGTGAATATCTTACATTTCTCCCCATAAAGGTAGTGTCTCCAAATTTTCAAAGCAAAAACTACTGCTGCAAGCTCAAGATCATGAGTGGGGTAGTTTTTCTCGTGAATCTTCAACTGTCTCGACGCATAGGCTATAACTCGGTCATTTTGCATCAGAACTGCGCCCAATCCAAGTTTAGATGCGTCGGTATAAAGAACATAATCCCCTTGCCCCGATGGCATATCTAAGACTGGTGCTGAAATCAGGGCTTGCTTCACCTTGTCAAAACTGTCTTGGCACTCTGATCCCCATATAAACTTTGCATTTTTTTTTGTCAAGGATGTCAAAGGTACTGCAATCGAAGAGAATCCCTGAATAAACTTGCGATAATAGCCAGCTATTCCCAAGAAACTGCGAATCTCAGTAACACTCTTCGGTACTGGCCACTCTTTTACTGCCTCGACTTTGCTTGGATCAACTTCAACGCCATTACGAGAAATGATGTGGCCTAATAATGCCTCTCTATCAAGCCAAAACTCGCACTTGCTGAATTTTGCATATAGCTTCCTGTCTTGTAGTACTTGCAGTGCTGTCCTCAAATGACGAATATGCTCCTCTTTGTTCTTCGAATAAATCAATATATCATCAATGAAGACATTAATAAATTGATCCAGATACGGCTGAAATACAAGATTCATGAGATCCATGAAGATCGCTGGTGCATTAGTCAGACCGAATGGCATGACCTTAAACTCGTAGTGCACATATCTTGTACGGAATGATGTCTTGTGTACATCTGACTCTTTTACTTTCAACTTATGGTACCCAGATCGAAGATTAATCTTAGAAAATATCGATGCTCCTTGCAACTGATCAAATAAATCTTCAATTCTTGGCAGTGGATGAAAGGGGATCGAATAAGGTGTTCAAATGCGCAACGGAAGTTCAAAAATTGTTTTTCAAGAAGAAAATTCGCACACCTCATATACTAGTATGGGTAGCAAATACGAAAACACAAAATGACATTCATAGTGTGTTTAGAAATGTACCTATCAATCTCAAAGAGTGATGTAATGGCTCCAACCAAGTTGTAAACAACTTGGCTCTTCAAAGGCAAGACAAATCTACAAGCTCTCCCTTTTCTTGAGTCCTTCCTTCAAAATCAAGCCCACCATTAACTAGGAAGATCCACCTTACACTTGCACTAGAAAATGTATGGCATTTTTCTTTGAGAAGAGTATTGTTTCTCCAACTCTTGAAGAACAAAATGAGAGAAAAATTGAGAGAATTGGACTCAATATTTTCGGCCAAGTTGAGTCTAGAGAGGAGGGAGGAGAGTTTTCTTGGTACTTGAAAAAGTTAAAGTGAGTATGAGAGACACATGCCTTGTTAATTGAAAAAGATTGTCTCCTAACTCTTCACCTCCCCATGCATATTATATTATTTGG
>NC_133312.1:10818089-10831361 GCF_012295235.1 Primulina huaijiensis
TGCATTCCTAGAAACAAAAACCTTTGTTTCTTGGGGATGATAGAATTAATATCCAACTGCATTCCTTGGATATCCCACAAAGTAACATAAAGTGGATCGATTATCCAATTTATCTCCCACTACCTGCTTCACATAAGCAGGGCACCCCCATATTCTAAGATAAGAATATTTGGCAGGCTTACCCATCCATATCTCATATGAAGTCTACCTTTAAATGGACATTTAGTGGAATATCTTTCAATTTTAAGTTATAGAGATCATTTTCAAGTTCTCCAGTACCAATCATACATTAATTCTTGTAAATATTGCAAACACCTTTTCCAAATAAACAAGAATATCTATCTTTATCAACAGAGAAATGGAAACAATGTTTTCCTACCAAATCAGGTACAAACAAAACATCTCTTAAAATTTAACTTAAAATTATTGTTCAACAATAAGTAAACATTTCCCAAGCCTTGGCAGCAACTCTTGCCCATTGCCCATCCTCAAGAAGGTCTCACCTTCCCTGAGCCTCCTACTTCTTCCCATCACTTGCAACTCATTACAGAGATGTGAGCCACAGCCGGTATCTAATACCCAAGAAGTAGAGTTAATTGAAATGTTTACTTTGATATAGAACATACCATTTCAAGAACCCTTCTGGGCAAGATATTCCCAGCAGTTACGCTTCCAATGTCCAGGCTTCTTGCAGTGATGACATACATCAGCAGTCTTGTCAGCCTTAACTGGTGTGGATGCCACAACGGGATTCGGAGATTGCCTCATCAAGGGCACGTTCTTCTTAGGACGTTGGAAAGAACGCTTCTTTCCCTTCCCATGTAGATCAATCTTCGTACCAGATGAAGAACCCACATAAAGAACCAGCTTCTCTTTCTTGATGGTGGATTCAAAGGTCACAAGCATGTTCACCAACTCCTCAAGGGTCGGCTCCATCTTGTTCATATTGAAATTCACCACAAAAGGATCAAACGAGCTAGGCAGTGACAAGAGTAACACGTCAGTGGTCAACTCCAAAGGCAACATCAAATCCATGCCAACGAGCTTGTCCACGAGCCCAATCACCTTTAGGCCATGCTCATGGACCGAGGCCCCATCTCGCATGCGCAAAGTGATCAGCTCCTTGACGGTCGCATGCCTAAGAGGACGTGTTTGCTCTCCAAAGAGCTCCTTGAGATGCAAATGAATGTCAGCAGCACTCTTTGCATCATCAAAACGCCTCTGCAGCTCATCATTCATAGAAGCCTGCATATAACACTTGACTTTCAAGTCATGGTCACACCATTCCTTGTAAGTCTGCAATTCCTCAGGAGTGCAGCTAGTCGGAGCCTCAACAGGGGGCGACTCCGTAAGTGTATATGCTATCCTTTCCGAATTCAAGACGATTTTCAGGTTTCTTAGCCAAGTGAGGTAATTAGGTCTAGTTAATATGTGTTTGTCGAGTATTCCAGATAGCGGGTTGCGAATCGAAGACATTGTCAAATTGTACTGAAAAGTAAGAACAGATAAATGTTGATGACTATTTTAAAATATTTGGTAAGATATAAAGTATGGACTTTTACTTTATAAATTTTCGCTCCCACTGTTTTGACATCTTTCACTACCCTCTAGTGAAAACGGGAAACTCCTTTCCTCAGTAGGTACGTGAGGTCCAATTAGCGAATTATGATCCCGAATAATATCAGCCAATCACAATTCCTAAAAGGTAGTTTCCAATTGCATCTCCATGCAACCCTCTACGTAAATTTTTGTCTCACATTTGATTAGGACCCAATAATATGACGTCGTTCATCTTTACGTGTCAAGCCTTACCCATCGATGTCGAACCTTAATGGACGGTCGCCATGAGTTCCCTCAATAATATGAACCGAAATCATGGGAGTTCCACGTAGTTCACATCACCATGTCAATGGATGTCACAGCTTTCCGGCACCCAAGGCGCCCCCAATAATATGAGCCGAGCCCCGAGCACAGGTAGCGTTCATCATGCACCCATTGTCGATGGAGGACATGGAAATTATAAACAAATTTATAATTCCCTTTTTCGGGCTTGATATTAATTTTGAATCTTATTCAAAATGAGAGTTTTTTAATTTTGAAAGGTCTCATCATTAATTTTATTTAAAAGCTCGTCATGTTTGATCGTATGTTTGCCGGATTCATGCAACTTTGTTATTATCATAATAATAACGCATATACTCAATTTTTTTATAACATATCATGCATATATTATAAACAGTAAACAAAACAAGGATGATCAATCGCCCCAAAACTAACGGCCCGTGTGAGCTAAACACGGGCCTAGGTCCAATCCTAGGGAAATGCATGGGGTGCAAATGCAATTATTACATATGCTTCCAATATTTACATGTATTCGATCTTCATAATCATCATGGCCACCATCTTCCAATCTTGATCTTCCACTATATTAATATTTACAAATAAATATCCATGGCAAATAGGGATACATCTCATGGGGTGGGAATGGGCCATAAACCAAGCCCACTTTAAAAATTGATAATTATTACAATTATTCAACACAAAATATCCTAGCACACACCTAGCAAATTGGGCTTGGGCTTTTGATCATCCTTCATGCATAATATCACATATCATACATCATCAATTAATTATCACAATAATTAATTGATCCAATATTATATATCTTGATCCAATCACTAACCGTCACGATTATAAACTAAATTAACAAAGTATACAAACACCTTTGTCTACTTTCTAATTAATTTATTTATAACCGAATTTCTTTTAAATCACAATTTACTATAAATAATTAAAGTCCAACTTCAATTATTTATTTCATGAAAAAATATTTGCAACCTTTTGTAAATTTAAACTTAAGGGCCCAAAAAATCATTTTTCACCAAAAACATTTTGGCCCATTAAAATTTCACAAATATGTTAGCCATCCAATGGCCCAACAACTCAAGGCCCATGACACTTTGATATTTCAAAAAACCTTTTGAAAAACCCTAGTCTTCATTGCCGTCGCCGGATTGCGGCCAACTTACCAAAAATTTTTTTTTTTATTAAATTCAAATGGCTGTTCGGGCTGCCCTTGCTGCCCGTTTTGAGCAGCCCCTCGGGCAGCCCAAGCTGCCCGAAATGGGCAGCAACTTGCTGCCCAAAGTCATCCCCAATCCGGCCTTGAATTCGTTGCAACAAATTATCTCATGCGGTTAGAAATCGACCTCAATATAATATCATGTATAAGCTACACAAAATAGTATCCATAGCTCTGATACCACTTGAAAGGGGATCGAATAAGGTGTTCAAATGCGCAACGGAAGTTCAAAATTTGTTTTTCAAGAAGAAAAATCGAACACCTCATATACTAGGATGTGTAGCAAATACAAAAACACAAAATGACATTCATAGTGTGTTTAGAAATGTACCTATCAATCTCAAAGATTGATGTAATGACTCCAACCAAGTTGTAAACAACTTGGCTCTTCAAAGGCAAGACAAATCTACAAGCTCTCCTTGTTCTTGAGTCCTTCCTTCAAAATCAAGCCCACCACTAACTAGGAAGATCCACCTTACACTTGCACTAGAAAATGTATGGCATTTTTCTTTGAGAAGAGTATTGTTTCACCAACTCTTGAAGAACAAAATGAGAGAAAAATTGAGAGAATTGGACTCAATATTTTTGGCCAAGTTGAGTCTAGAGAGGAGGGAGGAGAGTTTTCTTGGTCGTTGAAAAAGTTAAAGTGAGTATGAGAGACACATGCCTTGTTAATTGAAAAAAGTTGTCTCCTAACTCTTCACCTCCCCATGCATATTATATTATTTGGGCATGTAACACTTACAAAGCCCATGGACTTTTATTTTAAATATCTCAAACACATTTGAGACTATTTAAACTTTACTTGATTTTACTCAAGCCCATTAGTTAAATAATTATTTCTAATTGGGCTCTACAAGGCCCAATGTAATGTAATTAATCCAACACTTGAATTAATTTAATTATTTGGACTCTACTAGGTCCAGTAGTATTTAATTAATTCAACACTTTGAATTAATTTAATTTATTCCATAATAATGTTTATGAAAATCACAATTTTCAAATACATTATTTATTTGGCCAACTTTTAATTTAGGAACACTTCCACAAATTAAAAGTTACATTTCTCTCATAGAAGTCATACTTCTATTTTTCTTACGCTTATAAACTCATTTATAAGCCGTTCAACACATTGAACTATTTTACTTCTCAACGGGATCTAGAAAGCTAGTACTTGTGTGGCCCTCAATGGTTCATTGATACAACTAGCCGTGGGTTCACATCTCCATGTGATTCGGACTAAACATGTCCTTATTTGAGCATACCCCAATTGCTCCATTCTTACTTATCAACTCCTTGATAACAAGAACGTCAGAACTCAAGTCTGATAGTACCCAACCAATCATGTTAAACGCCTAGCAGTATCCCTTACATGATTCCCTAGGTATCAAATGATAGTGCCTGCAAGAACCATTCAATTATGGTTAGCGTACAGTACGGTCCCTTCATCTCATATATCCCGACCGATTCGACAACCATTGGTATATCGAGAGTTGTCAATGAATCGATACTATGTGTCATGTTGTAGTTGCATCGATGGTGTAATCTATGAAACCCCTTTCATAATTACCACCATACTCTGATCAGAGATTTCATACTACATACACATAGGATATCCATACCCGAAGGTAAGCGGTGAATCCCCGACTACAATGCATCGACTCCTATATGTTTCGCCAAAACACCCAACCTTGCCACCTGATGACCCCTTGAGAGTCGGTAAACAAGTCAAAGTGTAATGCTAGCACGTAGAGTCTCAATGTTGTCCCGGGTCATAAGGACTAATGGTGTACAACCATAAACTAGGACGTTTCCACTCGATAAGTGAGAACCACTTGGAAAGTCCTTTGTGGAGGGTTGTTCAGTGCACTCTACCAGGAGCACCTATCTGCATGCTCGGACATCACAATGTCCCCTACCAATGAAACATGGTATTCACATCGCAGATACTAGTCTCGAACTCGAGCGGCCTATATCCTTCTTAGCGACGGCTGAATCGACTAGAAACTGTTTAGAATATACAGTATTGCAAATATGAGTTTCATGATACTCATCATATGAGCATCTCATATTCTTTCTACTATTTGTATATTCAAGGGTTTTATCTATGCAACTAGCATCGGTATACAGATAAAGAATTTCTGGAAAAATTGCGTTTTAGCCTTTAAATTTTTTTACGAATTTTTGCACTTTAGTCCCCAAAATTTCGTATATTTACAATTTGGCCCTTATAATTTTGGGAAATTTCCATCTTAGTCCTTTAGAGTTTTGAAAATTTCATTTTGGTCCTTAAGAATTTGGTAATTGCATTAAAGCCTCTTATCTTTTGGTTAATTGCGTTTTGGTCCCTTAATTACCGAAAATTACAATTTCGACCTCAATTTTCGAAAATTTGCCCAATTAACCCCAATAGATTCGATACCTTCATTCAACCCCTTAGTTATGATTTCCTTTAATTTTGGCCCTAAACTTTTTATTTAGAAGCATTACATCCTTCACATAAAATAAGGCACAACATTCAAGTCATTTTCTATGGTTTCTAAAATCATAACTTAAATCTAACTAAGGTAGATCATGTAACCTAATTTTCCTCTAGGTTAAATCTTGTTCCCAAACCAATTCTAATAACCAATTTAACATTTTATGCGGTAGTAAGCAATGTAAAAACGTTAAATGACTAGGTTACCCGTGATAAGCGTAGTGTCTGCTTCTTCCTCAGCTTCCTCGGCATTCATGACATAAGCTCGCGCCGTAGTAGCTGCTTTCCTCTTAGGGCAATCGATAGCTTTGTGTCCATCCTGCTTACAGTAGAAACATTTAAATGATCCCCATTCACCTTTGCCAAGATGAAAACAGTTGCACTCCTTGCATGGTTGCCTTTCAGCAGGCTTTGGTGCTCCCGGATTTTGTGGCTTTGGTGGTGCTGGCTTCTTGGCTGGACCTTGGGGCTTTTGAGGCCCTTGAGGTCTAGGAGGACCCGTATATGGCTTTTTGTGAGGCTGATTGTTATTTTGATGTTGCTGCCTCTTCCGCTGATTCTCAAAATCGATGTCCTTCAAGGATTGTTCGGACTGGAAAGCATAAGCAGTAGCTATAGTGTAGTCCAATGGACGCATCATCATAACATTGTTTCGAAGGGTAGGTCTTAAGCCATCCATGAAATGCTTAAGCTTCATCGCAGGATCCCCGACAATAAGGGGTACAAAATGGCAACCCCTATCAAACTTCTTGACAAACTCGGCAACGGCCGTGTCCCCCTGGAGGAGGATCATAAACTCCCTCATCAATCGTCCTCTAACATCAGCAGTAAAGTATTTTTCATAGAATATTTCTTTGAAACGAGTCCAATTGATAGTAGCAAGATCAACACTGTGCTCAGCTCCCTCCCACCATAAGGAAGCTTCATCCCTGAATAGATAAGTTGTACACCTCACACGATCCGCATCTCCCATATCCAGGTAACGAAAATGTACTTCAAGTGAACGGATCCAACTCTCGGCAGCGAAAGGATCGGTAGAGCCAGAAAATTCCTTCGGCCCTAGCCTCCGGAACCGCTCATAAATATCATGATGTGGTCTAGGTGGCTGCTGAGCCTGTTGTTGCTGCAGCTGCTACTGCAACTGCTGCTGCTGTAACTGTTGTTGTTGTAACTGTTGCTCAGAGAGGCGAGCCATCCCTTTCAAGAGCACGTATAGCAGCATCTGGTGGTGGTTCATTTTCTTGATTATTCCCTTGATGATTAACGCTGTTATCTCCCTGATTCTCAATAACGGGTGCACGTCTAGGAGGCATTTTTATCTGAACGTTTTCCAAATTCTAGCGTAACCAACATGCATTTAAATCTAAGTTCTCTAATCAAGCGACATATCCTAACTCATTTTATCCATTTAAGCATGCAAGACATAAGTACTCAAAAAGCTAATAAACATGTAACGTAAACATAAGATCCATATCGTCATGCAGGTAACAACACACTAAATCATATAAAGCAAGTAAAAACTTACAACTTTGAGGCTTGACGACTGATCGTTCCGGCGCTGATGGTGGCACAACCCTTTACAGGACCTTTGCTCTGATACCAACTGAAATGTCCTGCCCTTTTTATTGCTTTAAAAGTACTAGAATTTTTTTTTTCCTAAATTTCGTCCATCCCATGTATAAAATATTTTACCCTTTAAAATAAAATATCAACCAACTAGCATTTTAAAAAGCAAGTAAAATAATCATAAAACGAAGTCGTCAAATGTTTTACCAAACCTAAAAAAAGCAACAGTTTGAAAAGTGTATCCCATACTAAACTTCTTAAAAATCTCTCAAAAAATAATTAAATAATCTTAAAATCTTTAACGTAAATCATGAGTCAAAAACATAAGTGCGAAAAAATGGAAGCGTTGGTCCTCGGGTTGTGTGCGCCTTCAGTCCAGTCAAATCATCCGTCAAGACCTCCCTCAACCTCACCTGCATCCATCACACCTAGTGAGTCTAAAGACTCAACACACCATAATCTTTATAACAAATAATATATATTAAACCACATGCAACAGTGAAAATACTTTTACGTTAAATAACTTTTCATGACATGCAAACATAAACTTTAACTTTTTCCTTTTCCTCAACATGACATCACATAAAACCTTTAACATGATCATGAACATTTTCCTTATCCTTTTCCTTTTCCTTTGTTGAATTCAGATCGTTAATTGTGACTTTCCTGACATGAAATGACATGATCCATGGATCCATCTACATATAACCACATTACTAGGCGGCGGCGGACACCAGTAACACTCTCACCGGTCAACTGGGCCCTTGGCCTATCATGATTGAATAGAAATATGATCGTCGGGGTTCCTTCGGGGGCCTTTTCCCATAAATAAGTTCCCTCTGGGGCCTTTTACCCTCACGATATTCTCATTCTTACTGTTACCACAAAACCGTTACCACATATTCGAAATGATGAAAATACGATCGTCGGGCTCCCACTGGGACCATAACCCTCACGACATCTCCATCATTATCGAATTAGTCACAATTACTTCACTTCCTTCAACATTTATATTCTCATCACTTTATAAAAAAATCATGCATAACATAACGTTTTTGTTTTTGAAACCAAGCATGCAACATGTCTTTTAAATGTCTTCCTTAAATCATAAAAATCCCTTAGACATTTAAAAATCATAATTTAACCATAAACATTTCATAAACATTTCAAAATAATCATAATATCATAAAAATAGCATTTAGGGTACTGCCATGACGTTTACTAAATTCTAGGCGTAAAAAGACCGTTTTACCCCTAGACGTAAAATTCCTCGTTTTCGACTTTTTCTTGAATTCATTGACTCTAACATGTCACAAATAATTATTTAAGCCTAAATTAATTTTCACATAATTTTATTTAGCTTAAAAATTAGACTTTTTAATTTATCATTAATTAATTATTTTGACGGTGTTTTAATCCCGAAAAATCCCAAACTTTAATATAACATTCTTAAATTCTAAATTTAGTCTTTTTATATTATTTTAGCCCTTATGGACCATGACTCGCCCCCCGTGAGCTGTTTTCCAATTTTCATTATTTTAAAAACCATAATTGACACCTAAACTTCGACCCTGAGCCAACTTTCGATTTTCACGAGTTACCCCCGAACCATGTCAAACCAAAACTTGCCCAACAACCCAAAATACCCTACTGGACCCTAATTTTGCCTAGACATCAAACCAAACCATAAAAACAAAGCCCTCCCATGAGACCCCATGCTGGCCGAGAATCCTTCCTTGCATGGGTTCTAACTTTTGCACACCTAGGGACCTAGCCGACGCCCAAGCACCGGAGCCAACCTCTAGTGCACTTTCTTAGGAGCCTAGTGAGACACCTTAACCCAGCCCGCGACCCACGAGCCGAGCCCCCAAGCCCCTGGACGCCTGCCCTCTAGCGCGCACATGCAGCGCGACTCAGGGGTGGGAGTCCTAGCATGGCTAGGACTCCTTCCCTAGCCCATATCTCGAGCCCTAGCTTGGCTAGGACTCTATCCCTGACCCATGACAGCCCTTGGACGAGAAGACCCTGCCTCACCGTAAAACAAGCAGCCCGATCACTTCTCCCCATGACAGCTGGTTTCGTGTTTCTGTTTCTTTTCTGTCTTGCTTCTATGGCTTTTGGTGCATCGTGTGTGTCTCTAAATCACTTAAAACCTTCGTTTGATTATCTCTTAATGTCATGGAAGCCCCTTAGTGTAAAAACGTGAGTCATAGCATCAACCATGTTAGCATAAAGATCATGCATATGAACAAAACGAGAGCAGCAAAGGTTCCTTGCTTCATGCTTCTTACAAACCAACTTTAAAAATATATATATGACATGATGGATGAGAAAAGGAAGATTAAGGCGTGTCTTTGCGTATTATACGCTCGAATAATCGTTGACGACGAAGAACGGGAGACGACTTTGGCTTGGTCTTGCTTGCCTTTCGAAAATCTCTCCTAGATTGCTTTGTTTATGTGCTGCCGTGTGTGATATGAGAGGGGTGGAGAGTTTTCAGAATAATAAATTGAGTGGCCGATTTTTGTTGAGTAACAAGTGTAGGGTTTTGGGATTTTTAATATATTATATACTCTAATTAGCTTGCTATCTAGGCTTTAGGCTTATTAAGCCACAATTAAGCCCATTAGTCTTTAATTAGAATTAAATAAAATATATTAGTAAAGTTTTGGTAAAAATAATTTATCAATTAAATAGCCGGGTTGTCCAAAAAGTTCGTATTTTAGTTGAAAAACGAACACTGATAAAATTTACGTCCCGGCGTATAAAATCACCTCAAAACCCTTTATTTTCAAAAATACTAAAAAGCATCGACCATATTTTAAATAGTTAAAAATAATTATTTAATAAAAACATTTTACATTTATCAGCCCTCGGTTCCCGTTCCTCGATCGTCACTTGAATATTCCTTAAAAATACTATTTTATGCATGATGACAATAAAAATCTCATTTAACATCTAAACAAGTATGTCACATAATTAATTAGCAATTAAAATTAATTATTCATTTTTCATATTTCCTAGATTTGCAAGCAGTTGGATTACTTCGTTTTAATTTTGGACCTTACAAAATTACTTTTTAGGACTGCAAATCAAACCGTCCAAAAATGGTATATTTATCAATCATGTCAAATACACTCGAGATATGCTAAAGAAATTTGGCATGGAAAATTGCTCTCAAGCCAGTACCCCAATGAGTTCATCAATCAAACTGGATAAAGATGAAGGGGGAATCTCTGTGGATGCTAAAATGTACAGAGGGTTAATTGGTTTTTTGTTATATTTGACTGCTAGCCGACCGGAAATTATGTTTGCAGTTTGTTTATGTGCACGGTTTCAAGCTAAACCAACACAATATCACTTTATTGCAGCTAAACGTATACTTAAATATCTTAAAAGAACTGCTTATGTGGGCTTTGGTATCCCAAAGATTCAAGTCTTAATCTTGTATGTTACTCAGATGCAGATTATGTGGGGTGCAAAGTCGTTAGAAAGAGTACAAGCGGTTCGTGTCAATTTTTAGGCGAGCGGTTGATATCATGGCTTAGTAAGAAGCAAACGTCAATTGCTACATCAACCGCTGAAGTAGAGTATCTTGCGGCTGGAAGTTGTTGTGCTCAGATGTTGTGGATACAACAACAATTAAAAGATTACAGTATCCAAGCAAAAGAATCTCCTATTTTTTGCGACAATACCAGTGCAATAGCCATCACATATAATCCAGTCATGAACTCTCAAATCGACATTAGACGCCAGAGGCTAAGTTCTCTCATTTTCGTAATATGCTTGGCTTAATTGATATATCTTGATATGATTAACTCTTGCGGTTTTTTTAGTTTGTTTTGCAGGAAATAAACGGAAATATAAAGAGACAGTCGGTAATTCAAACAGAAATATTTTATTAAACAAACAGTCGACGTTGTACATCCCCAACTTCATCATCAACCGCCATTGACCAGCTGCGCAACCAAGCTCTCAGCTTACCGGTGGTGGTGCGTAAAAAGTCATCTGAGGAAGCAATCTTCCTCAGAGTCTTCTGCTCTTTTAAGAGCATGAGGAGGTAGACGCCATCATCAGAGAAGACTTACGATGCATCAGCGACATAAAGAAGTCGCTGATATTTTTTCAGAAGTGCCATCTCCTCAGTAGTAAGACCTACTCCTCCATCAATGGAGGACCGAAGCTCTTCGATCTTTGTCCAGACTGCCAGCATCTTCTCAAAAACGCTGTCTTTAAAAGCAGCCTTGCGGGAAGTTAACACCGACTCCATAAATTCTGTCACTAGATCTGGCTCACTTGAACTGCCTGCTTTCGCCATTTTGATATTTGTTATGTGTTAAACTAACCCCTCTACCTATATTTATAGATAGAGTAATTGAAGGTTCTCTCTCACATTGCCAGATACTAGGATTTAAAGAGGCTCTCTGACGAAGCCATCGACGGTTTATCATCCTGGATTAGTATTTAATCCACGTGTTTAAATAGACTTCTCAACTGTTCCCTCCCAACTACATTACTGATACGGTTCATTTTACTTGGGCAGAATACCTCCACGTCATTACTCAAACCTTTCAACTGCTTTTGACTGACGTAACATGTGTTATTTTTGAAATTACAAAATTACTTATTTTACCGCCGCCCAAGTTTTTCAAAATTTTCAAAATATTATCTCCACTAACAGTCCTCCACGTGGACTGACTAAGTGAATAATTGAACCGCACGTACATACTCTACATATGCAACCGTGCAGAGCTTATTTTGTTTTTACAACTCGATCGCACTTTCAGATAACTTGCAGGTGCTTAATTCAAATTCTCTCAGTAAAACAAGACAATGGCTGCCTCTATCACTCAGAACACTACCGCGGTTAACTTCGCAACTATCTTTGCCATGCCCAACAAATCAATGCAAGCAATGTTTCGAGATATAGAACACTCTGGGCTTCTCTCATTTCTGGAATGCAGCTATAAATATTCCGACACACTGCTGAAGGAGTTTTTTGAGTCAGCACACATGAAGAACGACGAAATCATATGTGCCATCCAAAACAAAAAAATTTTGTTCACGCAGAAGATGTTTGCTGAATTGTTCGGCCTACCCACTGAAGGAGTAACTGATTTCTCCACACTGCCAAATGGAAATATTTGTTAGAGTACGTGCACGTCGAGCCAAGTGTTGGCCGAGTGTTCACAATGAAACTCTATGTATAAGCAATCTTTATTTTAATAATATTTGAAATTATTGTTTTGGCACATCTTTATCTATATACCCATGCTAGTTGCATAGATAAAGCCCTTGAATATACAAATAGTAGAAAGAATATGAGATGCTCATATGATGAGTATCATGAAACTCATATTTGGAATACTGTATATTCTAAACGGTTCCTAGTCGATTCAGCCGCCGCTAAGAAGGATATAGGCCGCTCGAGCTTGAGACTAGTATCTGCGATGTGAGTACCATGTTTCATTGGTAGGGGACATTGTGATGTCCGAGCATGCAGATAGGTGCTCCTGGTAGAGTGCACTGAACAACCCTCCATTAAAGGACTTTCCAAGTGGTTCTCACTTATCGAGTGGAAAAGTCCTAGTTTATGGTTGTACACCATTAGTCCTTATGACCCGGGACAACATTGAGACTCTATGTGCTAGAATTACACTTTGACTTGTTTACCGACTCTCATGGGGTCATCAGGTGGCAAGGTTGGGTGTTCTGTCGAAACATATAGGAGTCGATGCATTGTAGTCGGGGATTCACCGCTTACCTACGGGTATGGATATCCTATGTGTTTTTCATGTATATGTAGTTTGAAATCTCTGATCAGAGTATGGTGGTAATTATGAAAGGGGTTTCATAGATTACACCATCGATGCAACTACGACATGACACATAGTATCGATTCATTGACAACTCTCGATAAACCAATGGTTGTCGAATCGGTCGGGATATATGAGTTGAAGGGACCGTACTGTACGCTAACCATAATTGAATGGTTCTTGCAGGCACTATCATTTGATACCTAGGGAATCATGTAAGCGATGCTGCTAGGCGTTTAACATGATTGGTTGGGTACTATCAGACTTGAGTTCTGACGTTCTTATTATCAAGGAGTTGATAAGTAAGAATGGAGCAATTGGGGTATGCT
>NC_133312.1:10831443-10936627 GCF_012295235.1 Primulina huaijiensis
ATGATATCTACACGTCCTGACGTGGTTTTAGCACTAAGTGTAGTGTATAGATATCAATCGAACCCTGGTCTTCCACACTTGAAAACTGTGAAAGACATCCTCAAGTAATTGAGAAGGACCAGTAAGTTGTTATTGGTCTATGGGGTGGAGAACTGAAATTGGAAGGCTATACCGACTCTAGCTTCCAGAGCGATATCGATGACTTAAAGTCAACCTCTAGGTTCGTATTCATGCTCATTGGTGCTGCTGTCTCTTGGAAGAGTTCCAAGCGAGATAGTACTGTGGATTCCACCACTGAGGCCGAATACATTGCTGCATCAGATGCAGCAAAGGAGGCTGTTTGGATAAGGAATTTCGTCCAAGCGTTGGACGTCATTCCTAATGGAGTTGCGCCTATCCCGGTGTTTTGTGAAACACGGGAGCCATAGCTCAGGCAAACGAGCCAAGGTCTCATCAGAAATCCAAACAAGTATTGAGAAAGTACCACATCCTCGGAGTGATTGTGGAAAGAGAAGTGTCTATCGACTAAGTCGGCTCCGCAGATAATGTTGCTGATCCACTAGCTAAGCCTTTACCTGAACCATTATTCGAGATGCATCGCGAATCAATTGGTTTGAAGTATATGGGTAGTTAGCTCTAGTGCAAGTGGGAGATTCNCGTGTAATTCAGCTGAGAGACTCTCAATGATCAATATCCTCAATGGAAACCGAGATTTTAGAGCCGGTTTCAGTTAGTGTCTCAGGCTGTGCTGGCGATGAACTTAGTGGAGGAGAGTTTTCATACATCAGGGGGTTGGTCAGTGGAGTCGTATGCAAGTCCTTGGGAGATGTCAGCAGCTGTTCTGAAAGAGCTGTTGGATCATCCTTGGTGGGAGAGACCGGTGAAAATACTGGTTGATCTTGAAAAATGGCAGCTTTATCAAAATCTGATAAAAAATTTTCTGCCTCATTAACCGAGACAGTTTGATCTGCTGAAACATCAAGTGGAGGCAGTTGAGTAGATTTTTCCATGCAAGAGATCGTGGGAGACTCGAATGGGATATCGGTGGGAATCTGATGACTCTGTGTTACAGCACTTGGAAATGCTTCAGGCGTGATTTCTTCAGAATGAGGCATCGTAGTTTCTTCATCACCTGAGCGTGCACAGAAAATACGGGTGAAGAAGGTTTAGTGCTTGTACCAGGAGAAAGAGATGAAGAATCCATTTTGGTAGAGATGGCTTGAAGCTGTTTTGAATTCAGATCTTCATTAATTTCCATCAGAGAATCAAACTTGCCCTGTTCTGCAGTGGCTGGAAGGTTGAGATCCTGATGCATTTGAGCGACGCGCATAGCAAGTCCCAAAGCGTCCATCTCAAGTTGAGATATTACTGCAGAATCATCCATGGCAGTAGGACTTTCAGGATCAAAATTTTGCCTTTTTAGCTGAATAATGATTCGGAGAGTGCTTTCCTTCATTTGAAGTTCAAGAAAGTCTCGTCGACGAAGGGCGGTTTGAATATCAGCTGTTTCTTCCCATTCCAAAATGGACCGTTCAAGCTTAGCGGCTGCTTTTATTTTTCCGGATTCAAGTAGAGAATCAAAAGTTACAGCCGTCCGATAGTGAACCCATTTATCAAACATCTTGATCTTTTTCTGGACAGCCTCATTTACATGCTCGCTTGCGAGTACTATGGCTGAATTAACTGCATTGTTTTGCGGTGGATTATCGATCATGACCTGTTTACCCTTATCTGAGGATAGAATGATTGGAATTCCAGAATAAGATGACTGATTTTCTGGTTCTGCAATTTGAATTCCCTTCAGCTTAGTGATGGCGATTGCAGGAATTAGGGCAGGAACTTATGGTGCTGAAAGATGCTTGACCAGCTTGATCTTAGCTTGTTGTGTAGTTTTCTTTTTCTTAAAGACCTGAGCAACTGGAACGTTATCTGTGGATTCTTCATCAGAGCTGGTCTTTAGAACCAGCGTCCTTTTTGTTACCTTGGCGGTCGAACCGATTTTTGCTGATTTCTTTTGTTTCACAAACTCTTCCCCGGCTTCCGTTTTGATTGAGACCAACACTTCATCTGTCGGCCGATTCTTTTTGATGAACTTTTCATCCGACACTTAGGTGAAGAGTTTAGTTTTGCCAACATCTATCATATCAATCGGTTGAACCCTGGCATTAATCAACATATGACATATCTGAACCGCAAAACCTTGCGATTGATTTTCTTTGTTAATTATGGCCACCAATATCTTAAAAAGAACGTCAAACCATTTTACTCATAATTTGGAAGAGATAGTAGCCATAACAAGAAATTTTTCCAGGGTGATTTTATCAAAAGCTCCAGCTTTGGCGAGCAATCCTTTTGCAACGATATCTGCCAGAAGTCTGAATTCAATCTTTAATTCACGCTTCTGACAAGTTGGATGAGAGATTGGAGAGTCTGTGTCTGAGAAGGTACGGCGATAGATATCAATATTGAAAGGGGATCGGTTACGGTGACCGGAAACGCAACGGAAGCACAAAAATTTTGAANATTTGCTACACAAGAATGTTGGTGGCCGAAAATTTTATGCTAAATTCAAAATTTTTGTGCTTCCGTTGCGTTTCCGGTCACCGTAACCGATCCCCTTTCAATATTGATATCTATCGCCGTACCTTCTCAGACACAGACTCTCCAATCTCTCATCCAACTTGTCAGAAGCGTGAATTAAAGATTGAATTCAGACTTCTGGCAGATATCGTTGCAAAAGGATTGCTCGCCAAAGCTGGAGCTTTTGATAAAATCACCCTGGAAAAATTTCTTGTTATGGCTACTATCTCTTCCAAATTATGAGTAAAATGGTTTGACGTTCTTTTTAAGATATTGGTGGCCATAATTAACAAAGAAAATCAATCGCAAGGTTTTGCGGTTCAGATATGTCATATGTTGATTAATGCCAGGGTTCAACCGATTGATATGATAGATGTTGGCAAAACTAAACTCTTCACCTAAGTGTCGGATGAAAAGTTCATCAAAAAGAATCGGCCGACAGATGAAGTGTTGGTCTCAATCAAAACGGAAGCCGGGGAAGAGTTTGTGAAACAAAAGAAATCAGCAAAAATCGGTTCGACCGCCAAGGTAACAAAAAGGACGCTGGTTCTAAAGACCAGCTCTGATGAAGAATCCACAGATAACGTTCCAGTTGCTCAGGTCTTTAAGAAAAAGAAAACTACACAACAAGCTAAGATCAAGCTGGTCAAGCATCTTTCAGCACCATAAGTTCCTGCCCTAATTCCTGCAATCGCCATCACTAAGCTGAAGGGAATTCAAATTGCAGAACCAGAAAATCAGTCATCTTATTCTGGAATTCCAATCATTCTATCCTCAGATAAGGGTAAACAGGTCATGATCGATAATCCACCGCAAAACAATGCAGTTAATTCAGCCATAGTACTCGCAAGCGAGCATGTAAATGAGGCTGTCCAGAAAAAGATCAAGATGTTTGATAAATGGGTTCACTATCGGACGGCTGTAACTTTTGATTCTCTACTTGAATCCGGAAAAATAAAAGCAGCCGCTAAGCTTGAACGGTCCATTTTGGAATGGGAAGAAACAGCTGATATTCAAACCGCCCTTCGTCGACGAGACTTTCTTGAACTTCAAATGAAGGAAAGCACTCTCCGAATCATTATTCAGCTAAAAAGGCAAAATTTTGATCCTGAAAGTCCTACTGCCATGGATGATTCTGCAGTAATATCTCAACTTGAGATGGACGCTTTGGGACTTGCTATGCGCGTCGCTCAAATGCATCAGGATCTCAACCTTCCAGCCACTGCAGAACAGGGCAAGTTTGATTCTCTGATGGAAATTAATGAAGATCTGAATTCAAAACAGCTTCAAGCCATCTCTACCAAAATGGATTCTTCATCTCTTTCTCCTGGTACAAGCACTAAACCTTCTTCACCCGTATTTTCTGTGCACGCTCAGGTGATGAAGAAACTACGATGCCTCATTCTGAAGAAATCACGCCTGAAGCATTTCCAAGTGCTGTAACACAGAGTCATCAGATTCCCACCGATATCCCATTCGAGTCTCCCACGATCTCTTGCATGGAAAAATCTACTCAACTGCCTCCACTTGATGTTTCAGCAGATCAAACTGTCTCGGTTAATGAGGCAGAAAATTTTTTATCAGATTTTGATAAAGCTGCCATTTTTCAAGATCAACCAGTATTTTCACCGGTCTCTCCCACCAAGGATGATCCAACAGCTCTTTCAGAACAGCTGCTGACATCTCCCAAGGACTTGCATACGACTCCACTGACCAACCCCCTGATGTATGAAAACTCTCCTCCACTAAGTTCATCGCCAGCACAGCCTGAGACACTAACTGAAACCGGCTCTAAAATCTCGGTTTCCATTGAGGATATTGATCATTGAGAGTCTCTCAGCTGAATTACACGAGCCCGAACCGTTACAAATTGCTGAAAAGCTGCCCTCCTCTCAATTGGTCTCTCTCGAGCATAGCTTAATATCTGGAGAAAATAAACTTGAAGAACATGTATCTCAAGAAGAAGCTCTAGAAGAAAGCTGTCAACAACGAATTCTGGCAAGATTGATCACTGTGGATCAATCAATTTTGGCGCTCAATCACAGACACTCTGATCTACAAGAGGCTTTTCAATCAGTAAAAACGGCTCTCCGCAATGATATTTCCTCAATAGAGACAAGCTTCTCAATCAAGCAAGCCCAACACAACTCTAAACATCTCAACATGTGCCATGGCCTTTCGGAGCAAATGACTCGTCTTCAAGCAAATCTAGAACAACGTCTTGATGCCCAAGGTGCTCAGCTTGCAGAGATTATGTCTTTCCTCGTTCATGGTGATGTCAAAAAGGGGGAAAGAGAGCGGCAAAATGCCATTCAAGAAGCAGAACTATCTATATTGAAGGAATTACATGAGTCAAGACAAAAGAAGACAGAGCTAAAGCTGGGGAACAAAGTTCAGGTTCAAAGAAGGGAAATTAGTCATCTTGAACATTGTAATTTCATTCACTTAATGAAATACAATTCATATGTGTGACACATACCAGTTCAACCGTCCAGCTCAAATGATGGTGTATCTTTCTAGAAAAGGAGTTTCAACCGCTTATCAGAACCGGACCATTTGAGAATGACCATTTATTACTCAAACACATTCTCTAACCGGTTTAAATCATTCAAAGTATTACACCATCTTGAAGTCAACATATATACATCTGTTCCAAGAATGATCCGCATTTATGGTTCTATCCCAGAGAAGGGAGACCAAGAAAAGACTTCAGGTTTTGTCGCCAAAAACAGTTACTATAAAGGGAACTCCTAAAGAAAAGCGCTTCAGAACGGTGTTGAGAAAAAGGAGATTAAATACGTTCATTAAAGAACATTTAATGCTCATAAAGACGACAGTGACTCATCTGTTCAGAGAATCAGGTTAACGTTGCTATGTCCCTCCCGACCGTTAAGAAAATCGTATATTAACGGAAGAGTGTGCTAGCAGAACAACACACAAATCTTACAATCGAAACATATCAACCTGCTTGCATACTTGAAAAGATTTCCGAGCGCTTCTAAAAGATCACATATTTCTTCGCTGAATCAGCACGCTTCGAACAGAAAATTATTTGATCATATTAGGATCATCTTCGTGCTGTTCATTCCAAGAGTGTTTATTCACATCAAAAGCTTTTTGATTATTAGATCAAGTCTTGGTGTCTGGTGAACTAAGTGTTCTTAATACTCAGAAGTGTAAAGTGATCACTAAGAGTTCCAATACAGGCAATGTGATAAGTCCTGGTTGGAGTGGGCTGTTGCAAATACGTTGTAAAGCCAAAGTCTTTTAGTGGAATCCTTCCTGAAAAAGGAAGAAGGGGTGATGTAGGAGTATTCAATCTCCGAACATCCATAAAAACCTTGTGTTATTTATTTCTTGCAAGCTCTTACTTTTCCAACCGTAATCTGTTAAGTTTGCTAAACGAGTTTGAACTGTCAAGGGGGAATTGTGAACAGTTCTCCGGACGAAGCAGTGGTTTACGTTTCCAACCGTTTGAGAAAGAATTTTCCTCAAAAACGATCGAAAACTAATTTTTAAATAAAAATTTGAAAGAGTTCATTCACCCCCCCTCTAAACTCTTTATCGATCCTAACAATATATATGAATAATATAACAATATTAATTGATGAAATATTTATTGTATCGAAATTAAACAACAAATCAAGATAACCACTTCAATGGTATCAAGCATTTGATGTAAAGTGATAACAACAAATAATTTATTTTTATACCTAAAATAAAAAAATTAGCAAAATGAAAAGAAATAAAGAAAGAATATACAAAATATAAACAATCTTACTTCACCAAGAATTCATCCTCTTCACCTTGACATAATAGATTTGGCTTTCCATGAGCTTACTTTTGATCAACACTAAAAACATCACTCATAATTGGGAAAATGAAAAATATATTGGAATTTAGAACTTTTATACACACTCACAATATATTTTACAATGAGATAGAATGATTCTCAAGCTATCACAAGGCTTCTATTTATAGGCAAAATGAGAGAAATGGTAAAAAAATTTTATTAATGCCATGTATTTGTAATAGTAGTCTTTGTCTCCTCCAACTTCAATTCCATGTCCCTTCTTTCAATGCTTTGTTCCATGACTTTAATCACCGAATTTGACTATGCTAAAAACAACAAACATGTAGGGAATTGTCTGTAGATGAATTTGGCTACTTTATTCACCTCATTTGGTTAAATATTGAAATAGTTATGATTTTTTTTACTATATGCTGGTCATGGTAAAAATAAATTTATCCTCTTTTTGATATTTTCACAATTTGATCATCTTAATAAACTTTTTAGGCAATCATGTCTTCTGCAAAGTTGAGAAGGATTCCAAACATGTTTGAATCACCTCCATTTGAATTTTATAGCTTGAGTTATCATTATTTTACCAACACGTAGAAAACGTGAAAATAAAACATATTTAGTAAGACATTTAAATATAAACAAACTATACTAAAATAACATAATTTTAATGAAACTTAAAATTTAAAATATTGGTTTTAACATATAATAAATTATTAATTTTAAGTTTCATCAACCAACAGCTGACCAACTGAACCAGACCAGCAGCTGACCAACTGGACCGGACTAGAAGCTGACCAACTGAACCGAACCAGCTGCTGATCAACTGAACCAGACCAACTGAACCAGATGAACTGAACTGAACCAACAGCTGACCAACTAAACCAGCTGCTGACCAGTTGAACTGAACGACCAGTTGAGTTGACCAATAGGGAAAATATCCAGCAAAGCGAATTTGATCGTTGCAATTTTAGAAAAAGTACATAAACTTTCCAAACGGTCATATTCTTGTGTCTAACGTATATATCATTATTGGAGCCTATAAATACAACATCTTGAAGATCAAACAAGAGCTTTTTAAGAGGATTCAAAGCATGGGTAGTTAGCATGAAGAAATCAGCTAGGTGAGAGCACAAGCCCTTGTGTGAGGATACATTTGAGATGTACACTGTAACTGATAAATTCCTCACACACAATCACTCACACATATACAAGAAAGTTGAATTTCAAAGATTAGTTGAGTAAGTCTTGCACAAAGACAATAAACTTGTGTATGTAGTCTTTGCATATGAGACATTAAACAATATGCTGATTGTGAGGTGCTCCTACAATCTTGGGAGCTAGGAGTTTGGTTTAGGCAGTAGTGTAAGTCCTAAGCTGAGTGGGCTTGTACAAAGAGTTATATAAATCAAAGTCTTCTAGTGAATCTTTTCCGAGGGGGAGAAGGGGTGACGTAAGAGAATTTGAAGTCTCCGAACATCCATAAAAAATTTGTGTCTATTTTTTTTATTGCATTTACTTATCATTTCCACTGTTTTGAAGTTGCATTGTTGAAACATTTTATGTGTTCTTCAACTACAAAAATATTGCATACAAAGTGTTTGAAAAAATGCTTCAACTAAAATATTTTTACTCATTCAACTTGCATATATTTTTAATGCTTTACAAAATATTTAATCGGTTTCTACGAAAGATTATTTCAAGTGTATTCCGCTTGGTTTGAACATCAAACTAGATTTAATTCATCGGTTTTCATTATTTCAAGAACCGAGTTATTGTAACTCAACTATTTTCTCCCAAACCGATCCTAACATAAACTGATCCAGATACGGCTGAAATATGCGATTCATGAGAACCATGAAGATCGCTGGTGCATTGGTCAACCCAAATGGCATGACCATAAACTCGTAGTGCCCATATCTAGTCCGAAACGCAGTCTTGTGAACATCCGACTCTTTAACTTTCAACTGATGGTACCTAGAACAAAGATCAATATTAAAAAATATTAATGCTCCTTAAAACTGATCAAATAAATCTTCAATTCTTCGAAGTGGATACTTATTCTTGATAGTGACCCTATTCAACTCTCGATAATCAAATGCAGAGTTGCATGATACTGTCTTTCTTCTTCACAAATAATACCGGTGCGCCCCATGGAGAATAACTAGGGCGAATAAAACTCTTGTCTAGCAATTCTTGGATCGGATCTTTTAATTTTTTTCATTTCAGCGGGTGCTAGACGATAAGGTGCTTTAGATATAGGAACAGTGCCTGGCATTAGATCAATAGAGAATTCCACCTCATGATCGGGCTGAATGCCAGAAACGTCCTCGAGAAAGATGCTAGGAAGATCTCTGACAATATCAACATCTTCTAATTTCTGACTGATAGGAGCATGTACGGTAGTGACACATGCTAGAAAAGCTTGGCATCCACGTCTAATAAGTTTACTCGCACACAGACAGAGATAATGTGCGGCATTTGCTTGTTTCTCGTCGCCTCAAAGACAAAAGATTTTCCACTAGGCGATTGAATAAACACTGATCGCTGACGAAAATCAATCAAAGCTCCATTCGCTGATAACCAATCCATCCCAAGTATAATAACAAATTCAGGCATATGAAGCACAATAAGATCTGCCCGAACTATATCTTTGAATAAACGAAGCTCCAGATTCTTGACAATTTTAGACGTGAGCATTTGATCACCGGAAGGAATAAAAACTTGAAAACCCAAACCCATATCTTCAGGAATAATATTAAGTCGTTTGATGAAGGTTTCAGATATGAAGGAATGTGTAGCTCCTCAATCTAGCAGTGCCTAAGTAGCTACCCCTTGAATGATAATCCTCCCTGCTTTCAAAACCTCTTTTAAATCTTTTCTTTTTCAACCCTAATGAATTTCTATCATTATTCTCCCAAAGTTATGTGAAGATTGTGCGTTGAGCTTAAGCATTTCTTGAAAAATTGCATTTTAGCCTTTAAATTTTTTGAAATTTGCATTTAGTCACAAATTTTTCGAATATTTGTAATTTGATCCTTAAATTTTCGAAAGTTTCCAATTTAGTCCCTTAAGTTTCTAATTTTTTTACTTATTGGATCCTTAAGAATTCTAAAATTAGCATTTTCGGTCCCTTAATCTTTCAAAATTACAATTTAGTCCTCCAAATTTCGAAAATTGCACAAAGACCCCTCAATAATTTCAAAACCCCTATATAACCCTTATTTATGATTTTCTTTAATTTTGGCCCTAAAACTTTTATTTGAAATTGATTCATCCTTTGCATAAAATAAGGCACAAAATTCAATCTCGATTTCTAGGGCTTCCAAAATCATATCTTAAATCCAACTAAGGTAGAACATACAACCTAATTTTCACTAGGTTAAACTTGATCCCAATTCAATTTTAATAACCAATTTAACATTTCATTCAATTTAAAAGCAATATAAAAATGTTAAATGACTAGGTTACTCGTGATAACCATAGTGCCTGCCACCTCTTCAGCTTCTTCAGCATTCATAACATATGCTCTTCCAACAGTAGGTGCATTCTTCTTCGGGCAATCAGCATCCTTATGCCCCTCATCCTTGCATACGAAGCATCTAAAAGATCCCCACATGCACTTGCCAAAATGAAAGCGCTTACACTATTTGTGTGGTTTCCTCTCAGCAGGTTTCGGTGCTCCAGGATTTTGTGGCTTTGGTGGTGCTTGTTTCTTGACTTGACCTTGAGGCTTTTGAGGCCCTTGAGGTCTAGGAAGACCCGTATATGGCTTCTTGTTTGGCTGATTATTATTATGATGTTGTTGTCTCTTGCGCTGTAACTCAAACTCAATGTCCCTCAAAGACTTCTCAGACTGGAATGCATAAGCAGTAGCGGTAGCATAATCCAAAAGACGCATCATCATAACATTATTTCGAATGGTAGGTCGTAGACCATCCATGAGGTGCCTCAACTTCTCTGCAGGATCCCTCACCATAAGGGGTACAAAGTGATAACCCTTATCGAATTTCTTCACAAATTCAGCAACAGTCGAGAGTCCCTGACGAAGGCCCATAAAATCTCTCTTCCGTCGCCCTCTAACATCGTGAGTAAAATACTTCTCATAGAATATCTCCATGAATTGAACCCAAGTAAGAGTAGCGATGTTAACACCATGCTCGGCTCCTTCCCACCATTAAGAAGTACATCCCTGAACAGGTAAGTGTCACATCTCACTGGGTCAGCATCCCCCATATTCAGATAACGAAAGTGTACCTCGAGTGAACGAATCCAACTTTCAGTAGCAAAGCGATCAGTGGTGCCAAAAAATTCCTTCGGCCCTAGCCTCCGGAACTGATCATATATGTCATGATGTGGCCTAGGTGCCTGCTGTAACTGCTGTTGCTGTAATTGTTGCTGTTGTATCTGCTGCTCGAAGAGACGAGCCATCCTATCAAAGGAACGAGTAGCAGCATCCCCATTAGGAGGTGAGGGTGCATTAACATTCTGATTCTCTTGTCGGTTCACACTATTCTAAGCTTGATTCTCAATAACAGGGGTGATAAATATAAAAATTGTACATTAATTAAATGTTTTATAATATAAATTTATAGTTTTTGTTTTATTAAATGTTTAAATATTATATGTTTTATAATAAATTGGAATGGAAGATTTTCAAAAGTGATGTGTATTAAAATATAATTTCTTGGAACACCAATGAAGACTTTTGTGTAAAAAATAATATTTTATTTGTGGTTGTCTCCTTAAATTTATATATAAATAAGGGTGCATTGTAATGAATTGAGATATCCCTCATTCTATGAACAAATCTTTGAGTTCATAATATTTATCTCTATATTTTTCCTTTATTTCATCATTTAAAAATAATTAGCATGTTAATTTCATATTCAAAGTTTTATACTTTGAATAATGAGTAGCTAACTTCCCAAGGTTGAGATGAAAAGGTGAAGCTCTTGGTATGATAATAAGGTTATTAAAAGGTAATAATCTATGTTTTATATTATTTAATCATTATTTATTGTTTATGTTATATTTATTTCTTTAAGCATTTTTATACCCTACTTATAAGTGGGAGTTTTGATTTATTGTTGCTATATGTTACACTAAATTCTTGGTACCATTTAAATGTTTGTTTGGTTTTACCAACCATTTAAAGTGGATGCCTTGATTTATTATATATCAATATATCATATTATTAATTTCTTGGTACCATTTAAATGTTAGTTTGGTTTTACCAACCATTTAAAGTGGGAACCTTGATTTAGTGTTTACAAATATATATAGTACAATAAATACTTGACAACATTTATAAGTTTTGATATATATTTTATGCTTATAAGAAAATAGTATATAACATAATATAAATATGATTATTTAATACATTGGAACCATTTTATTAAGTGGATTTCAATAATATTCATTAATGTTAACTTTATTAAAATATCAAGAGTGGATCCTCTAATCTCAACTACTTAAATTAAAATTTGAACAATTAAAAATTACCAATTAAAGATTCAAAAAATTAAAAGAAAAACAAAAACAAAAAGACATTGTAGTGGACTTGTAATTACCGTAGCTTCCCTGTGGATACGATATAGGATTCATCGAATTATACTACTTGCGGACAACCTGCTATTGGGAGGGCAACAATCAAAGTCACAACAAGTTTTTGGCGCCGTTTCCGGGGAAGTATAATTTAATTTCAAGTCTATTTAATTTTCTTTCTTTGAATTTTTTATTGTTTTTGTGTGTTTTTCTTCTTTTTCTTTTGCATTTGCATGAGCATTATTTGGTTACGTACACTTAGTGGTCGACTCATTCGAAATAACCCTTTATTTTTACAAAACATGATGGAAGAACCAATCTAAGAAAATGAAGATGAAATTCAATCTCAACATGATCATGATAGGCGAAGAACACATAGAGATCACATGAATCCTACACGTACTAGTGCACTTTCATGTCTAGTTTTTCCCCCTGATGCATCTCATTTCAATTTTAAACCTGGTATTATCCAACTTTCACCCAACTTTCATGGCTTAGATTCTTAAAATCCATACATGTATTTACGAGAATTTGAAAAAGTGTGCAACACATATAATGATCTAAATTGTAGCATGAACACCATTCGACTTAAGCTTTTTCCTTTTTCTTTAAAAGATAAAGCTAAAACTTGGCTACAAAATCTTAGATCGGGATCCATTCGAACTTGGGATGAATTGCAACAACAATTTTTGAAAAAGTTTTTTCCATATCATAGAACAAATTCTTTCAAAAGGCAAATCATCACTTTCACTCAAAAACAAGGAGAAACTTTTTATCAGTGTTGGGATAGATATAAAGAATTGCTTAATCTTTGTCCACATCATGGTTTTGAAATTTGGAGAGTTGTTTCTCAATTTTATGAAGGCTTAACACCTAAAGATAGGCAAATGGTTGAATTTATGTGTAATGGAACATTTGAAGATAAAGATCCAAATGAGGCAATTGAGTATCTCGATTCATTAGCTGAAAATGCTCAAAATTGGGACACTATAGGTACAATCGAACCATCAAACAAGATTCAATCTCCTACATCTGGTGGAGGTATGTACACTCTCAAAGATGAACATGATCTTCAAGCTAGATTTACCTCTTTGGCAAGAAAAGTTGAGGCACTTGAATTGAAAAAGAATGGTCAATTAAAATCTGTTCAAGAAATTGCATGTCACATCTGTGATACAAGTGATCATTCTACAAAAGATTGTCCCACTTTGCCTTCTTTTAAAGAATGTCTCCATGAACAAGCCAATGTTTTAAACAATCTCAAAAGGCCAAATTTTGAACCATTTTCTCAAAGTTACAATCCAGGTTGGCGAAATCATCCAAATTTTAGTTGGAGGAATGATAATGCTGCACAATTTTCACAACCACATTTCCAAAATCAACAAAATTTTCAAAATTATGCACCTTATGTTCCTCCACCTAAAAGGAATTTGGAAGATATATTGAATTCTTTCATTGCAAAGCAAGAGTCTATCAATACTCAAACTGCTCAAACCATGACAGATTTGAAAGATACTCTTGCTAAATTTGCATCTGCACTTAATGTTCATGAAAAAGGTAAATTTCCTTCACAACCTCTGCCTAATCCCAAGGATCATCATTCACAAACTGGAACTTCTGGAACTCAACCGATGGATCAGGTAAAATCTGTTATTACCCTTCGAAGTGGTAAGGTTGTGGAAAAATCCATTCTTGAACCTTGTGAAGATGATGATAAATCAACTCCAAAGGGTAAGGAAGTGGAACCCATAACTTGCGAAGAGGAGGTTCAACAGACAGTGTCACCACCATTCCCTCATGCATTGAAAAATACAAAAAAATCAAATTTGAATTCTGATATATATGATATTTTTAAACAAGTAAAAGTTAATATTCCTTTATTAGATGCAATAAAACAGGTACCATCATATGCCAAATTTTTGAAAGACTTGTGCACTGTGAAAAGAAAATTGAATGTGAAAAAGAAAGCATTTTTAGCCGAACAAGTAAGTGCAATCATTCAAAATAATAATGCTTTGAAATACAAAGACCCTGGTTGTCCTACTATTTCTTGTATTATTGGAGAACGAAAGATTAAAAAAGCCTTGCTTGACCTTGGAGCTAGTGTGAATTTACTTCCATATTCAGTTTATCAAGAACTCAATCTAGGCGAGTTAAAACCTACTTCGGTAACACTTTTACTTGCTGATAGATCTGTTAAAGTGCCAAGAGGTATGGTAGAAGACGTGTTGGTCCAAGTTGATAACTTTGTATATCCTGTCGATTTCATAGTTTTAGATACACAACCTATCGAAGCTTGTAATGCAATTCCTGTAATTTTAGGTCGTCCATTTTTAGCAACTTCTAATGCTCTTATAAATTGCAGGAATGGAATAATGAAGTTGTCATTTGGTAACATGACCTTGGAGCTTAATGTGTTTAATCTTTGTAAGCAACCACATGACAAAGGAGATGAAAGTGAAGATGAAAATCTTATTGAAACTCTTGTGGAAGAAAACATTCAAGAAGGGAGTACTCGTGATCAATTAGATATTTGTTCAATTGAAACTGTTAAAGAAAATATTGAAATTGATCTTGATGATTTTATCAGGTATCACTCGTTACCAGGATCAGAGAAAGAATTTGAGGCAAAATATGAGAACAAAGATGAACCACCCATATTGGAGTTAAAACCTTTGCCAGAAGAATTGAAGTATGCATTTCTTGGAGAAGATGAAACATATCCGGTGGTAATTTCTTCCAAACTAGCAAGTGATCAAGAAGGTAAATTAGTTGATATGCTTAAAAGACATAAAAATGCAATTGGTTGGACATTAAAAGATCTCAAGGGCATTAATCCACTAATTTGCACTCACAAAATTCATTTAGAAGAAAATGCTAAAACATCTCAACAACCACAAAGGAGATTAAATCCGCACATGAAAGATGTTGTGAAAACTGGAGTTCTCAAACTACTTGATGTTGGAATTATCTATCCTATTTCTGATAGTAAGTGGGTAAGTCCAACACAAGTAGCTCCAAAAAAATCTGGCATCACTGTGATAAAAAATGAAAAAGGTGAATTGTTAACAAGTCGAGTCCCATCTAGTTGGCGTATGTGTATTGATTACATAAAATTAAATGATGCCACTAAAAAAGATCATTTTACATTACCATTTTTGGATCAAATTTTAGAAAGAGTGGCAGGTCATCCCTACTACTGTTTTCTTGATGGATACTCAGGTTATTATCAAATTCCCATTGCACTTGAAGATCAAGAAAAAACTACATTCACATGTCCTTTTGGAACATTTGCATTCAGAAGGATGACATTTGGTTTATGCAATGCCCAGCAACATTTCAAAGATGTATGCTAAGCATTTCTAGCGACATGGTTGAAAATTGTTTGGAGATTTTCATAGATGATTTAACTATTTTTGGGAGTATATTTGATAATTGTCTAGAAAATTTAGAAAAAATTTTAAAAAGATGTGAGGAAAAGGTCTTATTTTAAATTGAGAAAAATGTCATTACATGATTAATTCTGGGATTGTTTTGGGACATATTGTGTCATCTCATGGAATTGAAGTTGATAAAGCAAAAGTTGATGTCATTGCCAATTTACCCCCTCCAAAAACCATTAAAGAAATTCGTTCATTTTTGGGACATGTTGGATTTTAGAGGAGGCTTATAAAGGACTTTAGTTTAATCTCTAAACCCATTTGTAACCTCTTAACAAAAGACACTGTATTTGAATGGAATCAAGAATGCCAAAATGCTTTTGATAAAATCATTCGACATTTAACATCAACTCCTATCATGCAACCTCCTGATTGGTCTTTACCATTTGAAATCATGTGCGATGCGAGTGATTATGCAGTCGGTGTAGTATTGTGTCAAAGAAGAAACGGTAAGCCTTATGTGATATATTATGCAAGTAGAACTTTAAACAATGTTCAAATGAATTATTCCACAACTGAAAAAGAACTACTTGCTGTAATATTTGCATTAGATAAATTTCGCTCTTATTTGATTGGATTAACGACTATTGTGTTTACTGATCATTCTGCTATTAGATATTTGTTGACCAAAGAGGATGCAAAGCCACGACTGATACGATGGATTTTGTTGCTCCAAGAATTTGACATTGTGATCATAGATAAAAAAAAGAACCGAGAATGTTGTAGCCGATCATTTATCGAGACTAGTAACATGATCATCTTATGAAATGACACCAATTAACGATAATTTTCCTGATGAACATCTATTTTCAGTTACTACTACACCTTGGTTTGCTAACATAGTAAATTTTCTTGTGACAGGAAAAATTCCACCGCAATGGAGTTCTCAATAGAAAAGAAAATTTTTGAATGAGGTAAAAAACTTTTATTGGGATGATCCGTATCTGTTCAAGTATTGTCCGGATCAAATTTTTCGGCGTTGCATACCCAACAATGAGGTAAGTAGTGTCATTAAATTTTGTCATTCAGAAGCATGCGGAGGACATTTTTCTTCAAAGAAAACTGCTGCAAAAATCTTGCAGTGTGGATTTTATTGACCCACTTTGTTTAAAGATACCCACGAAATCTGCAAGATCTGTGAAAATTGTCAAAAATTGGGTGCGATTTCAAAAAAAAACATGATGCCTTTGAATCTTATAATTGAAATTGAAATCTTTGACTGTTGGGGAATTGATTTTATGGGACCTTTTCCACCTTCGTTTGGATACTTGTATATTTTAGTTGCAGTTGATTATGTTTCCAAATGGATAGAGGCAATTCCATGTTGAACAAATGATCATAAAATCCTCATCAAATTTTTAAAAGAAAATATTTTTAGTAGATTTGGAATTCCTCGAGCCATGATAAGTGATGGGGGAACTCACTTTGTTAATAAACCATTTGCTTCGTTAATGAAAAAATATGGTATTACTCACAAAGTAACTACTCCTTATCATCCTCAAACAAATGGACAAGTTGAATTAGCTAATAGGGAGATAAAGCAAATTTTGGAAAAAACTGTTAACTCAAATAGAAAAGATTGGTCTCTGCGACTTAATGATGCACTTTGGGCATATCGAACAGCTTTTAAAACATCATTGAATATGTCTCCCTATAGGTTGGTTTACGGAAAATATTGTCATTTGCCTGTGGAATTGGAACATAAAGCTTATTGGGCGATCAAAACTTTTAATTCAAGCATGGATGATGCCAACAAATTGCGCAAATTGCAACTTAATGAACTTGATGAACTCAGAAATGGCGCGTATGAGAATTCAAGGATTTATAAAGCAAAAAATCAAATCATTTCATGATAAAACAATTCTTAGAAAATCTTTTGAGATTGGTAAAAAAGTTTTGTTTTATAATTCGCGACTTCACATATTCCCAGGAAAATTACGATCAAGATGGACAGGTCCATATGTTGTAAAACATGTGTATCCTTATGGAGCTGTGGACATTGAAAATCCTGAAAATAGTGATGTTTTTAAAGTAAATGGACAAAGGCTTAAACCATTTTTAGAAAATGAAATCTTTAAAGAAGAGTTTATTTCCCTTTCCGATCATTGATTTTTTGTATTGCAATTAATTTTGTTTGTTTTTATTTCAGGTTTCCTTAATCTTTTTATTTTCTCGGTTAAATGGCGGATAACGGTACTCCGTGGCTCTCATAATCGGTTTAATCAGTTTCCCACAATTGCTGATACAAAAAAAATCATTTCTTTTCTTTTCAAAATGGATGAAATTCTCTAAAAAATTTGCAAATATTTTCCCTCTGTTTCTGAAAATGTTCTAAGAAAAATTTATGCAGGTAGGTGTAAAAGATTGAGATTTTTAATGCGAAAAGGAATTCCAGAAGATATTCGTCTTGTAATAGAAGCTAAGGTCCGATTAGGAGGAGAAGTTCAACAGTCATTACTCATTTGGTATATGCCTGGATTAGGAAAAAGTACTTAAACGAAAAAACGAAGGGCCAAAAGTTTAGGGGTTTGTCATAAATGTGCAAGATGGACTTGTGACAAACGATGCAGATCTTTGGGATATGTTTCCAATAACAGAGATGATAAAATTGGTTTCATTAAGAATGGGCTGAGTAAGGAGTCATTAGATAACATCTTATTGACTCTTGAGACGCATTCTAGTTGACACGTGCATATTGAACTTCTCCGTTTATGGAAACAATTCCAAGACGAGTGTCATTTTAATAGTCTTGGGAATCCGACTAAAAAAGACCCTGTTTGCCAATTTATAAGAAAAATGGATGGGAAGCATATCCTCGACTCATAAAAGGCTTTGAAGCCGTTTCTGGACGTAAAACCAGAGGAAAATTGTGAGCCACAATCACACTCTTGTTTATATGCATGTGTGTTATTATTGTTTTTACTGTTTATTCTGTTTACTACTGTGACCCATAGTTTTGTCATGATAACATATAACCCCTATAAAATCTCTCATCTTTCTCTCTATTTTCGCAGACCAAAAAGAAAGTAAAAACATGGCTGGATCCTCTGCACAAACATTGAAAAATATTTGTGTATTTTGTGGGTCGAGTTCTGAAAAAAATGAAGTTTTTGTAGAAGCAGCAAATAATCTTGGAAAGATATTGGCTGAGAGAAAAATTCACTTGGTATATAGGGGAGGTAATATTGGGTTAATGAGATCTGTTTCAACATCTGCACATCTTGGAGGTAGTCAGGTTTTGGGTATTATTCCTACAGGTTTAGCTGAAGGAAATATTACAGGTGTTACGATTGGGGAGGAATTAAAAGTTTCTTCAATGTATGAAAGAATCACCAAAATGATTGAAAATTCTGATGCTTTTATCGCATTACCAGGTGGTTTTGGTACATTAGAAGAAATTTTTCACACTGTTTCTTGGGCACAAATTAATATCCATAATAAACCTGTGGGCTTGTTGAATATCAATAATTATTATGACAGTTTTTTGACATTTCTTGATAAAGCTGTGGAACAGAATTTCATTTCAGAAAATTCACGAAGGATGCTCATCTCTGCTTCGACTGCCGACCAATTAATTGATGATTTTGAAGCTTTTGTTCATAAACCTGATCCGATGATAGCAAAGATCAATTGGTCGCAATCAAGCAGTAAGAAAAGAAAGTTGGATCATTGATTCAAAAGTCATGGATTGGTTTGCGTTTGTTTCAGTTTGTTATCTTCAATAAAATTCAAGGTGATATCTCTTTCATTATGTACTCTTTATTAATAGTTATTTTGACATTATGGACAATGTCATATTCTGTTTGGGGGGAGAACAAACTTATAAAAAATTATTAAAAAAATATAAAAAAAATAAAAATATAAATATATTTAAAAAAATATATTATTTTAAAATAAGACCATGTTTATTGTTTGTATCTTAGTAATTTTTGCAAAAATATCATAGATTACATGTTTGAAAGGTTTAAATTAGAACATGTATTAATTTATTTAAGGATGTTTAAATTTTTATTTGAAAAAATGTCAATTTTAATGTTATGATCAATATAAAAATATGATTTATGAAATCTTTTTTTTAGTGATTAACCATTGTGATAAAATCAGGTATTAAAGTATATGGGCCAAGATATACCTTATAAGAGTGCCTAAAATTTTAAACTCACACATATTTTGTGAGTGAGTGGAGAGGACTGAGAAAACAACTTTCGTGCCTTTATTGATCATGAGAGAGGCTATCTATTGTTTAGATCTGGAGTTCTTATTTTGAAAAAAAATGATATTTCCGGAAGAAAAAAAAACAAAAAGAAAGATGTTGAAGATCTATGTAATTTTTAAGTTATATGCTACGACCCATTTATCTCTCATAAAAGAAAAAAAAAGAAAGAGAGAAATTTATTGTACAAATTAAATAAATATGTGGTCAAAAAGCATAAACTTAGTCTGATTCCATGATGTTATGAAAAAAAAGATCAGGAAAAAATATATAATAAGAACAACTAGATTTTGAATCAATGGATTTCCTATCTTTTGACTAGTTTGGCTCGTTTGTCTGTCTGCATTCTGTAAACCATTTTCCTGAGTATTTATCTGTATTCCAACTCCATGAGAGAAATCGTTCCCATAAATTGAAAAATTTATTAACCCGTGAGGATATGGATTTGAGACTCTTACTAGGAATTTCTGAAGGCCATGTACATTTAACTACCTGAAAATAAGATTTGAATTGATCAGCTCAGATTATTTCATAAATTATAATTATGATGATCTTGATATAACTTTGACAATTTTCAAATTTAATTTAAACACTTGGATAATTCCGATTACATTTCTATTTAATTTAATCAATATGTTTTGTATTGGTATTAACGCTTAAATTGCTAGGGACTACAATAAGCTGGTTAGGGGTTGTGATAAATATAAAAATTGTACATTAATTAAATGTTTTATAATATAAATTTATAGTTTTTGTTTTATTAAATGTTTAAATATTATATGTTTTATAATAAATTTTATAAAAAATAAGTTGTTGTGTAATTATAAGTTTTTACTATTTTTACAGGTTCGATAAAACAAGAATAAACTTTGCGTTGCAAATGGGATTAAGATGATTCTTGGACCTGTAGAAAGTTCATGATAATATCTACAATATTGGTGACAAGCATGAGATAAAAATCTTCTCACAATTGGGATCAAATTAAGCAACAAACAAAGTTACCAAAGAAGTGGCAGTTTTACCATGCTCTAGTATTTTGACCATATCTCTCAAACTACTTGGTCAAATGGTTAAAATAAAATACCACAATTCAAACAACTCAATTATCCACATGTTTTATTTTATGTGGAGAAGCCAAAATTGGATGGGGAGATTTTCAAAAGTGATGTGTATTAAAATATAATTTCTTGGAACACCAATGAAGACTTATGTGTAAAAAATAATATTTTATTTGTGGTTGTCTCCCCAAATTTGGCTATAAATTGGGGTGCATTGTAATGAATTTAGATATCTCTCATTCTATGAACAAATCTTTGAGTTCATAATATTTCTCTCTTTCTTTTTTTTTTTTTTATTTAATCATTAATTATTATTTATGTTATATTTATTTATTTAAGCTTTTTTATACCTTACTTATAAGTGGGAGTTTTGATTTATTGTTGCTATATGTTACACTAAATTCTTGGTACCATTTAAATGTTAATTGGTTTTACCAACCATTTAAAGTGGGAACCTTGATTTAGTGTTTACATATATATAGCACAATAAATACTTGACAACATTTAGAAGTTTTGATATATATTTTATATTTATAAGAAAATAGTATATAACATAATATAAATATGATTATTTAATATATTGGAACCATTTTATTAAGTAGATTTCAATAATGTTCATCAATGTTAACTTTATTAAACTATCAAGAGTGGATCCTCTAATCTCAACTACTTAATTAAAATTTAAACAATAAAAAATTACCAATTAAAGATTCAAACAAATAAAAGAAAAACAAAAACAGAAACAAAAACAAAAAGACATTGTAGTAGACTTGTAATTACAGTAGCTCACCTTTGGATACGATATCGGATTAACCAAATTATACTACTTGCGGACAATCTGCTATTGGGAGTGCAACAATCAAAGTCACAACAAGGGGCACGTATAGGTGGCATTTTATCTGAATGTTTTTCAAATTCTAACGTAACCAACATGAATTTAAATCTAAGTTTTCTAATCACGTGACATATCATAATTTATTTAGCAATTTAAGCATGCAAAGCGAATATACTCAAAAAGCAAGTAAACATGTAACGTAAACGTATTATTTATGTCATCATGCACGTAACATCATATTAAATCATATAAAGCATATAAAACTTACAAATTGAGGTTTGACGACTGATCTTTCCGGCACTGATGATGGCACAACCCTTTACAGAACCTTTGCTCTGATACCAACTGAAACGTCTGCTATTCGTTTTGCTATTCGTTTTGCTTAAAAAGTACAAGAAATATTTTTTTAAAACCTAACTTATTTCAGTCGAACCCAACATATACATGCATAAAAATATTTTGACACCATTTTAAAATAAAATACCCAACTAGTATTTGAAAATCCAAAGAAATATCTCAAAACATAAAATCGTCAAACGTTTTACCAAACCTAAAAAGCAATAAATTTGAAAAGTATAGCCAATACTATAAACCTCTCAAAAATCTCTCAAAAGCATAAATAAAAATTCGTAAAATCTTTAACGTAATCATAAACGTAAATCATAAGTGCGGAAAATAGAAGCGTTGGTCTTCGGGTCATGTGCACCTACAGTCCAGTCAAATCAGACATCCAAGCCTCCCTCAACATTATTATCATACTCACCTGCATCAATCACACATAGTAAGTCTAAAGACTCAACACATCATATTCTTGATACCAAATAATACGTATAAAACCACAAGCAATGATGAAAAATACTTATACGTAAAAATACCATTTTCTTGACATGTATAAACTTCAACCATAAACATTTTCATATAATCTTCAGCATATTCATATACATATTATCATCAACAAATGCGTATTCCTTTTTCCTTTTCGTTGAATTCAGATCGTTATTTGTGACTTTCGTGTTCATCTACGTCTACGTGTTGGGCGATGGATCCATATACATGTAACCACAGTACTGGGCGGCAGGGACATCGGCAACACTCTCACCGATCAACTGAGCATTGGCCTTACGTATTAACATATCATCGTATACATATTCGTATCCATGGAAATACGATCGTCGGGCTCTCACTGGAACCGTCACCCTCACGATATCTCCAACATATCATCGTATTAGTCACAATTACTCCAATTCCTTCAACGTTTCATCTTCTCATCACTTTATAAAATTTAAACATGCTTATAACGTTTTCTTTTAAACCAAGCATACAACATATCTTTTAAATGTCCACGTTAAATCATAAAATCCATAAACATTTTAAAAATAACATTTTTAACCCATACATATCCATGAACATTTAAAATAATCATGTTAACATATAAAACAGCAATCAGAGCACTGTCATGACGTTTACAAATTTTCGGGTGTAAAATTATCGTTTTACCCCTAAACGTAAAATTTTACGTTTTTGACTTTTTCATAATTTCATTGACTCTAACATGTTCTAATTAATTATTTAAGCATAAATTAAATTTCTCAAAATTTTATTTAGCTTAAATACGAGGCTTTTTAATTATTCTCTAATTAATCGTTTTTAATGCGTTTTAATCCCGAAAAATTTCAAACTTTAATATAAAATTCCTAAATTTAAAACTCAGACTTTTATATTATTTTGGTCGTCGTGAACCACGACTCAACCCCCGTGAGCCCTGTTTCGATTTATTTAACAAAGGAAAACCCTAACTTGACCCATATGTTTCAACCCCGACCCACGGTCTGATTTTCTCGAGCCACCCTCAAACCATGCAATACCAAACGCGGACCAACCCCTCTAGACACCATTGTGGACCCTTGGAACGCACTGATCAGATCCCTATCTCGAAACCGAAGGCACACAACCAGCTCATGCACTTTGCCGAGACTCCGAGTAGACATGTGACTCTTGTTTCGCACCCAGGTCCCTAGCCATCGACCCTGCCCTTGAACCAGCCTATTGTGCACCCACCTAGGTCCCTAAGGAGTCACCCTAGCCCAACCCGAAGTCCCCATGCCGAGCCATCTACCTTGCACAAGCCGCTGAACCTGCGCGACTCTGCTAGAATCTTCCCAGCCCTCTCGACTCGAGCCCTAGCGTAGCTAGGGCTCTTCCCCCAAATCAACCACAACCCTGGCTAACCCTGGTCCCAAGCCAAGCCCAAGCCCAGCGACGAGCCATGCAACCCGAGCCTATGACATCATATGGTCCCTAACTTGATCATTTCTGGTGTACATCGTGTTTTGGGTGATTTCGAACTCTCTAACTCGTGTAAAAACATCCCCTAGACACCCCTAATCATGACAGCCCCTATATACATGTAAACAACAAAATTTTGAATCAAAATCATGCTTGAAATTTCACGTGTTGCATAAAAACGAAAATAATTCAAAGTGTCACTTGTTATTCCATGCAATTCATACATAAGAACATATTATGGCATGATGATGGTTGAAGGAAGAATTATGGCGTGCCTTTGTTTATTTAACGCACGAATTCTTGTTGACGATTGCGAAGAATGGCAACGATAACCTTGGCTTGAAACTCCCCTGAAAATTTCGAACCTTTTGATTGGAGAGAATTTTAGGCTGAATTTTGAAAAGTGGCGTGGGGTTGTAGGGTTAATGGGGTGAGTTTTGTACATTAAATAGTTAATTAAGTTTCTAATAAGGCTTAAGCCCAGTAATTAGGTAAATTATGCCCATTAATGCTTACTTAAAATATAAAAATAATTTTGTTTAAATAAGTTTGTGAATTTATTAGCCGGGTTGTCAAAACGTTTGCATTTTTGTTGAAGAACCAACACCGATAAAATTTACATCCCGGCGTATAAAATCACCTCAAAACTACTTATTTTCAAAAATATGAAAAAGCATCAACCATATTTTAAATAATTAAAAATAATTATTTAATAAAAACATTTTTCATTTTTTCAGCTATCGGTCTCCGTTCCTCGATCGCTAATCGAATAATCCTTAAAAATACAGTTTTAATGCATGTAAGTAGAAAACTACTAAAACATTACATAAACGTGTCACATAATCAGTTTAGCAATTAAAATTATTTAATCACTCATTTTTCATATTTCCTAGATTTACATGAAATTGGATTACGTCGTCTTAATTTTGGACCTTACATATAGAGTCTCAATGTTGTCTCGGATCATAAGGACTAATGGTGTACAACCATAAACTAGGAAGTTTCCATTCGATAAGTAAGAATCACTTGGAAAGTCCTTCATGGAAAGTTGTTCAGTGCACTCTACAAAGAGCACCTATATGCATGCTCGAACATCGCAATGTCCCCTACTAATGAAACATGGTACTCACATCACAGATACTAGTCTCAAAATCGAGCGGCCTTTATCCTTGTTAACGGCTGCTGAATCGACTAGGAACTGTTTAAAATATACAGTATTCCAAATATGAGTTTCATGATACTCATCATATGAGCATCTCATATTCTTTCTACTATATGTATATTCAAGGACTTTATCTATACAACAAGCATGGGTATAAAGATAAACATGTGCCAAAAACAATAATTTAAAATATAATTAAAATAAAGATTGTTTGTACATAGAGTTTGACCATGAACCCTCGGCCAACATTTGGCTCGACGGGCACCTACTCTAACATTCAGTTATGGTGAGAACTGAACTGATAACTGCTTGAACTGATCAAATCAGTTTTAAAACAAAAGTTAAGCAGTTAAGTACACAAGATATGTTTATGGATGTTCGGAGACTTCAACTGCTGCTACGTCACACCTTTTGCCACCTCATGTAGAATTCAATAGAAGACTTTAATTTATACAAATCTTTGTACAAACTCACTCAGCTTAGGACTTACCCTACTGCCTAACTTAACTCCTAGTCTATACTGAAGGCAGCACCTTCCAGACAACACTTGTTTAACGTCTATGTGTCAAAGATTTCATACACAAGTTTAATGTCTTTGTGCAAGACTCACTCAGCTATTCAATAAGCTTAACTCTCTGTATATGTGAGTGATTGTGTGTGCATGTGTGTGAGAACTGATATGAATACAACACGAAAGTGTTCTCATACATTGAGACGAAAAAGCTCCAAAACTGAGCTGATAACACTTTGAGGTGTTCTCTCAAATCTGGGCTGATTGTTTCTGTAAGCGGATATGAGTTCAGCGTGGCTTCTTTTTCTCTCTTATTTTTCCGCACACGTGTATTTCCACTTATTGGTTGTTTTGTTGATGCTCTTCATCTTGTATTTATAGCGGCAATATATGACCGTACATCAAGACTCATCAAATATGTTCGTTGCAATTTGAATCTGTTCCTCGTAATGTGACTGTACTTTTCGACAGCCATTCTGAAATATTTTTGCTTTAATCTCTGATGCAACGTCCATTATTGTCCTTTGACTGGACAACAAATTTTCCTTAATGTGCACAGCTGAATTCCATTGAATAAGCTTGTCATTTTCTGCAAACGGAATGATTCCGAACAGATGTTATGAACTGGACAATTGAATTGATCTTGAGCTAGTTTTGTGAAATCAGTTGGCTCGTCAGCTGAACTCTTCATCAGTTGAGCTCTTCATCCTGTCAGCTGGACAATTAGTTGAACTGGTATTTGATACATATATTGTAACTTATTCAGTTTGGGCAATCAGTTGACGCTTTCAGTTTGCGTCTCGATAGCTTCAGTTTTGACTTGATAACTGATCAGTTCGAATCCTGATCAGTTTCAGTTTCTGTGCACTTAGGTAAATTCATTAGAAACAAAATAACAAGTTTTGTTAACATCAAAATCAAGATTGCGAACATGAAATGTTCCAACAATGTTGGATATCTTGAGTTTCACATGTTTCATATCTGGTCTATTTTTAAAACATAAGCTTGGGGATGACGATTTGTCTTGGGTTTTAATTTAAGTATTTTACTTGTTAGTTGATTACTGATATTTTAAAAATGCGAATTTTCAGCAGTATTGCACGCATGCATTTCAATATAATTTTCGAGTATTAGCTTTAAAAAAAAATTTCTAGTATCATTTTAAACAGAAGATGTTTCAGTTGGTATCAGAGCAAGGGTCCTGTGTAGGGTTGTACCACAGCCAGCTTCTGCAGCTCAGTCTTCAAGCCTCAAGTCTTTAAGTTTGTATGATTTAAAATGTTTTAAATAGTTTTAATGCTATCACATGCATGATTACATGATGCATGTTTTTCTGCGATTTACGGTACATGTTTAGCTACTTGCTTGGTTTAAGAATTAAATGTTTTGAAAAACTAGATTAAATTGCATGATATGTTACGTTTAGAATTTGGACTGTATTAAGATATCATGAATCCCTGACGCGCTCCTAGGACAAACCGTTAGGATGATACTTCAGGAGGCGACAGAGGCCTACCTCCACCACCACCACCGTCAGGAGACACATCTACCCGTGTACTTGAGGGTATTGCTAGGCTTATGGAGCAGGCACAACAGGATCCCCGACCCCAGACTGTGACGCCCGGTTTAGGAATTCATAATTATTCCCTTACTAAGTGCCACAATTTCTACAATCTTTCTTTATTGAACTGCTATCTTTATTTTTACCATTATTATTAAAAAAAATATTGTAGATAAAAATTTAAATATTTTCTACTATCATTAAAAGATTATATACAAACATTTACATTCTTATTTCAAATATGTACAATTATTTTACAGCGGAAGCTTAACATTTATTTATACACAGATCATCCCAAATTTCAAATGCTCTTATTTCAGCTTCAGTTATTTTCCTCATGTTCCAATTCTGGGTTTCCTGTGTCTGGAAATTACAATAGACGAAAAGAAACAGAAGGTTAAGTCTTTGAGGACTTAGTGAGTTTAAATTAGTATATAGCTTTTAAATAAATTAAAATAGCGCTTCATTATAATTTTGCATGAAGTAATGGGCGTAACACTTTAGATGTTATGAATGTTGTGTAATGGAATAATAGATAAATGAAAATTTCATAAATTAACATTGGTGGCTCTAATTGAGCACTTTTTACGAGCCAAGTGAACCATTCTCCGGACCAAAATATTCGGTGCGCGTTGTTCAGATGAACCATATACCCCGGACTTTTGACCCGTTGTTCATTGGACTCATTTTCCGGGCCGAAGCCACGTTGTCCAGTGGACTCAATTTCCGGACCGAAATCTGTTTTCCATGACTCCATTCATTAACGATATATCAATCTATTCATAAATATGCAAGAAAAATATATTAGTAATCGAAAAGAATTGTGAATGATATTTGAACATTAAATAAATGCTATTGAAATTACCAGGCCAAATGCCAAAGGCTTTAATAGAAAAATGAATAGTAATTTTCTCACCTGATAACTTACAGTTTAGGTTTGATTAATAATCCGTGTTGCTGGAGCAAATCCTAAAAATATATTATGAATGATATTCATATGATAGAGTTTTTAAGTAACTAGCTGATCATTTCCAGATTATCTTTTGTTCAAAATTTAACCAGGTTGATTTACTTAAGTTTGAAAAATTCATATTAATTAGAAGGTATCTCCAAACATTACGAAAGTTGGCCAAAAAGTCGGAAATATCACCAGGAAAGTTCGTTCGCCGGAAAACCGGCGATACGGCGACGCGTGCAGTACACGCGCCAACGGTTCCGACGCGTGACTGGCCTTCCGCGGCCAGGCGCGACCGATTTTTTTCCAAGTTATGTAACTTTGCAAGATCTTTAATTCTTATGTTGAAAGTTTTTTCTAATTCCTACCCGATCAATACCAGATTTAAATATCATTGTATGGATAACTAAGGTACTCCGGCATTTCAAAAATGTTAGTTCCGACAATATTTTGGGACGACGGCCAGTATGTACCTCATCTATGCAACAAGAGGTACAACTTTTATGTTCAAGCCGACCTCTAGTTTGCTGTGTATCTATAAGAAAAATGAGGGAAAAGTACCTAGCTTGAAACGGGATTCCGTTGCCGTTTTTCAGAATATCTTTGTTTTATTTATTGTTCTTTGATCGATCCTTTTTCGTCACCCCCAATGCTATATTGCTTTACGATATGAGGTGAATAGTTGGTGATTTATCGGAATTTTTCGGAAAGGGTATAGCTTTTTTCTTCTATTTTTTCTTCCTCTTTTTCCCTTTCCTCCTCCTTCCCTCTTCCTTTCTTTCTTTCTTCTCGGGTGGTCTTTCTCTCGGTTGGTTTTGATTGAAAATGAAAAGTGTTCAGTATATATAGCCGAGAATCCAAGCTTATCCTTATTAATTTATTATTATTTTTTTTATTTATTTATTAAATGGAAAATTTGTTATGTTTATCCAAACGTAATATTATTATATTCTTGTATCTAATTATAATATTATATTAAACCTATGTATTGAACTTAATTATAATTATTTTACATTGAACTTAATAATTTTTGTACTTAATTACTTAACATATATGTTGAGCTAAATTATAATATGTTATTATATTTTATTATATTTTGGGTATTTGATTTTGAAATGGGAACTTTATAGTGCTTGATGAATTTTTAAGTGTATTGTGATGTATTTTAATGTATTTCTAGATACTTTATATAAATAAAATTTGTACCGACAAATAATGTGGAAAAATTGAAAAATGAAAATAGTAAAATTTATATTAATAAAAATGCATTTATGTACCTTTGTTTTTAGGGTGTCACACAGACAGACATTTATGAGTAGTTCAGATGGCTCAACCCAAAGGAGTTCAGGGGTACCACTGATCTTTTCATGGCGTAGAGTTGGATTCGATCTTTGGAGATACACTTTCAGTACTTGGATATGAGGGATGGCGACCGAGTCTAGTGCGCCATTTACATACTGAGGGACTCTGCATCCCTTTGGTGGGAGGGAGCCGCTCATGAGGTGGATTTGACTACCCTCACTTGGTGCCAGTTTAGGGAGATCTTCTTCAACAAGTATTTCCTAGCGGACGTGAGGGGCTGCCTGACGAGGGAGTTTATGAGTCTCCGATAGGGAGAATCGTCTGTAGCCGAATTTATCTTGAAGTTCGACTGGGGCTGTCACTTTGTTCCCTTTATTGCGAGAGACGCTGCACAGAAGCTGAGGCATTTCATGGATGGCCTCTGACCCACTTTATGCCTGGATGTGATGCTGATGAGGTCGGCGAGCTATAATGAGGCCACAGCTTGTGCATTTCATACAGAGCAGGCTCTGAGAGATGTCGACATGGAGATGCAGCAAAAGAGGCATCAGGACCAACAGAGCACTCAGCCGCAGAATAAGCAGTATTCAGGGCCACTGAGGCAGCAGGGGCAGCAGAAGCCCAGGGTCAGTTCAAGAGGCCTGGACAGCAGCTGCCACATCAGGACCCAGGGGATCCTGAGCCGGAGAGACGACTGCCATGCAAACAATGAAACAAACTTCACTATGGCAAATGTATGTGGGGGACTTTCAAGTGCTTCATATGAAAAGAAGAGGGCCATAAAGCAGCTAACTGTCCGAGGAATCAGGGCCCCAATTTAGGATGAAGAGCCTAGAATAAATTAGGTTGTATGCTCTACTTAGTTAGACCAAAGGATGGAATTAAATGAGCTGGGAATTTTGGACCTTATTGCAAAAAAATCAAAATTTTAAGAAAGAATTTTTCAAATTTTGGGGAAAAATTTCGTAAATTTCGAAAATTTTAAAGAATTATTTGGACTAAATTCGAAAATACGGTGGGGACAAAATGCAATTTTCAAAAAATTGTAGGTCCAAATTGCAAATTCCAAAATTTTTGAGATAAAATTCGAGAATTTTGATTAGGTACTAGAATTAAATCAGTAGTTTTCGAGAGTTTTGGGATAATTGCTCATAGAAAATTTCTTAAGTTTTAACGCGATTGGATTTGCTGGTATGTTTTGTCACAAGAAGGATATATATTTCAGGTGTAGCCACGTATGCATTGCTAGACTCCGGAGCTACACATTCATTTATATGCAAATCTTTTGTCAAGTGAATCGGAATGATACCAGAGGCTATGGATTTGGGATTCAGAGTATCTATTCCATCCGGAGATCAGTTACGTCTCAGATAGCGAGGAGATTGGAGCTTCGGTTACAGAAAAATGTGGTGCAAGCAGACCTGATTGTGCTACCGCTTCCAGAGTTTGATATTATTCTCGGTATGGATTGGCTTTCTTTGAATGGAGCTGCTATAGATTTTAGACGGAGGTCATTATCTGTCCGACTGCCCAGCGGTAAGTCGTTTGTGTTTGAGGCAGCCAGACATCAGCAGATCATACACATCATTTATTGCATCTGTGCGAGGAAGCTCTTGAGGAGAGGCTGCCAGGCATTTTTGGCCAGTATTATGGCAGTGACGGAGCCAGTCAGTTAGAGGCTAGAGAAAGTCGAAGTGGTCAGAGATTTCCCAGTGTTTTCCTTGACGATAATTTAGGCATTCCACCGGACATAGAGGTGGACTTTTCAATCGAGCTCATGCCAGATATAGTGCCGATTTCTAAGGCACCCTCTCGCCTAGCACCTGCAGAGATGAAGGAACTGAAGGATCAGATTCAGGACTTTCTAGATAAGGGTTTCATTCTCCCTAGCTTTTCTCCATGGGGTGCACCGGTACTGTTGGTTAAGAAGAAAGATGGCAGCATGTGGCTCTACATTGATTACAAGGAACTGAAAAAAGTCACGGTCAAGAACAAGTATCCACTTCCCAGGAACGAGGATCTATTTGATCAGCTTCAGGGAGCATCTGTATTCTCGAAGATAGATCTCCGATCAAGATACCACCACCAGCTGAAGGTGAGAGAGTCTGACGTGCATAAGACGGCATTCAGGACGTGTTATGGGCATTATAAGTTTATGGTGATGCCCTTTGGATTGACGAACGCGCCAGCGATCTTCATGGATCTCATGAATCGCGTGTTTCAGCCATATTTGGATCAGTTCGTCATAGTTTTCATAGACGACAGCCTGATCTATTCGAAAGACAGAGGAGCATAGTCAGCATCTGAGAACCGTACTGCAAACTTTACAATACATACGACTGTATGCCAAGTTCAGTAAGTACAAGTTCTTGTTAGACAGAGTGGCATTCTTGGGACATATTGTATCATGAGACAGAGTGGAGATCGATCCTAGCAAGGTTGAGACATTCCGAGATTGGCCAGTGCCTAAGAGTGTGACAGAGATCCACAATTTCTTGGGTCTAGCAGGGAATTTCGGAAGTTCATACAGGGTTTTTCTTCCATCACGGTGCCATTGACCGCCTTGACGAAGAAGAACGTGAAGTTTGCTTGTGGACTCGAGTACCAGGAGAGTTTTGACAGGATGAAGCAAGCGTTGACCACAGCACCCCGTGCTCCATCCATCCAGGGAGTACGAAGATGTATAAGAATCTTCAGTCTCTTTATTGGTGGCTGGGCAAGAAGAGAGATATTCTGCGTTTTGTCTCCGAGTATTTGACATGTCAGCAGGTCAAGGCAGAGCATCAGAGACCTGCAGGGAAGCTGAGACCACTCCATATTCCCAAATGGAAATGCGAGAACATTTCCATGGACTTTGTGAAAGGGCTTCTGAGGACGACTGGAGGATATAATGCCATTTGGGTGATAGTTTATCGGCTCACTAAATCAGCACATTTCCTATCGATCAAGAAGACTTTCACAATGACTCAGTACGCAGAGCTGTACATCAGAGAGATAGTCAGGCTGCATGGGATTTCAATGTCCATCGTGTCTGACAAGGATCTGAGATTTACGTATGCTTTCTTGAAGATTCTGCATCAGGCATTGGGGACCAAATTGTTTTTTAGTACTGCCTTTCATACTCAGACCGACGGACAGTCAGAGAGGGTAATTCAGATATTGGAGGACCTGTCAGAGCATGTGTGATCGACTTCCAGGGTAGTTGGGAGCTGAAGTTACCTCTTGTGGAGTTCACGTACAACAACAGTTATCAGGAATCTATCGGTATGGCTCCATATGAGGCATTGTACGGGAAGAAGTATAGGTCTCCAGTGTATTGAGACGAGGTAGGAGAGAGGGTAGAGTTGGGGTCGGATATTGTCAGTCAGACTGCAGAGTTAATGATCAAGATCCGAGACAAAATGAAGATCGCGCAGAGCCGGTAGAAGAGTTACGCAGATCAGCGACGCAGAGATCTTGAGTTTGTCGTAGGGGAAAACGTGTTCGTGAAGGTTGCACCTATGAAGGTTGTGATGAGATTTGGGAAGAAGGGCAAGCTCAGCCCTAGATACATAGGACCGTCTGAGATCCTGGAGGGAGTTGGGACACTCGCTTATAGAGTTGCATTACCATCGAATCTGACGGGAGTTCATAATGTGTTCCATGACTCCATGCTGTGGAAGTACATGTCTAATCCTTCGTATGAGCTCAAATATGAGCCACTTCAGCTGACACCGAACCTGTCTTTCGAGGAGAGACCTACTCAGATATTGGATAGGCAGGGNATGTTTATTTTAAAATTTCATGCATTAGGGTTTTAAGTTGCATTTCGCGCTCGAACGAGTAACTAAGACCTGAGATAACCGGTGCGCAAATTTTATCGAGTCGGAGGACTTTTTTTAACCGATGCGCAAATTTTATCGAGTCGGAGGACTTTTCGAGGGTTCGGAGAATATTTTCGAAAATGTACCTAAATGAAATATTTTTCGAGAGTGTTATTTGGCTCAATGGGTTTATTTTATTGCTTGATGGGCCCAACCTTTTAATTCCTTTAATTTTTATTTAAGGGCCCATTAGTGCGTAAGTATACCATTTAAACACTCCACACTCTAACCCTAACCCTAACCCTAACCTACCTCTTGGGCGCCCACCCCAGAGCAGCAACATCAGTTTTTCAAAAATTACAGTAGCCATTCTCGAGTTCCTCCATAGTTTTCCAGAAAGCTTCTTCCTCGCTTCTCCTGTGCAAGCCCTACGCCCGTATCTTCAAGTTTTTGAGCGTTTAAACGTTAAGGCATGCCATGTATCTTTTTTTTCTCATCATTCATGTTGTATATATGTTGATATGTCTGCCGTGTATGATTATTGTTGGGTCCTTGCATGTTAAAATGTTAATGAATTCGGTTTGTCATGAAATCCACATGTTTTGATTACAACTCACTTTCTTGTGATTCTTGTGCAAGGGTGCTGCCATCTTGGGTTGCTAGGGAGCTGATAAGATCGAAAAGAAAGAGGTTTAAGGGCTGGAGTTGAAGCTTGGTTGGTTTAGGTGAGGGCCGATCGGTACCATGGGGTAGGAGGGCTCGGATTTTGTTAGATCGAGAGTTGTGGAGTGTGCAGCTGTGCATGGCTCTATCCCAGCCAAGAAGCCGACCCTCTTGGGTCCATGACAAGGGTAGGAGAGGGCTGTGAGTGGCTGGTCGTGGTCCATAAGCAGTTCAAAGGATTATATTGGGGGGGTGACTTGGTTGGTTCGATGTTTGGGCATTCGGGATTGTTGCGCATGTCCGCAAGTTTGAGGGCTAAGGGCATGGTTAGGGAGGTCCAGGAAGGGGTCATTGGGCTGGTCATGGTTCTAGGGTGTTCTAGTTCAGGGCTGGTCCAGCCTAGTGTTGAGCTAGGGTCGAAAATTAGAACCATGGTGCTCTAGGGTTTCGGCCATTCTAAATGCAGAAAAATTCAATAAGTTGCAGCAAGTATTGAGGACCTTAGGTGGCTCTAATTAGAGGATTTTAGGTATGATTTCATGATATTAAGCTATGTTTTAAGTTTGGAAAGATTTGGTTAAGTTTCGGGGTTGATTCGGGTTAAAACCGGGACTCTGGTCCAGGTCTTGAAACGAATCGTGTATGTTTTGAAACGGGCTCGAGTTTACGTTTAAGAAAGTTTATAAATATGTTTTGAGGTGTTTTAAGTATTTTGGTAGGCTTCGGGTCGAAATTCTGAGGTCCAAGGGTAAAATGATAAATTAGGGTTTCTAGGTGCAAAATGACCGGTTTCCAGGGGCAAAATAGTCATTTTACACTTGGGTCGAATTTTTAGTCCTGCCAGCACCCTAAACACGATTTGACATGTCTTAAAAGCATAGGTTTGCACGTGTATGAATTTTTATGTAATTATGAAAAATTACGTTATATGTTTGATTTTAAGAAAAATTTACGTATATGCATTATTTTATTAAGTGATGAATATGATGACATGTTTTGAAGGATGTGAGTTTGTTGTGACTAATACAATGACACGATAACATGTAAGGCCAATGCTTAGTGGACGGATATTGCTGTCGATGATGTCCCCGCCGCCGAGTACCACAGTTACACGTAGATGGATCCATCGGCTGACACGATGTTACGAAAGTTACTAATGAACGGAATTCAATTTAAGGAAAAAAAACACGTATATGCTGATATGATGTGATACGTTATGAAAATATTTATGCTTCGACAGGTTATGATTATGCATGCGACTTTTAGAATTATAAAATGTATTTTTATTACAGTACTTTTCACTGTTGCTTGTTATATATATGTACTTGCTATAACGTTACATGTGTGTTCAGTCTTTAGACTCATTAGGTGTGAATGATGCAGGTGAGTATTTTGATCAGGAGACTGGAGGTGCCGAAGACTTTGTGGGTAGGTTGGTTGTGCGCACGCGAATCCGAGGACCGTATTTTCCGTACATCATGTTTTGAGTTAGGAGTGGGTGGACATTTTTCATACTATGTCTTTTTATTATGGTGTTGGATATCTGAAGTTTCACATGTTTCATATCTGAACTATTTTTAAAATGTAAGCTTGGGGATGACGATTTGTCATGGGTTTTAACATCAGTATTTTATTTGTTAGTTGATTACTGATATTTTAAAAATGTGAATTGTTGGAAACTAAATTTGGGTAGTTTGACAAACTAAGCGTTTATTAAATCGAACTAACTGATCGAGAAGACTGGCGATAACTGATCAAAATATCCAAACTAATAGTTTCCTTAACTGAAGATTAATGCGAAGATAATCAGGGACAACTGAACCAGCGGTATTGAACTACGCAGACTACTGAGTGATCAGTTGGAAACTGATCAGTTGCTACAAACAGTTGTAAGCTTATCAGCTATTGCTTATCTGCTGATCTCTCAACTGAACACGTCAATAATAAGGACGTTCAACCGAGAACACTACAAAGCAGACTGCAACTAATTGTGGGAGTTTCGCATTTCAGAAGAAGGTGCAGTATACGAATGTCAGAGGAATGTTGATGCGGCAAACAACGGATAGAAGAGATTACGTAAGAGTGATTGAAAGCCTTTTAGTAAAAAATCCTATCCTTGTGATAGAAGGGGCTACGTAAGAGTGATTGAAATCTCCGAAAATCCATAAAATCTTTGTGTTCTTATTTCAGTTTATATTCTATCTTTCAGTCAGTTTATTTCCGCACTTTACTTGTTAACTGACTGATATTGACTGTCAAGATTCCGAGCTTCAGTTTGTCACTAAACTGACTCAATATTTTGAAAAGCTGTAAACATTGTTAATTGTTTGTTCCCCTTCTAAACACTCTTTCACCTCATAATCGATCCTTTCAAGTGGTATCAGAGTAGTTGAATCTTGTCCTTGAATATTCTTATACACTAAACTGATTACCATGTCTTCATTCAACAAAATTCCTATGTTTTCCAGGGAAGACTTCGATGATTGTAAAATCAGAATGCAGTCTCATTTAGCTGCACAAGACGATGACATGTGGTACGTTATCACTGACGGACCCATGAAAATTTTAAAAGATAATACATTTGTTGCCCTAACTGAAGGGGCACGACAATGTATTGAGAAGCCAAGAGAGAATGGACAACTGAAGACAAGAGGAAAGTCAACCGAGACAATGTGGCAAAGGACATCCTATACAAAACGTTGGATAAAGTTACTTTCAGCAAAATCAAAATGTGCGAAAATGCTAAAAAGATATGGGAGAAACTGATTCAGCTATGCGAAGGCAATGAGCAAACCAAGGAGAATAAACTATCAGTTTCTGTTCAAAATTTCGATAATATCAAGATGAAAGTTGTAGAATCCATGCATGAATATGATGAAAGGATCAGTGGTATTGTAAACGAGCTGAATACAGTTGGAAATGTGTATTCAAACAAAGAAGTGTCACTAAAAGTGGTCAGAGGTCTTCCCAAAGAATGGGATGTCAAGACTGTGGCAATGAGAGAATCAAAGAACCTTAACAAGGTCGAACTTCATGATGCAAAAATGCTAAAAAGATATAGGAGAAACTGATTCAGCTATGCGAAGGCAATGAGCAAACCAAGGAGAATAAACTATCAGTTTCTGTTCAGAATTTCGATAATATCAAGATGAAAGTTGTAGAATCCATGCATGAATATGATGAATAGATCAGTGGTATTGTAAACGAGCTGAATGCAGTTGGAAATGTGTATTCAAACAAAGAAGTGTCACTAAAAGTGGTCAGAGGTCTTCCCAAAGAATGGGATGTCAAGACTGTGGCAATGAGAGAATCAAAGAACCTTAACAAGGTCGAACTTCATGATTTTTTTGCTGATCTAATGGCCTACGAGTTTGAACTAAGAACCAGAGAAGCAGAACCTTCTACACCAGCTGCCACAACTACCTTAACTGCTGTCAAACTTGAACCAATTGGTTTAGTTAACAAATCTGCTGATCAGCTGAGTAATGACGCAATGTCGTTGTTTGTCAAAAAATTTGGAAGATTCATGAGAAGAAACCAAGAAAACTTTCACAGACAATACCAGAGAAGCAACTCAATGGAAGAACAAAATGCTTGCTACAACTTTGGCAAACCTGGTCATTTTATTGCTGACTGTCCTAAGCTAAAGAAGGACAGTAGAGGCTCAACTGAAAAAGGAAAGAAGCCCTATGAGCACAAAAAAAGAACCAAGGATGATAAGAAATCATTCAGAAAGAAACATGAGATGCTTCTAGCTGAGGAAAGCAAATCAAAGTGGGCAGAAACTGACAGTGAGGAGTCAGAACCTGAGAATTTGAGATGCTCCAGTGATGATGAGGAGGAAGTCAAGTGTTTAATGGCTGACGACACAGAAGTAGAGTCAACCAGTCAACAGGTATTTGACTTTAGCTCAACTGACTTCACAAGATGATGAACTTATTTCTATACTTCATGAAATGGTTAATGAGTATCACAAGCTTGCCTTATCTTTTGAGAAAGCCAGAGCATAGAAAACTGATCCCAAAGACAATAAAACTGAAACTAATGAATCAGTTGATTTGTTGAGTCTTAAACGAGAGATTGCTGAGCTCATTGCTGAAAGAAGCAAGAATCAATCAATGATTCAGCAGTTGATGCTTGAGAATTCAAAGCAAACTGAGCTTATTCAGGCTTATAACAAATCATCTGTTGCATTAGCTAAAATACAAGATAAACAAAAATCAGTTACTGATAAAACTGGTTTATATTTCAGCAACCAAGATGAAACTTCCACTAGTGATAATCAGCCAAAGCTTAACATGAGCAAATGGAAATATATTCATTTTGTAAAATCAGTTGTGGTACAAGAACAGCCTGAGCTAAGTAAACCAGTTGAAAAGCCTATTGAAAATCAGAACAATGCTAGAAGGTATGGTATTGGTTATAACCCAAAAATTTCAACTGACCCACAAAGTCAGTCACCAAAAAGGTTCAATAATAAATACCTGAACTATTCTAAAGGCTACTCCAATTACTATAACAGTAAGCTAGTTCAGAAAAAATATCGGCTGAACAACCAGTTGAACAAAGCTAAGGTTCATATTGCTTTATCTGCACACGACACACTAAGCACACACAAGCCGAGAAACACCATATGGAACACAGCAACTGGAAAGTCAGTTAGACTGATCCAAGTATGGGTTCCTAAAAGACTAATTAGTTTAGGACCCAAATAGATGTGGGTACCAAAATTATATACTGTGTGTGATTACAGGTGACATATACAAACAAAGAATCAATCTGGTATTTGGACAGTGGATGCTCGCGTCATATAATAGGGGATGGAAATTTGCTATCCCAACTGATCAAATACACTGGTCCAAGCAACAGTTTTGGAGACAACTCCAAAGATAAAACTGTTGGTAAGGGTAAGCTTATCCATGGTAATTTTACTATCCAAGATGTTCTACTAGTTGAGAATTTGAAGTATAACTTGATTAGCATCAGTCAGTTATGCGACAATAAACTCTCAGTTCAGTTCGACAGACACACTTGTTCAGTTAGAGACTCAACTGATGAGGTCATACTAACTGGCAATCGCTGTGGAAACGCATACAAAGTTAGTTGGACTGAACAACCTTATGCAACAGTTTGTTTTAAAGCTTCCAAATCTTCTAAGAACTATTTGTGGCATAAGAGGTTGAACCACCTAAACTTTAAATCTATTGCTTATCTGAGTAACCATGATCTTGTAACTGGTTTGCCCAAAATATATTTTTCAATAGATAAAATTTGTTCAGCATGTCAGTTTGGTAAGCAAGTAAGATCATCTTTCAAAAACAAGGCTTGTAAATCATCTTCCCGATGCTTAGAACTGTTATATATGGATCTTTTTGGTCCTATATCAGTCATGAGCTTAGGGGGAATGACATACACTTTAGTAGTCGTGGATGACTATTCAAGATTTACTTGGATTATTTTTCTCAAATCCAAAGATCAAACAACTGCACAACTGATTAAGCTTTTCAAATGACTTTTAAATGAAAAATCAGTTGGAATTGATCGAATAAGGTCTGATTGAGGGACTGAATTCATCAATCAAAACCGTTCACTATTTTTAGAAATTACAGGGATTAAGCATGAGCTCTCAGCAGCAAGAACTCCTCAGCAAAATGGTGTAGCTGAGAGAAGAAATCGAACCCTTAAGGAAGCTGCTAGAACAATGCTTGTTGATTATGGTATTTCTTAGAGGTTTTGGGCAGAAACAGTAAACACTGCATGTGACACTCAGAACAGATCAATGATTAATAAGAATCATTTGAAAACACCATATGAGATCTGGCATGGAAGCAAACGTGTGGTTTCATATTTCAAAATATTCGGCTGCAGATGTTTTATTCTTGATAATGGCAAAAATCATTTAAAAGCCTTTGATGCTAAATCTGCAGAGGGAATATTTCTTGGTTATTCTTCAGTTAGTAAAGCTTACAGAGTTTTTAACAAATTCACTTTGAATGTAGAAGAATCTATTCATGTTGTATTTGATGAATCTGTGCTAACTGATAAGCCAACATATCCAGTTGAGCTAGTTGATCGCCTTACAGATATTAGTTTGGAGGATGATGATGAAGAAGATAATCACACTAATCGAAACATCTTTCAAACACCAGAACCAGAAGTGATGGATCAATCAGTTGAACATGAACTTGTTGCAGATAATCAGTTGGTAGAACAAAATGAAAATATTCAGTTACCAACTGATACAGCACCAACTGAAACCGAAGAAAACATCTAGTTGCCAACTGAAGTAGTTGACGAATTGGACACAACAGTGGATGAGTACAGATGGAGGAAATCACAACCACCAGAATTGGTGATAAGTAATACATCTGATCCGGTAAGAACTCGAAGTCAAATTCTTAATTTATTTATTCATTCAGCTTTTCTTTGACAATTGGAACCTAAGAAAACTTATAAAGCTCTTACTGATCCTAACTGGATAAATGTAATGCAAGAAGAGCTAAATCAGTTTACCTATAACAATATCTGGAACTTAGTTCCAAGACAAGTTTATAAAACTATTATAGGTATAAAATGGGTATACAGAACAAACTAAACGAATATGGTTCAGTTATACGCAACAAAGCTAGATTCTACTGTTGGATTGGTCGAAAAGACCTTGTTCAAATTTTCAAAGAATGTTCACATTTTACTTTTTCAAATTTATGTTGATGATATTATTTTTGGGTCAACTAACCCCAAATTATGCGAGAAATTCGCTAAGTTAATGCAGGAAAAATTTGAGATGAGTATGATGGGTAAACTGACATTTTTCCTCGGTCTGCAAGTGAAGCAACTGAAAACTGGTATTTTTATCAGTCAGACCAAATATACAAAGGAACTGCTTAAGAAATTTGGCATGGAAACATGTTCAGCTGCAACCACTCCAATGAGTTCATCAATCAAACTAGACAATGATAAAGGGGGGATATCAGTTGAGACGACACTCTACAGAGATTTAATAGGTTCATTATTATACCTAACTGCTAGTCGTCCTGATATAGTATTTGTAGTTTGTATGTGTGCTAGATTTTAGGCAGATCTTAAGCAATCGCATTTTACTGCTGCTAAACGAATTTCAAAATATCTTAAAGGAATACAAAATGTGGGCTTATGGTATGCTAAGTACTCGTCTTTCAATTTAGTTGGATATTTAGATGCAGATTATGCAGGATGTAAGCTAGATCGTAAAAGCACCAGTGTATCATGTTAGTTTCCAGGAGACAGACTGATCTCATGGTTCAGCAAGAAGCAAACATCCATAACTACTTTCATAAACTGAAGCAGAATATCTTGCTGCTGGAAGCTGATGTGCCCAACTGATGTGGATTCAGCAACAACTGATAGATTATGGAGTCGATGCAAAAGAGTTTTCCATATTTTGTGATAATACAAGCACAATTACGATCACATACAATCCAGTTCTTCATTCAAGAACCAAGCACATTGATGTCAAGCATCATTTCATCAGAGATCATGCTCTGAAGAAATCTGTCAGACTGGAATATGTACCAAGTGAACAACAAGCAGCTGACATTTTCACCAAACCGTTACCAGAGACTAAGTTTTCTCACTTTCACAATATACTTGGTTTAATTGATTCTTAATTATATCAGTTTTATTGTTGTTATGTCAATTGCTATTCATTTTTAGTCAGTTATTCATTTATCAGTTATTATCCATTCAGTTAGTGAATTGTTTGTCAACTGATGCCAGTTAGTTTTACAGATAAGAAAAGAGACAACAATGAATCTTGAACAACATTTATCATGAATAAAATCGAAACCAAGTTACACGATTCATTTCCCTCTCAACGGCATCTTGCTAGAGAGATATCCAGTTATATATATCATGGCAATTCAGTCTTCTAAAGGCGTTTAAAGAGGAGATCTTCTCGAGCATATTCCACTCCTTCCTCAGCATCACATACAACAGAACTTGATCAGTGGCAAGCTCTGAAACATGGCTGACTTCAAAACGCCGCTTGTACTTTCTTGCAACAGCCCTCTGTTTGTCAGTAGGAACCATTCCATTAAGATAAACGATCTGGAGTTGTTGCACCTTGATCCAAGAGGACATGACTTTTAACCAGACATATTCTTCAATGGTTTCCTTCAAAATCTCTAAATGATGGAGTGTTGATGCAGAAACAGGGAAGTTGCAACTACTTGAACTAGCCATGTATGCTTATTTGTTATCATCAAATGTCTTTACCCTTATTTATAGTCAGGCTGATATTTGAAAAATAGAAGAAGCCGAAGAGACTCAAGTCAACTGAAAGCCTTTGACTTATCCAGATTGAATTTTTCCTACCCTTTCTTTTATTTATATGAATTTATTGAGGGGGAATATCGGATATAAATGGTTAACTGAGAAGACAATAGTCAGTTAGTCTTCAACTAAACTGAATCAGCTTTCAACTGATCACTCAGTTGTTGATTTAACTGATCTTCTCCAGTAATTTAACTAATTAATCGTTAAATATTCCATAATAAGTGATGTGACTGATTGTGTACGCATTTAATTGCTGTCATTCAATGAATAGCATTTTGAAACGTGGACCCGCGTAATCCATTTATATTCCACACACGTTTTCTGTTAGAGTAGGTACACATCGAGCCAAATGTTGGCCGAGTGTTCACAATGAAACTCTATGTATGAACAGTCTTTATTTTAACAATATTTGAAATTATTGTTTTGGCACTTCTTTATCTGTAACATGCTAGTTGCATAGATAAAGTCCTTGAATATACAAATACTAGCAAGAATATGAGATGCTCATATGATGAGTATCATGAAACTCATATTTGCAATACTATATATTCTAAACAGTTCCTAGTCGATTCAGCCGCCGCTTAGAAGGATATAGGCCGCTCGAGTTCGAGACTAGTTTCTGCAATGTGAGTACCATGTTTCATTGGTAGGGGACATTGTGTTGTACAAGCATGCAGATAGATGCTCCTGGTAGAGTGCACTGAACAACCCTCCATAAAGGATTTTCTAAGTGGTTCTCACTTATCGAGTGGAAACTGGTAGAGTGCACTGAACAGTTCCTAGGACGTTTCCACTCGATAAGTGAGAACCACTTGGAAAATCCTTTATGGAGGGTTGTTCAGTGCACTCTACCAGGAGCACCTATCTGCATGTTCGGACATCACAATGCCCCCTACCAATGAAACATGGTACTCACATCGCAGATACTAGTCTCGAACTCGAGCTGCCTATATCTTTCTTACCGGCGGCTGAATCGACTAGGAACTGTTTAGAATATACAGTATTCCAAATATGAGTTTCATGATACTCATCATATGAGCATCTCATATTCTTGCTACTATTTGTATATTCAAGGGCTTTATCTATGCAACTATCATGGGTATACAGATAAAAATGCTCCAAAATAATAATTTCAAATATTATTAAAATAAAGATTGCTTATACATAGAGTTTCATTGTGAACACTCGACCAACACTTGGCTCGACGGGCACCTACTCTAACAGCATATGTAATAGTTGCATTTGCATCCCATGCATTTCCCTAGGATTGGACCTTGGCCCGTGCTTAGCTCACACGGGCCGTTAGTTTTGGGGCGATTGATCATCCTTGTTTAGTTTGCTGTTTATAATATATGCATGATACGTTATAAATAATGAGTGTGTGCGTTATTATTATCGTAATAACAAAGTTGCATGAATCCGGAAAACATACGATCAAATATGGCGAGCTTTTAAATAAAATTAATGATGAGACCTTTCAAAATTAAAAAACCCTCATTTTGAATAAGATTTAAAATTAATATCAAGCCCGAAAAGGAGAATTATAAAGGTGTTTATAATTTCCATGTCTTCCATCGACAATGGGTGCATGATGAACGCTACCCGTGTTTGGGGCTCGTCTCATATTATTGGGGGGCCCTGGACACCGGAAATTTGTGACATCCATTGACATGGTAATGTGAACTACGTGGAACTCCCATGATTTATACTCATATTATTGAGGGAACTCATGGAGACCGTCCATTAAGGTTCAACATCGATGGGTAAGGCTTGACACCTAAAAATGAACGACGTCATATTATTGGGTCCTAATCAAACTCGAGACAAGAGTTTACGTAGAGGGTTGCATGGTGATGCAATTGGAAACTACCTTTTAGGAATTGTGATTGGCTGAAATTATTCGGATCATAATTCGCTAATTGGATCTTGCGTACCTACTAAGGAAATGAGTTTCCCGTTTTCACTAGAGGATAGTGAAAATGTCAAAACAGTGGGAGCAAAAATTTATAAAGTAAAAGTCCATACTTTATATCTAACTAAATATTTTAAAATATTCATTAACATTTATCTGTTTTACTTTTCAGTACAAATTTTGACAATATCTTCTATTCACAATCCTCTATCTGCAATACTCGACAAACACGAATTAACCGGGCCTAACTACCTCAACTGGCTAAGAAACTTAAAAATCGTCTTGAATTTGGAAAGGATAGCATATACACTGACTGAGTCGCTCTCTGTTGAGGCTCCGACTGACTGCACTCTTGAGGAATTGCAGACTTACAAGGAATGGTGTGACCATGACTTGAAAGCAAGGTGTTATATGCAGGCTTCTATGAATGTTGAGCTGCAGAGGCGTTTTGAGGATGCAAAGAGTGCTGCTGACATTCATTTGCATCTCAAGGAGCTCTTTGGTGAGCAGACTCGACCTCTTAGGCATGCTACCGTCAAGGAGCTGATCACTTTGCGCATGCGAGATGGGGCCTCGGTCCATGAGCATGGCCTGAAGTTGATTGGCCTCGTGGACAAGCTCGTTGGCATGGATTTGATGTTGCCTTCGGAGTTTGCCACCGACGTGTTGCTCTTGTCACTACCTAGCTCGTTTGATCCTTTGTGGTGAATTTCAATATGAACAAGATGGAGCCGACCCTTGAGGAGTTGGTGAACATGCTTGTGACCTTTGAGTCCACCATCGAAAAAGAGAAGTCGGTTCTTTATGTGGGTTCTTCATCTGGTACGAAGATTGATCAACGTGGGAAGGGAAAGAAGCGTCTTTCCAATGTCCCAAGAAGAACGTGCCCTTGAAGAGGCAGAATCCGAGTCCCGCTGTGGCAGCCACACCAGTGAAGGCTGACAAGACTGTTGACATCTGTCATCACTGCAAGAAGCCTGGACATTGGAGGCGTAACTGCAGGGAATATCTTGCCCAGAAGAGTTCTGGAAACAGTATGTTCTATATTGAAGTAAACATTTCAATTAACTATACTTCTTGGGTATTGGATATCGGCTGTGACTCACATCTCTGTAATGATCTACAGGTGATGGGAAGAAGTAGGATGCTCAGGGAAGGTGAGACCTTCTTGAGTATGGGAAATGGAGCAAGAGTTGCTGCGAAAGCCGTGGGAGATGTTTACTTGTTATTGAACAATGATTTTAAGTTGATTTTGAGAGATGTTTTGTTTGTACCGGATCTGGTGAAAAACATTGTTTCCATTTCTATGCTTGATACAGATGGATTTTCTTGTTTATTTAGCAAATGTGTTTGTAACATTTACAAGAATGAATGTTTAATTGGTACGGGAGAACTTGAAAACGATCTCTATAACTTAAAATTGAATGATATTCCACTAAACAATGTCCAAGTAACAACAACAATAAACAAGAGAAAATAAGATACTCTAAATTCGGCACAATTATGGCATGCTCGATTAGGACATATTTCCCTAAAAAAGATGAACAAACTAGTGGGAGTGGGCCAGTTTGATTCGTCTGATATTAATGCTCTCACAACTTGTGAATCCTGTCTAAATGGAAAGATGACCAAACTTCCCTTTAAGGGCCATGTGGAGCGAGCCAAAGGGTTATTGGATTTGATCCATACCGATTTGTGCGGTCCGCTTAGCATCACCACTAAGCATGGACATGCCTACTTCATCACCTTTACCGATGACTTTTTGAGGTATGGGTATGTATATTAGATGAAATATAAGTCTGAAGCCTTTGAAAGGGTCAAAGAATTCAGATGTGAAGTAGAGAAACAGTTGGGACGAAGCATGAAGTCACTTCGATCGGATCGAGGTGGTGAGTACTTGAGTGCCGAGTTCCAAGAGTATCTTAGGGAGAATGAGATTCTCTCACAGTGGACTCCGCCCGCTACACCACAGTTGAATGGTGTTTCGGAGTGTCGTAACCAGACTTTGATGGACATGGTTCGGTCTAAGATAGGGTTCACGGAGTTGCCGCCATCTTTTTGGGGATATGCGCTTGAGACAGCGGCACTGTTGTTGAACAATGTGCATTCAAAGTCAGTTGATAAGACACCATATGAGATATGGATGAGTAAGCCCCCCAAATATTCTTATCTTAGAATATGGGGATGCCCTGCTTATGTGAAGCAGGTAGTGGGAGATAAATTGGATAGTCGATCCATTTTATGTTACTTTGTGGGATATCCAAGGAGTTCAGTTGGATACTATTTCTATCATCCCCAAGAAAAAAAAGGTGTTTGTTTATAGGAATGCAACCTTTTTGGAAAAGAAAATTCTATTGGATAGAAAAGGGGAGATGATGGAACCCGAAGAGGTTCGAGATACACCCACAATTATAGAACCCACACCCGAAGAGCCAAGAGAGGAGATACAAGCTCCTAGAAGATCCGAGAGAGTCTCGAGACCACCTATGAGGTATGGTCTGCTTCTTGAAGGGGGCCATGATGAGCCTAAGCATGGATGTGATCCAACGACCTTCAAGAAAGCGTTATCTAATGCCGATTCATCCAAGTGGCTTGAAGCAATGGAAACTGAGATGAATTCCATGCATTCGAACCAAGTGTGGAACCTTGTGGATCCACCCGAGGGAACCGTTCCCATAGATTGTAAATGGATTTACACGAGGAAACTTGGGCCGGATGGGAAGGTATTGACCTTCAAGGTGCGATTGGTGGCAAAAGGATATACTCAAAGACAAGGAGTTGACTTTGAGAAAACCTTTTCTCTAGTTGTAATGTTCAAGTCTATAAGGATATTGCTAGCCATAGCTGCATGGTATAACTATGAGATATGGCAGATGGATGTCAAGACAGACTTTGTTAATGGGGATATTAAGGAAGAGATTTACATGTCTCAACCTGAAGGGTTTACATCTATCGGAAGTGAGCATATGGTATCCAAACTTCAGAGATCTATTTATGGTCTAAAGGAGGAATCTAGGAGTTGGAACCTCAGATTCGACAGTACAATCAAAGAGTTTGGTTTTACTAAGAATCCTGAGGAACCCTGTGTGTATAAAAAGGTCAGTGGGAGTGCTGTGACATTCCTGGTGCTTTAAGTTGATGACATTCTACTCATTGGGAATGATATAGGAATGTTGCAATCAACTAAAATATGGTTAGCAAGTAAGTTCTCAATCCACGACTTGGGTGAAGCATCTTTTGTATTTAGAATACAGATCTATAGAGATAGTTCAAGAGGATTGCTTGGTCTCACCCAGTCCACATACATTGATACCATCGTGAAGCGGTTCTCGATGGATGAGTCCAAGAGAGGACATCTGCCATTGTGTCATGGCGTGTCCCTATCCAAGTCTATGTCTCCCAAGACTGATGCAGAGATAGCGGCAATGACAAGCATTCCTTATGCATCTGCGATTGGTAGCATCATGTCTGGGATGATATCTACACGTCCTGACGTGGCTTTCGCACTAAGTGTAATGAGTAAATATCAGTCGAACCCTGGTCTTCCACATTGGAAAGCTGTGAAAGACATCCTCAAGTATTTGAGAAGGACCAATAAGTTTTTCTTGGTCTATAGGGGTGGAGAACTGAAATTGGAAGGCTATACCGACTCTAGCTTCCAAAGCGATATCGATGACTCGAAGACAACCTCTGGGTTTGTATTCATGCTCAAGGGTGCTGCTGTCTCTTGGAAGAGTTCCAAGCAATACAGTACTGCGGATTCCACCACTGAATTTGAATACATTGCTGCATCAGCTGCAGCAAAGGAGGCTGTTTGGATAAGGAATTTCGTCCAAGAATTGGGCGTCATTCCTAATGGAGTTGCTCCTGTCCCGGTGTTTTGTGAAAGTACCAAATCGATGGGTATTGAGAAAGTCCAAACACGTATTGAGAAAGTACCAAATCCTCCGAGAGATTGTGGAAAGAGGAGAATTGTCGTTTGACAAAGTCGGCTCCGCAGATAATGTTGTTGATCCGCTAACTAAGCCTTTACCTGGACCATTATTCGAGAAGCATCACGAATCGATGGGTTTAAAGCATATGGGTAGTTGGCTCTAGTGCAAGTCGGAGATTGTTAGAGTAGGTGCACGTTGAGCCAAGTGTTGGCCGAGTATTCACAATGAAACTCTATGTATAAACAGTCTTTATTTTAATAATATTTAAAATTATTGTTTTGGCACTTCTTTATCTGTATACCCATGCTAGTTGCATAGATAAAGTCCTTGATATACAAATAGTGGAAAGAATATGAGATGCTCATATGATGAGTATCATGAAACTAATATTTGCAATACTCTATATTCTAAACATTTCCTAGTCGATTCAGCCGCCGCTTAGAAGGATATAGGCCGCTCGAGTTCGAGACTAGTATCTGCGATGTGAGTACCATGTTTCATTGGTAGGGGATATTGTGATGTCCGAGCATGCAGATAGATGCTCCTGGTAGAGTGCACTGAACAACCCTCCATAATGGACTTTCCAAGTGGTTCTCACTTATCGAGTGGAAACGTCCTAGATTATGGTTGTACACCATTAGTCCTTATGACCCTGGACAACATTGAGACTCTATGTGCTAGCATTACACTTTGACTTGTTTACCGACTCATATGGGGTCATCAGGTGGCAAGGTTGGGTGTTTTGTCGAAACATATAAGAGTCGATGCATTGTAGTCGGGGATTCACCGCTTACCTTCGGGTATGGATATCCTATGTGTATGTAGTATGAAATCTCTGATCAGAATATGGTAGTAATTATGAAAGGGGTTTCATAGATTACACCATCGATGCAACTACGACATGACACATAGTATCTATTCATTGACAACTCTCGATATACCAATGGTTGTCGAATCGGTCGGGATATATGAGTTGAAGGGACCGTACTGTACGCTAACCATAATTGATTGGTTCTTGCAGGCACTATCATTTGATACCTAGGGAATCATGTAAGTGATGCTGCTAGGTGTTTAACATGATTGGTTGTGTACTATCAGACTTGAGTGCTGACGTTCTTATTATCAAGGAGTTGATAAGTAAGAATGGAGCAATTGGGGTATGCTCATATAAGGACATGTTCAGTCCCGAATCACATGGAGATGTGAACCCACGGCTAGCTGTATCAATGAACCATTGAGGGTCAAACAAGTGCTAACTTTGTAGATCCCGTTGAGAAGTAAAATAGTTCAATGTGTTGAATGGCTTATAAAGGAGTTTATAAACGTAAAGAAAAATAGAAGTACGACTTCTATGAGGAGAATGTAACTTTTAATTTGTGGAAGTGTTCCTAAATTAAAAGTTGGCCAAATAAATAATGTATTTGAAAATTGTGATTTTCATAAACATTATCATGGACTAAATTAAATTAATTTTAGTGTTGAATTAATAAAACACTAGTGGACCTAGTTGAGTCCAAATAATTAAATTAATTCAAGTGTTGAATTAATTAAATAACATTACGCCTTGTAGGGCTCAATTAGAAATTATTATTAAACTAGTGGGCTTGAATAAAATCAAGTAAAGTTTAAATGGTCTCAAATGTGTTTGAGACATTTAAATAAAAGTCCATGGGCTTTGTAATTGTTACATGCCCAAATAAAAATAATGTGCATGGGGAGGTGAAGAGTTGGGAGACCACTTTTTCAATATTCAAGGCTTGGCATGCTAAAAGGGGTCTTAGCTTTTTACACAACCAAGACAACTCATTCTCCCCTACACCACACACTATAGTGGCCGAAACTTAAACCCTTTCTCTCTCCAATTTTTGTTCTTCAATTGTTGAGAAAATCCTACACTTCTCAAAGATAAATGCTCTAATTTTTCTAGTGCAAAATTAGAGTGGATCAACCTTGTTAATGGTGGACCTTATTTTGAAGGAAAGAAGGAAGCTTGTAGATTTTCTACCTTCAAGAGCCAAGTTGTTTACATCTTGGTTGGAGCCATCATCAATCTCTTGAGATTGATAGGTAAAATTCTAAACACACTATGTTTGACATATTTTGTGTTTTTGTATTTGCTACACATCATAGTTGAGGGTGTTCGAATTTCTTGCTATAAAAATTATTTTGAAACTTCCGTTGCGCATTTCGGGTACCTTAAACGACCCCTTTCATTTTCATCACACGTACACATGTTTTATTCAAATTATCATGGATTGACACGTCTCCAAAATTTGAACCGTCAGACGCATATGTACTACACCCCGCTCCATTTTAGTTTTCTTTAAGCTTACTTCGATTTACAGAGCAAATCCAAACTCAAAACTCCTTTGTCGCAGAATATCGAATTAATCAAAAATTGTAAACAAAATTCCAGCTCATATCCTGAACGCAATGGCAATTGGTTTTGCCTCAATTTTGTCAGTTCCTGATGAAGCGGTGAAGAACATCTTCAACAAATTGTAAGTTGTTGTTGTACTCAAGACATTCTTGAGATTATCTTCCCAAGAGATTTATCCTAAAGAGATTCAAGACTTATACACCAATGGTTTCATCTCTGCCGATGGCAATATCACCACCTGTGTCAACAACCAGTTGTTGATTATTGATGAAAAATCTTTCAGCAATCTATTTCAGCTGCCTATGATGGGCCAACTAATATTTCTGAAGTTAGAGCTTCTGACATTGAGGAGATGCAAAAACTTCTATCTGCAGATGGACGGAAAATCAAAGTTTTCGATCCAAAGAAAGAACTGAAGCCTGAGGTGCAGTTGCTGGCTGATATAGTGGCAAAGGACTATTGGCCAAAGCAGGATCTTTTTCTGCTCTGACTTTGGAAAAATTTCAAGCTATAACTGCTATTATGGCTGAGAAGAGACTGAACTGGAGAAGCATCATCTTCAATATCCTGAAAAATATGTTTCAGTCGTCAAAGCAATCAAAGAGATATGTTGTTCAGCTCAGTTATCTGCTGAAGACCAAAGGGTTGGTGAGTGATGATTCTGAGAGATCATCAAAGTTTAAAGTCTTCAATGTCAAGAATGTCTAGCCGCCAAAACCCAAACTGGACATCTTTCTTGAGCAATTTTTAAAGGTGAAGAAGGAAATTGGGATGCAGGAGGCTCCCAAATCAGTTCAGAAAGCCAAAAAGAAAACTCAGAAGAAGACAATCAAGCGAAAACTGATTGTCAGTGAGATTGAATCTGAGAAGACTCCTTCTCCAAAGATATCCAAAAAGCCCCGGACTCTAAAGGCCAAACCAGTAGATGCACTGGTATCCATCTCAACTGATAGACTGAAACATTCTGCAACTAAAGAGCCTATGAAGGCTAAACCGCTCAGGACGGTGGTAACCAAAACTTCAACTGAGGTTCAGTTACCTCCTCCAGCTGCTCAACAAGAAAAGACTATCTATAAGGTCCAAAATTAAGACGACGTATTCAACTGCATGCAAATCTAGGAAATATGGGAAAATGGTTAATTAATTGATTTTAATTGCTTAATTGATTATGTGACATACATGACTACATGTTAAATAGGATTTTATTATCATTATGCATAAAACTGAATTTTTAAGGATTATTCAAGTTGCGATCGAGGAACGGAGACTGAGTGCTGAAAAACGTAAAATGTTTTTATTAAATAATTATTTTAATTATTTAAAATATGAGTGATGTTTTTACATATTTTTTGAAAATAAGGAGTTTTGAGGTGATTTTATACGCCGGGACGTAAATTTTATCGGTATCGGTTTTTCAATAAAAATGAGAACGTAATGGCAACCTGGCTAATAAATTCACAAATTATTATAAGCAAAATAATTTTTATTATTTAACTAAAGATTATTGGGCCTAATTGAGGGTTTAATAGGCCTAAGCCCTATTATTAGAATAATTTATTTTAAAACATGATTAAAACCCTTTTCCCCACTCACATAACACACGACCACACACTTTCACACAAGTTTAAACTCTCCCCATCACATTAACACATACACCACATGAAGGAGTTGAGAGAAAATTCGAAAGCTTCAAGGGTTGTCAAGCCTAGGTCCTCCGCGTCATCGTTATTCGTCGTCAACGTATATTCGTACATTTAAAACGCAAAGGCACGTCATACATCTCTTTTTCTCATCTATCACATCGTACTATCGTTTAAATATCGTGTGCATGAAAAGCATGAAGTTTTTGTGATAATTTTCGGATTTTTGTGCATACATGTATTGAATTCACGAATTTTAATCCAAAAACATGTTCTATAAGTGTAAGGGGCTGCCATGATGTTAGGTTATGATCAAGTGTTGTTTCTACATGATTTTTAAAGGTTCTAAGCACGCCATATAAGCTACACCACAAGCTTGGAATTTTTTTTTTGCTGTCATGGGTTTATGGGATCGGGTTTCATGGATAAGGGGTGGGCTTGGCCTTGGCTTGGGGGCAGGGCTAGCCTGGGAATTGATTGAGTCGAGAGAAGAGTCCTAGCATGGCTAGGACTCAATTAGGCAGGCTGGGAGGAGTCCTTGCCAACAAGGACTCCTACCCGAGAACCTTGTGCAGGTTTGCGCAGGTGTTACACAACTTGTAGGGAAGAAAGGGCTCGGTCCAGGGTTCAAGGGCAGGGCTAGGGCACGTCTTTAGGGTCCTAGGTAGGTTCACTAGAGGTTGGTTCAGGGGTTGGGGCGTCGGCTAGGTTTCTAAGTGCACAAAACTAGTGTCCACGCGTGAAGGGTGTCCCAAGGGTCCATTAAGGTGCACTAAGGGGTTGGTCAGGGTTTGGCTCAAGGTGGCTTGAGGGTGGCTCGAAAAAATCGAGACATGGCTCGTGTGGGACTTTTGTAGGTCACTTTAGGGTTTTCTAAACTAAAATAAATTGAAACAAGGCTCACGGGGGTCGAGTCTTGGTTCATAAGGGCTAAAATAATATAAAAAGTCTAAGTTTTAAGTTTAGGAATTTTATTTTAAAATTTTGGGATTTTTCGAGATTAAAACACCATCAAAACGATTAATTAAAGATAGATTAAAAACTCTAGTTTTTAAGCTAAATAAAATTATGGAAATTTTAATTTAAGTATCAATAATTATTTAAAACATGTTAGAGTCAATGAAATCAAGAAAAAGTCAAAAACGTAAAATGTCACGTCCAGGGATAAAACGATTTTTTTACACCTGAAAATTAGTAAAAGTCATGGCAGTGATCTAAATTCTGTTTTTATGATATTATGATTATTTTTAAATGATTATGAATTTTACATGAGGAAATTATGAGTTTTAAACGTCTATTTGATTTTTATGATTTAAGGAAGACATTTAAAAGACATGTTGCATGCTTGGTTTCGAAAACAGAAAGGTTATGTTATGCATGATTTTATAAAGTAATGAGAATGTAAAACATTAAAGTAAGTGAAGTATTTGCGACTATTATGATGTTATGTTGGAGATGTAAGGTCCAAAATTAAGACGACGTAATCTAACTGCATGCGAATCTAGGAAATATGGAAAATGACTAATTAATTGATTTTATTTGTTAATGTGACATACATGCTTATATGTTAAATATGATTTTATTATCATGATGCATAAAATTGTATTTTTAAGGAATATTCAAGTTGCGATCGAGGAACGGAGATCGAGGGCTGAAAAACGTAAAATGTTTTTATTAAATAATTATTTTTAATTGTTTAAAACAAATTTGATGGTTTTTCATATTTTTGAAAATAATGGTTTTGAGGTGATTTTTTACGCCGGGACGTAAATTTTATCGGTGTGGGTTTTTCAATAAAAATGTGAACTTTTGGCAACCCGGCTAATAAATTCACAAATTTATTTAAACTAAAACCTTGGTAATATTTATTAAATCTTAATTAAGACTAATGAGCTTAATTTAGTGGCTTAATAAGCCTAAAGCCTAGATAGTAAATTAATTAGTATTTATTAAGCTAAAACCCTACACTTTACAAAAGAAACTCACGCTTCTCACACTTTTAAAATTCAGAAACTCTCCCCAAAAAGCACACAACACACACGGCACACACACACCACAAGGAGAAGGGATTTTCGAAGGGTTCAAGGGGAAGCAAGCCAAGGTTTCGCTCTGTTCTTCGTCGTCAACGGTTTTTCGTGCGTATAAAACGAAAAGGCACGCCATACATCTCTTTTTCTCATCCATCATATCATAATATTGTTTTAAATATTGTATGCATGAAGAACATGAAGCTATTTTTCTGTATTTTCGAAATATTGCACTTATAAGTGTTAAATTCATGATTTTTGGATCCAATAAATTGTTTCATGCATGTAAGGGGCTGCCATGATGTTAGGATATGATCAAGAGATGTTTTTATATGATTTTAAAAGGTCCTAAACTCACACAAATCGCTGCATGGGGCTTTGGGGTTTGGGGTTCGGCTTTCAGGTTCTAAGGGGAGGGCTGGCCTGGGCTTGGGTTCAGGGCTGGCCTAGGGTCTGGTTGTGTCAAGGGGAGAGTCCTAGCCAAGCTAGAACTCGGGTTAGAAGGGCTGGGAGGAGTCTTTGTAAACAAGGACTCATACCCAAGAACTTGCACAGATTTGTGCAGAGTTGCGCGGCTTGCAGGGGAGTGAAGGCTCGGTCCAAGGCTCGTGGGCTGGTCTAGGGTGACTCATTAGGGTCCTGTGAAGGTGCAGTAGGGGTTGGTTTGGGTGCTGGGGTGACGCCTAGGTCCCTAGGTTCACAAAGCTAAAGTCCACACCGAGGAATTTTACGTCTAGGGGTAAAACGGTCTTTTACACCTAAAATTAGTAAACGTGCTGACAGTGCTCTAAATGCTATTTTTATGATATTATGTTTATTTAAAAATGTTTATGAAATGTTCATGATTAAATTATGATTTTTAAATGTCTATGAGATTTTTTGTGATTTAAGGAAGACATTTAAAAGACATGTTGCATGTTTGGTTTCAAAAACAAAATTATATGTTATGCATGATTTTTATAAAGTAATGAGAATGTAAACGTTGAAGGAAGTGAAGTAATTATGACTAATTCGATAATGTTGGAGATATCGTGAGGGTGACAGTCCCAGTGGGAGTCCAACGATCGTATTTCCATTATTACGAATATGAGGATATGAGGTAACGGTATGAGGTAACGGTAAGAATGGAAATATCGTGAGGGGAAAAGGCCCCAGAGGGAACTCATTTATGGTAAAAGGCCCGCGAGGGAACCCCGACGATTGTATTTCTATTCGAAAAAGGATTGGCCAAGGCTCAGTTGACAGTGAGAGTGTCGCTGATGTCCCCGCCGCCCAGTACTGTGGTTACATGTAGATGGATCCATCGACTTTTGAGGTTTGAGAAAAGTCACAATTAACGATCTGAATTCAACAAAGGAAAAAAAAAAGAAAAATGTTTATAATCATGTAAAAGGTTTTTATGTCACGTTGAGGAAAAAGGAAAGGTTAAAGTTTATGTTTGCATGTCATGAAAATGTTATTTTTACGTAAAAGTATTTTCACTGTTGCATGCGATTTTATACGTATTATTTGTTATAAAGATTATGGTGTGTTGAGTTTTTAGACTCAGTAAGTGTGATGGATGCAGGTGAGTTTAAGGGAGGACCTGATGGGTGATTTTGCTGGACTGTCGGTGCACACAACCGGAGGACAAGCGCTTCTACTTTTCCGCATTTACGATTTATGATTCATGATTTACCTTAAAGATTTCAAGACTATTTATTTATGCTTTTAAGAGATTTTTGGGAGGTTTAGTATGGGCTATACCTTTCAAATTTATTGCTTTTTAGGTTTGGTAAAACATACGACGATTTCATTTTTATAAGTATTTCATTTGATTTTTAAAAATGCTAGTTGATTGATGTTTCATTTTAAGGGGGAAAATATTTTATCATAAGGTAAACGTATAGGGCCGAAAATTAAGTGTTTAAAAGAAAAAAATTTCTAGTACTTTTAAACCAATAAAAAGGGCAGACGTTTCAGGAGATATCGTGAGGGTTATGGTCCCATTGGGAGCCCGACGATCGTATTTCCAGTGACACCATCGAGGATATGAGGATAAGAATGGAGATATCGTGAGGGAAAAGACCCCAAAGGGAGCCCATTTATGGGAAAAGGCCCAGAGGGAGCCCGACGATCGTATTTCCATTCAATGAGGATAGGCCAGGGCTCAGTTGACTGGTGAGAGTGTCGGTGATATACCCCGCCGCCCAGTACTGTGGTTACATTTAGATGGATCCATCGACTTTTTGAGGATTGAAGAAAGTCACAATTAACGATCTGAATTCAACAAAAGAAAAGGAAAATGTTATGATCATGATAAAAGGTTTTATGTTATGTTTTTAGGAAAAAGACCAGATTAAGGTTCATATTATGCATGTCATGAAAATGTTATTTTTACGTAAAAGTTTTTTCGCTGTTGCATGTGGTTTTATACGTATTATTTGATATCAAGATGATGGTGTGTTGAGTCTTTAGACTCACTAGCTGTGATGGATGCAGGTAATGATGATGTTAATATTACGGGAGGTCTTGATGGTTGATTTTGCTGGACTGTCGGTGCACACAACCCGAGGACCAGCGCTTCTACTTTTTCCACATTTATGATTTATGATGCATGATTCACGTTAAAGATTTTAAGACTATTTATTTATGTTTTTGAGAGATTTTGAGAGGTTTAGTATGTGCTATACTTTTCAAATTTATTGATTTTTAGGTTTGGTAAAACATTTGACGATATCAGTTTATGACTATTTCACTTGATTTTAAAATACTAGTTGGTTGATATTTTGTTTTAAGGGGTAAAATATTTTATAAAAAAAATTTTATGTAGCATATGTATATGGCCGAAATATTGAGTGAAAAGAAAAAAAAATTCTAGTACTTTTTAAGCAATAAAAAGGGCAGACGTTTCATTTGTTAGAGTAGACGCCATGTAAGCCAACTGTTGGCTAAGGAATTTATTGACTCAAGTGTAATAAACAATCTTTATTTTAATATAATTTATTTTTTAATGGTTTCGTTTTACTTAATCTGTATACCCATGCAAGCAGCATAGATAAAGTCCTTGATTATGCTTTAATACAAATGAATCGTAATTCGATGTTGAAACTCGTTTGTAAACACTGCATATTCTAAATTCGTTCCTAGTCGATTCAGCCGCCTAAAACATGGATAAAGGTCGCTTGAGCTTGAGACTAGCATCTGTGATGTTGTGTACTTCGTTTCTTGGTTAGGGCATAGACATGTCCAAACATGCAGATGGGTAGTCATATGATGATTATTCCAAACAACCCTCCCACGGACTTTCCAAGTGGTTATCATTCATCGAGAGGATAAGTCCGTGGTTATGATTGTACACCAATAGTCCTTACGACCCGGGACAACACTGAGGCTCTATATGCTAGGGCTGTGCTTTGACACGTTTACCGGCTCAAGGAGAGTCATCAGGTGGCGAGGTTGGGTACAATTGCGACACTTATAGGAGCAGTGCATTGTAGTCGAGGATTCACCGCTCACCTACGGGTGTGGATATCCTATGTGATCTGAAGTAATAATAGGGCATGGAATCTCTCGCCAGAGTATGAGATGTACGTTGGAGAAGGAGTTTTCCAAATAGTACACGCGATGCCACTATTATATGTGTCACATAATTATCGAATTAAAATGCAACCCTCGATGAACCAATGGTTGCAGATTCGATCGGGATATATGAGATGAAGGGACCGTACTGTACGTTAATCATAATCGACTGGTTATTGTAGGCACTGTCAGTGATACCTAGGGGATCATGGGCGATGCTACTAGACGCTCTTACCATGATCCGATGGGTGCAATCGGAAATGAGTTCTGACATTCTTGATCAAGGTGTTGATGAAAAGAATGGGGCTAATTAGGGTAATCCCAGATAAGAATAAATGTTATTCTGAATCACAAGGAGTTGTGAACTCACGGCTAGCTGTATCCCTGAACCATTGAGGGTCACACAAGTACTGGATCGTTTGTTCTCGTTGAGAGAATAAATTCAAGGAGTTTGTTAGAAACGAAATTCCGACGTTTGACAAAATATGAAATTCTGGAGTTTGACAAACTGATCACCCAACTGATACGCGCAATTATACTCAGCGACCGGACTTAACAACTGAAATCAGCAGATCGAATAAAGAAAACTAATCAGTTGTTGGCGTCTGACAAAATATGAACCACACTCTAAATTCTGCAGTTTGACAAACTGATCAACCAACTGATACGCGCAATTATATTCAGCGAACTGGACTTAACAACCTGAAATCAGCAGATCTAAACAGATCAGTTGGAAACCGATCATTTGATATATTCAGCCGAATGCTTCCTTCAACTAGACATGTCTCGGGAAAGAACATTCAACCGACAAAGAGACATAGCAGATTGCAACTGAATATGAAACACCGCACTTCAATCAATGCAGCTTAGAACAATGCATTTCGGCTAAAGCAATTAAGACGCCGCATTACGATAAATGAAGCAAACAATGCCCAAAGGAATGATGAAGTGGCAATCAACGGAAACAAAGATTCAAACATATCTCAAGTTACCGTTGGAAGAAAAGCTTATAAATATGACAAGAAGAACATCTGAACAAAGAGACACAGATCACTCTATTAAAAGCTTGCTGTTACTCTGTCAAAATCTCAGCTCACCCTTACTTGATTTATTCGTAGCAGTTAAGGCTACAATCTGAGCTCACTAGCACTTTGTAATAATTGTTAAATTCGATAGTGCTAAGATCAGTTACGCACTGAGAATATCTTGTAATACTAAGATTTTCAGTTTTTGGTAGTGATAAGTCCAAACTGAAGTGGGTCAGTACAAATCTTGTATTCGATCAAAGTCTTTTAGTGGAAATCCTATCCTTGAGATAGAAGGGGTGACGTAGGAGTAATTAAAATCTCCGAACATCCAGAAAAAATCCTTGTGTATTTTATTTCAGTTTTGTATTCTATCTTTCAGTCAGTTAATTTCCGCAACTACTTCAGTTTAACTGATTGTCATTGACCAACAAGATTCCGAGATTCAATTTCTCACCAAACTGAACTCAAAACTCGGAAAGATTAGTTTTAATTGTGAGTGTTTATTCCACCCCCCTTCTAAACACTCTTGTTACTTTAATCGATCCTATCAAGTGGTATCAGAGCAGTTGAATCTTGTTCTTGAATACTTTTGATCTATAAACATTCTAGCATGACTTCATTCAACAAAATTCCTATGTTCTCTAGAGAAGAATTTGATGATTGGAAAATCAGAATGCAAGCTTATTTAGCTACAAAAGATGATGACATGTGGTATGTCATAATTGATGGACCCATGAAGATTCTAAAAACAAATACAGCAGTTGCCATAACAGAAGGGGCCCCACAAAGAATAGAAAAGCCCAGAGATGAATGGACAACTGAAGATAAAAGAAAAGCAAATCTTGATAATGTGGCTAAAGACATTCTGTACAAAACGCTGGAGAAAGTAACCTTCTTGCAAAATAAAGATGTGTAAGTCAGCCAAAGAAATTTGGGAAAACCTGATCCAGCTGTGCGAAGGAAATGATCAAACCAAAGAAAATAAACTTTCTGTTGCTGTTAAAAAGTTTGATAACATCAAAATGAAAACAGGAGACTCAATGCACGAGTATGATGAAAGAGTAAGCCGTATCATCAATGAGTTAAATGCACTTGGAAAAGTGTATACCAACAAAGAGATTGCACTGAAGGTAATGAGAGGTCTTTCCAAGGAATGGGATGTCAAGACCATGGCTATGAGAGAGTCCAAAGATCTGAACCAGATTGAACTTCATGATATATTTGCTGATTTAAAGGCTTATGAATTTGAGCTGCAGACCAGAGAAGGAGAACCATCTACCCCTGCAGCCACAACTGCTCTAGCTATTGTCAGAACTGAACCAATCAGTTCAGTCGATAAAACTGCTGATCAGTTGAGCAGTGATGCTATGTCACTGTTCATCAAAAAATTTGGAAGATTTATGAGAAAGAATCAAGGAAACTTCCAGAAGCCATACCAAATGAACAACTCCAAAGATGAATCAAATGCCTGCTACAACTGTGGCAAATCAGGTCACTTTATGGCTGATTGTCCTAAACCCAAGAATGAAAGTCTAGGCTCAACTGATAGAAGAAAGAAATCATATGAGCACAAAAGAAGACCCAAGGAAGATAAGAAGTCCTTCAGAAAGAAACATGAGGTACTCTTAGCTGAAGAAAACAAATCTAAATGGGCAGAAACTGACAGTGAGGAGTCAGAACCAGAAAGCTCATGCAGCTCTAGTGATGATGAGGAAGTCAAGTGCTTAATGGCTAATGATGCAGAAGAAGAATCATCTAGCCAACAGGTATTTGATTTCAGCTCAACTGATTTCACACGAGAAGAACTCATTCTAACACTACATGACATGGTAAATGAGTATCAAAAGCTTGCATCATCATTTGAAAAAATCAAAGCAAAGCAAACTAATCCCACAGACAATAAAACCAAAACTGATGAATCAGTTGATGGGTTGAGTCTAAAAAGGGAAATTGCTGAGTTAAAAGCAGAGAGAAACAAAAATCAGTCATTAATCCAGAAATTGATTTTTGAAAACTCAAAACAGACTGAGCTCATTCAGTCTTGGAACAAGTCATCCACTGCACTGAATGAGATGCTGAATTCACAAAAATCAATTTCTGATAAAACTGGTTTAGGGTTCAACACTCAAGAAGAAATATATTCAAATGATACTCAACCAAAGTCAAAAATAGACAAAGGGAAATACATTCATTTTGTCAAAACAGCAGTGATACAAGAACAAATTGAGCCCAGTAAACTGATTGAGCAACCTACTGAGAATATGAACAAGGCTAGAAGATATGGGATTGGTTATAGTAAAAAATTCTCAACTGATTCACAAAGTCAGTAATCAAAGAAGTCTCACAAGAACTATTCGAATAGCTATTTCAATTACTATAACTGCAAGCTAGTTCAGAAGAGATATAGACTGAACAATCAGTTGAATAAAGCTAAAAAAAATATTGTATCATCGGTACACTACACACCGAGAACACAAAAGCCGAGAAAAACCATTTGGAATACAGCTACTGGAAAGTCTGTTAGACTAATACAAGTGTGGATTCCTAAGGGACTAATCAGTTCAGGACCCAAATAGATATGGGTACCAAGTTAGATTATATGTGTGATTACAGGTAACAGGTACAAACAAGAACTCAATAAGGTATTTGGACAGTGGATGCTCGCGACATATGACAGGAGATGCAAGTGTATTATCCCAACTAATCAAATACACTGGCCCAAACATCAGTTTCGGGGACAATTCCAAATGTAGAACTGTGGGTAAGGGTAAGCTTATCCATGGTAACTTTACTTCTAAAGATGTTTTATTAGTAGAAAACCTGAAGTATAACTTGATTAGCATCAGTCAGTTATGCGACAGTGGATTCTCAGTACAATTTGACAAAAACTCATGTTTAGTCAAAACTTCAACTGATGAAATCATACTAACTGGCAAACGTTGTGGAAACACATATAAAGTCAGTTGGAATGATCAAACTTATGCACCATTTTATTTTATTGCTTCCAAATCATCTAAAAACTGGTTGTGGCATAAAAGACTAAATCATTTAAACTTTAAATCCATTGCCTATCTGAGTAAACATGAACTTGTAACAGGTTTGCCCAAAATAGATTTTTCAAAAGAAAAACTTTGCTCAGCATGTCAGTATGGTAAACAAATACGATCCTCTTTTAAAAACAAGGGATTTAAATCTTCATCCCGATGCTTAGAACTGTTGCACATGGATCTCTTTGGTCCTGTACCAGTCATGAGCTTAGGAGGAATGAAATACACGTTGGTAGTCGTAGATGATTTTTCAAGATTTACTTGGGTTATTTTTCTCAAATCTAAAGACCATACTGCTTCACAACTAATAAAGCTCTTCAAAAGATTTTTAAATAAAAAATCAATTGGAATTGATCGAATCAGATCTGATCGAGTAACTGAATTCATCAATCAAACTCTTTCAAATTTTCTAGAAAATGCTGGAATTAAGCATGAGCTCTCAGCAGCAAGAACTCCTCAGCAAAATGGTGTAGCTGAGAGAAGAAATCGGACTCTTAAAGAAGCTACCAGAACAATGCTTGCTGATTCTGGTATTTCTCAAAGATTTTGGGCAGAGGCAGTAAACACTGTGTGTTATACTCATAACAGATCAATGATTAATAAGAATCATATGAAAACACCATATGAGATCTGGCATGGAAGAAAAAGTATAATTACTTATTTCAAAATATTTGGCTGCAAATGTTTTATTCTTGATAATGGTAAAAATTATTTAAAAGCATTTGATGCTAAATCTGCAGAAGGAATATTTCTTGGATACTCATCAGTAAGTATAGCCTATAGAGTCTTCAACAAGAAAACCCTAAATGTTGAAGAATCTGCTCATGTTGATTTCGATGAAACTGAACTAACTAATAAGCCAACTAATCAAGTTGAGCTAGTTGATCGACTTACAGATATCAGTTTAGAAGATGATGACAAAAATGAAAGTCATGGCTATCAAAACATACTTCAAACACCTGAACCAGAAGTACTGGATCAATCAGATGTGCAAGAAGTCGTTGCTGATGATCAGTTGACAGTGCATAATGATAACATTCAAATACCAGTTGACGAAGCACCAACTGAGACCGAAAACTGTGTTAAGTTACCAACTGAAGAAATTGCTGATACAACAAATATTGAGTACAGATGGAGAAAATCACATCCACATGAACTGGTAATAGGAAACCCATCTGATCCAATAAGAACTTGCAATCAAATACTAAATTTATTTATCTATTCAGCTTTTGTTTCACAACTAGAACCGAAGAAAACTGATGAAGCTCTTGCTGATCCTAACTGGGTAAATGCAATGCAAGAAGAGCTAAATCAGTTCACTTATAACAATGTCTGGAACTTAGTTCCAAGACCAATTTCAAAAACTATTATAGGTACAAAATGGGTATACAGAAATAAACTGAACGAGGATGGTTCATTTGTACGCAACAAAGCAAGATTAGTGGCAAAAGGATATAAGCAAGAAGAAGGAATTGACTATGATGAGACGAATGCTCCAGTGGCAAGACTGGAAGCAATCAGAATTTTTCTTGCTTATGCATCACACAAAAAATTCAAGGTATATCAGATGGATGTAAAGAGTGCATTTCTGAACGGTCAACTACAAGAGGAAGTATATGTTGAACAACCCCCAGGTTTTGTAAATCACAACTTTCCTGATCATGTATATCATTTGAACAAAGCCTTAAATGGCCTTAAACAAGCTCCCAGAGCTTGGTACGAAACTCTCTCAAAATTTCTAACTGATCATGATTTTTCTGTTGGATCAGTTGATAAGACCTTGTTCAAATTTGCTAAGAATGATCACATTTTATTAGTTCAAATTTATGTTGATGATATCATATTTGGGTCAACTAACCCCAAATTATGCGAAAAGTTTGCTAAGCTAATGCAGGATAAGTTTGAAATGAGCATGATGGGCGAACTGACATTCTTTCTTGGACTGCAAGTGAAGCAACTGGAGACTGGTATATTCATCAGTCAGACTAAATATACAAAGGAGCTGCTGAAGAAATTTGGCATGGAATCATGTTCAGCTGCAAATACTCCCATGAGCTCATCAGTAAAATTGGACACTGATCAAGGGGGAATATCAGTTGAGGCGACATTATATCGAGGTTTAATAGGTTCATTGTTGTACCTAACTGCCAGTCGTCCTGATATTGTATTTGCTGTCTGTATGTGTGCTAGATTTCAAGCAAATCCTAAGCAATCACATTTCTCAGCTGCTAAAAGAATTTTGAAATATCTTAAGGGTACACAAAATGTTGGGTTATGGTATTCTAAAGACTCTACTTTCAATTTAGTTGGATATTCAGATGCAGATTATGCAGGATGTAAGCTTGATCGCAAAAGTACAAGTGGATCTTGTCAGTTTCTAGGAGACAGACTGATCTCTTGGTTCAGCAAAAAGCAGACATCCATAGCTACCTCAACAACTGAAGCAGAATACCTTGCTGCTGGTAGTTGTTGTGCACAACTGATCTGGATCCAGCAACAACTGAAAGATTATGGAGTAATTACAAATGAATCGCCCATATTTTGTGACAATACGAGCACAATTGCCATCACCTATAATCCAGTTCTTCACTCAAGGACCAAGCATATAGATGTCAGGCACCACTTCATTAGAGATCATGCTTTGAAGAAGGACATCAGACTGGAGTATATTTCAACTGAGCAACAAGCAGCTGACATCTTCACCAAACCATTACCCGAGACTAAGTTTTCTTACTTTCGCAATATTCTTGGTTTAATTGACTTGTCTTAAAATTATTATTGATGCTGTTTTACTAATAAAATTATTTGCAGAAAATAAGAACACAACAACAAATTGGAAATGATACTTTATTAAGAATAAAATCGATTCCATATTACAGAAGATAACTTAGAACCAACTGAATCTTGCCATTCTGTAATCAAATTATTCAACTCATAAATTCGGATTCTAGAAAATGATTCAGTTGTAGAAATCTTCTCAATTACATGCCATTCCTTCCATAGCATTGCATGTAACAGAACATTGTCATCAACCAGGTCTGTAACATGCCTGACTTCAAAACGATCAATGTATTTTCTTGCTGTTGCTGCTTGAGCACGAGAAGGAGCAGCACCACTACTACTTATCCTCTGCAAATCATGAATTTTGAACCATGTTGACATCACTTTCGTCAAGACATATTCCTCCATCGTTTTCTTCAACTCTTCTAAATAAGGACTTAATTGTTCAGTAACTTGAATATGCGTACTGCTGCATGCATCAGAATTACTTGAATCCGACATATTGAACTGTTATTATCTCACATTTTATCTCTATCGTCTTTTTTATAGACAGATGACATTAAATGTTGAAGAAGCTAAAGAGTCTCGAGTCAACCGAAGCGTTTTTCTCATTTACCCAGGCTTCTTATTTATCAGTTGTTCATTATCAACTGATATCAGTTTGTCATTTATTACTTAATGCTTAACTGATTTCAGTTCATAGTCAACTGATATAAGTTAGTCTTTCATCAGTTCATCTGTTTAAAGTTCGCAATTCATATATATAACAACTGATGAAGTTTATCATTTGCAGGAAAGAGAAAAACAAAGTTAAGCTCATATAAATACTTCATTCAACCATAAACGTTTGCACGGATTACATCATCATATTTTTCCTCTACAACAATTATCCACATTTTCAACCAAGCGGATAAAGGTGCGGTAGATGTCTTGTCAAAGCTCTGAGAAACAGCTATGCGCTTAAGGATTTTCAGTTCCTTTCGAAGCATTAGCTGATAGATATGACCATCCTTAAAGACGTCCACCCACACAGCTATGTTCAAGTGCTACCGCAATTTTTTCATCTCTGCCACCAGTTCAGGAGTGGTAGCCTCCCCAGTATTATACAGGAACTCAAGCTTCTGTAACTTTTCCCAGTAGTGAAGACTCTTATAGAAGACTTCATCTTCTATAACAGCCTTCCTGGTCTCCAGAGCAAACGGCGAAGCACTCGAGCTACTCGTATCTGCCATTCTTTTTGTCTTGAATATTTTCACCAATATGACTGAAACTAACCGTGTTACTTCTATTTATAGCCGAAATTCATGGAAGCTGAAGGGCCGTCAACGTTTCAGCAAACGATAATCTTTCTGACCCTTAAATTTATTTTATATCGTCACTTTAATTATTCTATGCACCGATTAAGGGGGAATATCAGTTTTTGAAAATGTTAACTGAGAGGACAATTGTTTGTGAATTCTCAACTGAAATGAATCAGTTTCCCAACTGATTGTTCAGCTGGATATTTTACAAATCTTCTCACATAAGTTAACAAATTAAAAAAACTTATTATATTCCAAATCAACTGACGTGACTGCAGTTTCATAACGTGGCCTATTTTAAACCGCTCACTTTTTGCACACACGCTTACAGCACACGTACACATATTTTTATTCAAATTTTTTTGACTGACACGTGTCCCGAATTTGAACAGTCACGAACAAATGTACTATGCCCGCTTCAATTCAGTTTTCTTTCTTACGCATACAATCAGTTCCTAAGAGCATACTAATTCCAAAGCTTATCTTTTACGAATTTCAGATCATTTTATCTTTCGAAATGGCGAATCAAATCCCAGCTCACGTGTTGAACGCTATGGCCATTGATTTTGACTCAGTTTTATCAGTTCAAGAAGCTGATGTTAAGAACGTCTTTCTGAAGATTGAATCTGCTGGTCTCAGGATGTTTTTGGGACAATCTTCGCAGGAGATATACCCCAAGGAAGTAAATGAATTCTATCTGAAGGGGTTTGTCACTACTGATGGAAGTATCTCTGTAACTGTCAATGATCAGCTGTTGATCCTATCTGAAGAGACCTTCGGAGAAATTTTCTCTTTGCCAACTGATGGGTACGTCAGCTTCTCTGAAGTCAAAACATCTGACATTGAAGAAATGCAATCTTTGCTGTCTGCTGATGGGCGGAAAATTAAAGTTTCCGATCCTAAGAAGGAACTGAAGCATGAGGTTCAGTTATTAGCCGACATTGTGGCGAATGGCATATTGGCTAAGGCCGGCTCTTATGCTGCCCTTACTCTTGAGAAATTCCAAGCGATGACCATCATCATGGGAGAGAAGAAAGCTAACTGGAGGCACATTATTTTCAATATTCTAAGGAATATGCTTCAATCTACCAAACAATCAAGAGGCTTTGCCATTCCAATCAGTTATCTTCTGAAACTAAAGGGATTGGTAGCTGACAATGCTGGAAAATCATCAAAGTTCAAGGTCTTCACTGCCAAGAACATCTTGCCGCCAAAGACCAAACTGGACATTTCTCCCAAACAGTTTTTGAAAACCAAACAGGAGGTTGGGACGCAACCACCTGCTCCAACACCAGTCAAGAAGGCCAAAACTTTGGCCCAACTGAAGACTGCAAAACGAAAACTGATTATCAGTGAATCAGATTCGGAGAAAACTCCTTCTCCTAAGCTTGTCAAGAGACCGAGGACGCAAAGAACTAAACCAATAACAGCGGTGAAATTCATTCCAACTGAGAGTTTGACTCAATCAGCTGCCCAACAGCCTATTCAGGCTATACCTTTGCAGGTTGTTCCACCTGATGATTCAGTTACTGAAGAAAAGGCACCCGCTAAAGTAAGAGCTCCCTTGACTCATGTAAATCGCCCTACCATTTTGCCTCCGGCCAGATCTAAAGGCGTTATATTGAGGGAACCAGTGGACACCACTCACTCTGGTTTGGATATTCCTCACATTCTCACTACTGAAAAAGGAAAAGGCAAGCTAGTTGAAGAGCCAAGGCCATCTAATGCCATCCAAACTCACATTGACCTGGTTTGGGAACAGGTCAATGCATTTGCCACATCGAAACTGAAATCTTTTGATAGTTGGAAGAAGTTTAGGACTGAGATTTTTGCCAAAGAGCTGAAGCGCAAATCCCAACTGAAAAAGTTTATTAAACTTGAAGCGATTGTGTTGAAAATAGTCAAAGCTGCTACTATTGCCCAGGCATTGGAGAGGCAAAAATATTTCTTTGATCAAATTCGAGCCAAAAAGCTGACTAGAATGGTTGAAAAACTGAAATCCAACTACAATCCCGTAGGTCCAACTGCATATTATGATAGAGCTGTGTTCACCCAACTGGACACAGATCTTAGTGGCCTACAAATGGAAATCAGATTTTGGGAACAGGATCAGGAATTGGTTCTCCCTGAAAAATCCTCCAGTTCAAAAACAAAAGAAGATACATTCTCCTCCCAGCAGAAAGAGCCATCTCCACAACCGGTTGCTGAAAAACCTGTTCAGGATGTGCCACAATCATCTGCTGTGGAACATCAGATGTACTCTGAAGCCGAGTTGACTTTTGCCAACATTGATGAAATTATTCAAGCAGTGGCGAAAGAATCTCTTATGAGTGAACCCATTTCTGAAGAAGTTGATCACTCAACTGATCAAATCGCTCAAGAGGTTCCTATCTCAACAGAAGTACCAGTTCAGTCTGTTGTTTCTGAAATAGAGGATCAAACAGTGGTGGCTAGCCCATCACCAAATCAACAGATTGCTGAAAATATGGAGGCTGTGTTGATTACTGCTGAAAAACTTCCAACTGATGAGCCAGCTCAAGTCTCAGCTGATTTTCAAGAAGATGCATCAGCTCATGATCAATCAACTGAAGATCCTGCAGTCTCTCCTATTCAGCAGGAAAGTATCTTTGCTGATCATCATCAATCTTCACCTCCTACAGTCCAAGTGGCAGTAACTGAAACAGATGTTCCAGCACAGACTGTTTCTGAAACGATGATATCTGATAAGACCATGGTGGTCTTTGATCAAGTCTCAACGGAACCAGGAACGTCTTGTCAGTCTCCGCCTCATTTTTCTACAGATCTTGATAAAGTTCTTGAAGAAATTAAGGAAATTCAGCAGAATATGAATGAAATGATCAATCATGTATACAAGATTCAGCATACTCAATTAGAGCATTCTCTGAAACTGGAACATTCTGAAAAATTCAACTATCAGAAACTGACGACAATTCAAGATGCTTTAACATCTCTCTCTCGAACAGTGGATGATATTCAGAAGAACAGAGGTTTGGTTAAGAGTCTCTCAGTGACTCAAGACTCTATCAGCAAAAGAGTTGATGTTGTGGAGACACTCGTATCAAGAAAGATAGATGTACTTCAAATCGCTTTAACCTCTGCTGTTGAAAACGTATCCAACTCTGTCAACTTTCTATCAACAGATGTTCGAAAATTATCCTTGAAGATGGAGTTGTTTGACAAAAAGGGGGAAGAAATCAAAGAGATTCTAGAACAACAGAAGAAATCTTCTCGTTGAAGAAAAATCTCTACAAGTCTATCTCGTATTCGTGTGGATTATTATTCAGCTTTCAGATGATCAAGATCAACCTCTTATTTTATCTACAATGCGTTCAGACGATCAATTATTATTTACTTAGTTTTGTCAAACACCATAAAGGGGGAAATTGTTGGAAACGAAATTCCGGCGTTTGACAAAATATGAACCAAACTCTAAATTCTGGAGTTTGACAAACTGATCAACCAACTGATACGCGCAATTATATTCAGCAACTGGACTTAACAACTGAAATCAGCAGATCTAATAAAGAAAACTGATCAGTTGTAAACCGATCAGTTGATATATTCAGCCGTATGCTTCCTTCAACTAAACATGTCTCGGGAAAGAACATTCAACCGACAAAGAGACATAGCAGATTGCAACTGAATATGAAACGCCGCACTTCAATCAATACAGCTTAGAACAACGCATTTCGGCTAAAGCAATTAAGACGCCGCATTACAATAAATGAAGCAAACAATGCCCAAGGAATGATGAAGTGGCAATCAACGGATACAAAGATTCAAACATATCTCAAGTTACCGTTGGAAGGGAAGCTTATAAATATGACAGAAGAACAGCTGAAAAAAAAACACAGATCACTCTATTCAAAGCTTGCTGTTACTCTGTCAAAATCTTAGCTCACCCTTACTTGATTTATTCGTAGCAGTCAAGGCTACAATTTGAGCTCACTAGCACTTTGTAATAATCGTTAAATTCGATAGTGCTAAGATCAGTTACGCACTGAGAACATTTTGTAATACTAAGAGTTTCAGCTTTTGGCAGTGATAAGTCCAAACTGAAGTGGGTCAGTACAAATCTTGTATTCGATCAAAGTCTTTTAGTGGAAATCCTATCCTTGAGATAGAAGGGGTGACGTAGGAGTAATTGAAATCTCCGAACATCCAGAAACAATCCTTGTGTATTTTATTTCAGTTTTGTATTCTATCTTTCAGTCAGTTAATTTCCGCAACTACTTTAGTTTAACTGATTGTCATTGACCAGCAAGATTCCGAGAATCAGTTTCTCACCAAACTGAACTCAAAACTCGAAAAGATCAGTTTTAATTGTGAGTGTTTATTCAACCCCCCTTCTAAACACTCTTGTTACGTTAATCGATCCTATCAAGTGGTATCAGAGCGGTTGAATCTTGTTCTTGAATACTTTTGATCTATAAACTTGCTAGCATGACTTCATTCAACAAAATTCCTATGTTCTCCAGAGAAGAATTTGATGATTGGAAAATCAGAATGCAGGCTCATTTAGCTGCACAAGATGATGACATGTGGTATGTCATAACTGATGGACCCATGAAGATTCTAAAAACAAATACAGCAGTTGCCATAACAGAAGGGGCACCACAAAGAATAGAAAAGCCCAGAGATGAATGGACAACTGAAGATAAAAGAAAAGCAAATCTTGATAATGTGGCTAAAGACATTCTGTACAAAACGCTGGACAAAGTAACCTTCAGCAAAATAAAGATGTGTAAGTCAGCCAAAGAAATTTGGGAAAAGCTGATCCAGCTGTGTGAAGGAAATGATCAAACCAAAGAAAATAAACTTTCTGTTGCTGTTCAAAAGTTTGATAACATCAAAATGAAAGCAGGAGAATCAATGCACGAGTATGATGAAAGAGTAAGCAGTATCATCAATGAGTTAAATGCACTTGGAAAAGTGTATACCAACAAAGAGATTGCACTGAAGGTAATGAGAGGTCTTCCCAAGGAATGGGATGTCAAGACCATGGCTATGAGGGAGTCCAAAGATCTGAACCAGATTGAACTTCATGATCTGTTTGCTGATTTAAAGGCTTATGAATTTGAGCTGCAGACCAGAGAAGGAGAACCATCTACCCCTGCAGCCACAACTGCTCTAGCTGCTGTCAGAACAGAACCAATCAGTTCAGTCGAGAAATCTGCTGATCAGTTGAGCAGTGATGCTATGTCATTGTTCATCAAAAAATTTGGAAGGTTCATGAGAAAGAATCAAGGAAACTTCCAGAAGCCATACCAAAGGAACAACTCCAAAGATGAATCAAATGCCTGCTACAACTGTGGCAAATCAGGTCACTTTATGGCCGATTGTCCTAAACCCAAGAAGGACAGTCAAGGCTCAACTGATAGAAGAAAGAAATCATATGAGCACAAAAGAAGACCCAAGGAAGATAAGAAGTCCTTTAGAAAGAAACATGAGGTACTCTTAGCTGAAGAAAACAAATCTAAATGGGCAGAAACTGACAGTGAGGAGTCAGAACCAGAAAGCTCATGCAGCTCTAGTGATGATGAGGAAGTCAAGTGCTTAATGGCTAATGATGCAGAAGAAGAATCATCTAGCCAACAAGTATTTGATTTCAGCTCAACTGATTTCACACGAGAAGAACTCATTCTAACACTACATGACATGGTAAATGAGTATCAAAAGCTTGCATCATCATTTGAAAAAATCAAAGCAAAGCAAACTAATCCCACAGACAATAAAACCAAAACTGATGAATCAGTTGATGGGTTGAGTCTAAAAAGGGAAATTGCTGAGTTAAAAGCAGAGAGAAACAAAAATCAGTCATTAATCCAGAAATTGATTTTTGAAAACTCAAAACAGACTGAGCTCATTCAGTCTTGGAACAAGTCATCCACTGCACTGAATGAGATGCTGAATTCACAAAAATCAATTTCTGATAAAACTGGTTTAGGGTTCAACACTCAAGAAGAAATATATTCAAATGATACTCAACCAAAGTCAAAAATAGACAAAGGGAAATACATTCATTTTGTCAAAACAGCAGTGATACAAGAACAAATTGAGCCCAGTAAACTGATTGAGCAACCTACTGAGAATATGAACAAGGCTAGAAGATATGGGATTGGTTATAGTAAAAAATTCTCAACTGATTCACAAAGTCAGTAATCAAAGAAGTCTCACAAGAACTATTCGAATAGCTATTTCAATTACTATAACTGCAAGCTAGTTCAGAAGAGATATAGACTGAACAATCAGTTGAATAAAGCTAAAAAAAATATTGTATCATCGGTACACTACACACCGAGAACACAAAAGCCGAGAAAAACCATTTGGAATACAGCTACTGGAAAGTCTGTTAGACTAATACAAGTGTGGATTCCTAAGGGACTAATCAGTTCAGGACCCAAATAGATATGGGTACCAAGTTATATTATATGTGTGATTACAGGTAACAGGTACAAACAAGAACTCAATATGGTATTTGGACAGTGGATGCTCGCGACATATGACAGGAGATGCAAGTGTATTATCCCAACTAATCAAATACACTGGCCCAAACATCAGTTTCGGGGACAATTCCAAATGTAGAACTGTGGGTAAGGGTAAGCTTATCCATGGTAACTTTACTTCTAAAGATGTTTTATTAGTAGAAAACCTGAAGTATAACTTGATTAGCATCAGTCAGTTATGCGACAGTGGATTCTCAGTACAATTTGACAAAAACTCATGTTTAGTCAAAACTTCAACTGATGAAATCATACTAACTGGCAAACGTTGTGGAAACACATATAAAGTCAGTTGGAATGATCAAACTTATGCACCATTTTATTTTATTGCTTCCAAATCATCTAAAAACTGGTTGTGGCATAAAAGACTAAATCATTTAAACTTTAAATCCATTGCCTATCTGAGTAAACATGAACTTGTAACAGGTTTGCCCAAAATAGATTTTTCAAAAGAAAAACTTTGCTCAGCATGTCAGTATGGTAAACAAATACGATCCTCTTTTAAAAACAAGGGATTTAAATCTTCATCCCGATGCTTAGAACTGTTGCACATGGATCTCTTTGGTCCTGTACCAGTCATGAGCTTAGGAGGAATGAAATACACGTTGGTAGTCGTAGATGATTTTTCAAGATTTACTTGGGTTATTTTTCTCAAATCTAAAGACCATACTGCTTCACAACTAATAAAGCTCTTCAAAAGATTTTTAAATAAAAAATCAATTGGAATTGATCGAATCAGATCTGATCGAGTAACTGAATTCATCAATCAAACTCTTTCAAATTTTCTAGAAAATGCTGGAATTAAGCATGAGCTCTCAGCAGCAAGAACTCCTCAGCAAAATGGTGTAGCTGAGAGAAGAAATCGGACTCTTAAAGAAGCTACCAGAACAATGCTTGCTGATTCTGGTATTTCTCAAAGATTTTGGGCAGAGGCAGTAAACACTGTGTGTTATACTCATAACAGATCAATGATTAATAAGAATCATATGAAAACACCATATGAGATCTGGCATGGAAGAAAAAGTATAATTACTTATTTCAAAATATTTGGCTGCAAATGTTTTATTCTTGATAATGGTAAAAATTATTTAAAAGCATTTGATGCTAAATCTGCAGAAGGAATATTTCTTGGATACTCATCAGTAAGTATAGCCTATAGAGTCTTCAACAAGAAAACCCTAAATGTTGAAGAATCTGCTCATGTTGATTTCGATGAAACTGAACTAACTAATAAGCCAACTAATCAAGTTGAGCTAGTTGATCGACTTACAGATATCAGTTTAGAAGATGATGACAAAAATGAAAGTCATGGCTATCAAAACATACTTCAAACACCTGAACCAGAAGTACTGGATCAATCAGATGTGCAAGAAGTCGTTGCTGATGATCAGTTGACAGTGCATAATGATAACATTCAAATACCAGTTGACGAAGCACCAACTGAGACCGAAAACTGTGTTAAGTTACCAACTGAAGAAATTGCTGATACAACAAATATTGAGTACAGATGGAGAAAATCACATCCACATGAACTGGTAATAGGAAACCCATCTGATCCAATAAGAACTTGCAATCAAATACTAAATTTATTTATCTATTCAGCTTTTGTTTCACAACTAGAACCGAAGAAAACTGATGAAGCTCTTGCTGATCCTAACTGGGTAAATGCAATGCAAGAAGAGCTAAATCAGTTCACTTATAACAATGTATGGAACTTAGTTCCAAGACCAATTTCAAAATCTATTATAGGTACAAAATGGGTATACAGAAATAAACTGAACGAGGATGGTTCATTTGTACGCAACAAAGCAAGATTAGTGGCAAAAGGATATAAGCAAGAAGAAGGAATTGACTATGATGAGACGAATGCTCCAGTGGCAAGACTGGAAGCAATCAGAATTTTTCTTGCTTATGCATCACACAAAAAATTCAAGGTATATCAGATGGATGTAAAGAGTGCATTTCTGAACGGTCAACTACAAGAGGAAGTATATGTTGAACAACACCCAGGTTTTGTAAATCACAACTTTCCTGATCATGTATATCATTTGAACAAAGCCTTAAATGGCCTTAAACAAGCTCCCAGAGCTTGGTACGAATCTCTCTCAAAATTTCTAACTGATCATGATTTTTCTGTTGGATCAGTTGATAAGACCTTGTTCAAATTTGCTAAGAATGATCACATTTTATTAGTTTAAATTTATGTTGATGATATCATATTTGGGTCAACTACCCCCAAATTATGCGAAAAGTTTGCTAAGCTAATGCAGGATAAGTTTGAAATGAGCATGATGGGTGAACTGACATTCTTTCTTGGACTGCAAGTGAAGCAACTGGAGACTGGTATATTCATCAGTCAGACTAAATATACAAAGGAGCTGCTGAAGAAATTTGGCATGGAATCATGTTCAGCTGCAAATACTCCCATGAGCTCATGAGTAAAATTGGACACTGATCAAGGGGGAATATAAGTTGAGGCGACATTATATCGAGGTTTAATAGGTTCATTGTTGTACCTAACTGCCAGTCGTCCTGATATTGTATTTGCTGTCTGTATGTGTGCTAGATTTCAAGCAAATCCTAAGCAATCACATTTCTCAACTGCTAAAAGAATTTTGAAATATCTTAAGGGTACACAAAATGTTGGGTTATGGTATTCTAAAGACTCTACTTTCAATTTAGTTGGATATTCAGATGCAGATTATGCAGGATGTAAGCTTGATCGCAAAAGTACAAGTGGATCTTGTCAGTTTCTAGGAGACAGACTGAACTGTTGGTTCAGCAAAAAGCAGACATCCATAGCTACCTCAAAAACTGAGGCAGAATACCTTGCTGCTGGTAGTTGTTGTGCACAACTGATCTGGATCCGGCAACAACTGAAAGATTATGGAGTAATTACAAATGAATCCCCCATATTTTGTGACAATACGAGCACAATTTCCATCACCTATAATCCATTTCTTCACTCAAGGACCAAGCATATAGATGTCAGGCACCACTTCATTAGAGATCATGCTTTGAAGAAGGACACCAGACTGGAGTACATTTCAACTGAGCAACAAGCAGCTGACATCTTCACCAAACCATTACCCGAGACTAAGTTTTCTTACTTTCGCAATATTCTTGGTTTAATTGACTTGTCTTAAAATTGTTGTTGATGCTGTTTTACTAACAAAATTATTTGCAAAAAATAAGAACACTACAACAAATTGGAAATGATACTTTATTAAGAATAAAATCGATTCCACATTACAGAAGATAACATAGAACCAACTGAATCTTGTCATTCTGTAATCCAATTATTCAACTCATAAATTCGGATTCTAGAAAATGATTCAGTTGTAGAAATCTTCTCAATTACATGTCATTCCTTCCATAACATTGCATGTAACAGAACATTGTCATCAACCAGGTCTGTAACATGCCTGACTTCAAAACAATCAATGTATTTTCTTGCTGTTGCTGCTTGAGCACAAGAAGGAGCAGCACCACTATTACTTATCCTCTGCAAATCATGAATTTTGAACCATGTTGACATCACTTTCGTCAAGACATATTCCTCCATCGTCTTCTTCAACTCTTCTAAATAAGGACTTAATTGTTCGGTAACTTGAATATGCGTACTGCTGCATTTATCAGAATTACATGAATCCGACATATTGAACTGTTATTATCTCACATTTTATCTCTATCGTCCTTTTTATAGACAGATGACATTAAATGTTGAAGAAGCTAAAGAGTCTCGAGTCAACCGAAGCGTTTTTCTCATTTACCCAGGCTTCTTATTTATCAGTTGTTCATTATTAACTGATATCAGTTTGTCATTTATTACTTAATGCTTAAATGATTTCAGTTCATAGTCAACTAATAGAAGTTAATCTTTCATCAGTTCATCTGTTTAAAGTTCGCAATTCATATATATATAACAACTGATGAAGTTTATCATTTGCAGGAAAAAGAAAAACAAAGTTAAGCTCATATAAATACTTTATTCAACCATAAATGTTTGCACGGATTACATCATCATATTTTTCCTCTACAACAATTATCCACATTATCAACCAAGCGGATAAAGGTCTGGTAGATGTCTTGTCAAAGCCCTGAGAACCAGCTATGCGCTTAAGGATTTTCAGCTCCTTTCGAAGCATTAGCTGATAGAGATGACCATCCTTAAAGACGTCCACCCACAAAGCTATGTTCAAGTGCTCCCGCAATTTTTTCATCTCTGCCACCAGTTCTGGAGTGGTAGCCTCCCCAGTATTGTACAGGAACTCAAGCTTCTGTAACTCTTCCCCGTAGTGAAGACTCTTATAGAAGACCTCATCTTCTATAACTGCCTTCCTGGCCTCCAGAGCAAACGGCGAAGCACTCGAGCTACTCGTATCTGCCATTCTTTTTGTCTTGAAAATTTTCACCAATATAACTGAAACTAACCGTGTTACTTCTATTTATATCCGAAAGTCATGGAAGCTGAAGGGCCGTCAACGTTTCAGCAAACGATAATCTTTCTGACCCTTTAATTTATTTATATCGTCACTTTAATTATTCTATGCCCCGATTAAGGGGGAATATCAGTTTTTGAAAATGTTAACTGAGAGGACAATTGTTTGTGAATTCTCAACTGAAATGAATCAGTCTCCCAACTGATTGTTCAGCTGGATATTTTGAAAATCTTCTCGTATAAGTTAACAAATTAAAAAACGTATTATATTCCAAATCAACTAACGTGACTGCAGTTTCATAACGTAGCCTATTTTAAACAGCTTACTTTTTGCACACACGCTTACAGCACACGTACACATATTTTTATTCAAAATTTTTTTGGGCTGACATGTGTCCCGAATTTGAACAGTCACTAACAAATGTACTATGCCCGCCTCAATTCAGTTTTCTTTCTTACGCATACAATCAGTTCCTAAGAGCATACTAATTCCAAAGCTTATCTTTTACGAATTTCATATCAGTTTACTTTTCGAAATGGCAAATCAAATCCCAGCTCACATGTTGAACGCTATGGCCATTGATTTTGACTCAGTTTTATCAGTTCAAGAAGCTGATGTTAAGAATGTTTTTCTGAGGATTGAATCGGTTGGTCTCAGGATGTTTTTGGGACAATCTTCGCAGAAAATCTACCCCAAGGAAGTAAATGAATTCTATATGAAGGGGTTTGTCACTACTGATGGAAGTATCTCTGTAACTTTCAATAGTCAGCTGTTGATCCTATCTGAAAAGACCTTCGAAGAAATTTTCTCGTTTCCAACTGATGGGTACGTCAGCTTCTCTGAAGTCAAAACATCTGACATTGAAGAAATGCAATCCTTGTTGTCTGCTGATGGGCGGAAAATTAAAGTTTCCGATCCTAAGAAGGAACTGAAGCATGAGGTTCAGTTATTAGCCGACATCGTGGCGAAGGGCATATTGGCTAAAGCAGGCTCTTATGTTGCCCTTACTCTTGAGAAATTCCAAGTGATGACCATCATCATGGGAGAAAAGAAAGCTAATTGGAGGCACATTATCTTCAATATTCTAAGGAATATGCTTCAATCTACCAAACAATCAAGAGGCTTTGCCATTCCAATCAGTTATCTTCTGAAACTAAAGGGATTGGTAGCTGACAATGCTGGAAAATCCTCAAAGTTCAAGGTCTTCACTGCCAAGAACATCTTGCCACCAAAAACCAAACAGGAGGTTGGGACGCAACCACCTGCTCCAACACAAGTCAAGAAGGCCAAAACTTTGGCCCAACTGAAGACTGCAAAACGAAAACTGATTATCAGAGAATCAGATTCTGAGAAAACTCCTTCTCCAAAGCTTGTCTAGAGACCGAGGACGCAAAGAACTAAACCAATAACAGAGGTGAAATTCATTCCAAATGAGAGCTTGACTCAATCAGCTGATCAACAGCCTATTCAGGCTATACCTTTGCAGGTTGTTCCACCTGATGATTCAGTTGCTGAAGAAGAGGCACCCGCTAAAATAAGAGCTCCCTTGACTCATGTAAATCGCCCTACCATTTTGCCTCGGGCCAGATCTAAAGGCGTTATATTGAGGGAACCAGTGGACACTACTCATTCTGGTCTGGATATTCCTCACATTCTCACAACTGACAAAGGAAAAGGCAAGCTAGTTGAAGAGCCAAGGCCATCTAATGCCATCCAAACTCACATTGACCTTGTTTGGGAACAGGTCAATGCATTTGCCACAGCGAAACTGAAATCTTTTGATAGTTGGAAGAAGTTCAGGACTGAAATTTTTGCCAAAAAGCTGAAGCGCAAATCCCAACTGAAAAAGTTTATTAAACTTGAAGAGATTGTCTTGAAAATAGTCAAAACTGCTACGATTGCCCAGGAATTGGAGAGGCAAAAATATTTCTTTGATCATATTCGAGTCAAAAAGCTGACTAAAATAGTTGAAGAGCTGAAATCCAACTACAATCCCGTAGGTCCAACTGTCTATTATGATATAGCTGTGTTCACCCAACTGGACACAGATCTTAGTGGGCTACAAATGGAAATCAGATTTTGGGAACAGGATCAGGAATTGGTTCTCCCTGAAAAATCCTCCCGTTCAAAAGCAAAAGAAATTACACTCTCCTCCCAGCAGAAAGGGCCATCTCCACAACCAGTTGCTGAAAAACCTGTTCAGGATGTGCCACAATCATCTGCTGTGGAACATCAGATGTAGTCTGAAGCTGAGCTGACTTTTGCCAACATTGATGAAATTATTCAAGCAGTGGCAAAAGAATCTCTAATGAATGAACCCATTTCTGAAGAAGTTGATCACTCAATTGATCAAATCGCTCAAGAGGTTACTATCTCAACAGAAGTATCAGTTCAGTCTGTTGTTGCTGAAATAGAAGATCAAGCAGTGGTGGCTAGCTCATCACCAAATCAACAGATTGCTGAAAAACTTCCAACTGATGAGCCAGCTCAATTCACAACTGATTTTCAAGAGGATGCATCAGCTCATGATCAATCAACTGAAGATCCTGCAGTCTCTCCTATTCAGCAGGAAAGTATCTCTGCTGATCATCATTAATCTTCACCTCCTACAGTCCAAGTGGCAGTAACTGAAACAGATGTTCCAGCACAGAATGTTTCTGAAACAATGATATCTGATAAGACCATGGTGGTCTTTGATCAAGTCTCAACGGAACCAGGAACATCTTGTCAGTCTCCACCTCATTTTTCTACAGATTTTGATAAAGTTCTGGAAGATAATAAGGAAATTCAGCAGAAAATGAATGAAATGATCAATCATGTATACAAGATCCATCATACTTAATTAGAGCATTCTCTGAAACTGGAACACTCTGAAAAATTCAACTATCAGAAAATGACGACAATTCAAGATGCTTTAACATCTCTCTCTCGAACAGTGGATGATATTCATAAGAACAGAGGTTTGGTTAAGAGTCTCTCAGTAACTCAAGACTCTATCAGCAAAAGAGTTGATGATGTGGAAACACTTGTATCAAGAAAGATAGATGTACTTCTAATCGCTCTAACCTCTACTGTTGAAAACGTCTCCAACTCTGTCAACTTTCTATCAACAGATGTTTGAAGATTATCCTTGAAGATAGAGCTATTTGACAAAAAGGGGGAAGAGATCAAAGAGATTCTAGAACAACAGAAGAAATCTTCTCGTTGAAGAAAAATCTCTACAAGTCTATCTATCTTGTATTTGTGTGGATTATTATTTAGCTGATCAAGATCAACCTCTTATTTTATCTACAATTTTTTCAGATGATCAGTTATTATTCACTTAGTTTTGTCAAACACCATAAAGGGGGAAATTGTTGGAAAGGAAATTCCAGCGTTTGACAAAATATGAAATTCTGGAGTTTGACAAACTGATCAACCAACTGATACGCGCAATTATACTCAGCAACTGGACTTAACAACTGAAATCAGCAGTTCTAATAAAGAAAACTGATCAGTTGTTGGCGTTTGACAAAATATGAACCAAACTCTAAATTCTGGAGTTTGACAAGCTGATCAACCAACTGATACTCGCAATTATATTCCGCAAACTGGACTTAACAACTGAAATCAGCAGATCTAAACTGATCAGTTGGAAACCGATCAGTTGATATATTCAGCCAAATGCTTCCTTCAACTAGACATGTCTCGGGAATGAACATTCAACCGACAAAGAGACATAGCAGATTGCAACTGAATATGAAACGCCGCACTTCAATCAATACAGCTTAGAAGAACGCATTTCGGCTAAAGCAATTAAGACGCCGCATTACAATAAATGAAGCAAACAATGCCCAAGGAATGATGAAGTGGCAATCAACGAAAACAAAGATTCAAACCTATCTCAAGTTACCGTTGGAAGGGAAGCTTATAAATATGACAAAAAGAACAGCTGAACAAAGAGACACAGATCACTCTATTAAAAGCTTGCTGTTACTCTGTCAAAATCTCAGCTCACCCTTACTTGATTTATTCGTAGCAGTCAAGGCTACAATCTGAGCTCCCTAGCACTTTGTAATAATTGTTAAATTCGATAGTTCTAAGATCAGTTACGCACTGATAATATCTTGTAATACTAAGAGTTTCAGTTTTTGGAAGTGATAAGTCCAAACTGAAGTGGGTCAGTACAAATCTTGTATTCGATCAAAGTCTTTTAGTGGAAATCTTATCCTTGAGATAGAAGGGGTAACGTAGGAGTAATTGGAATCTCCGAACATCCAGAAACAATCCTTGTGTATTTTATTTCAGTTTTTTGAATTCTATCTTTCAATCAGTTAATTTCCGCAACTACTTCAGTTTAACTGATTGTCATTGACCAACAAAATTCCGAGATTCAGTTTCTCACCAAACTGAACTCAAAACTCGAAAAGATTAGTTTTAATTGTGAGTGTTTATTCAACCCCCCTTCTAAACACTCTTGTTACGTTAATCGATCCTATCAGAGTTGAATTTATATTATGATATAGTAAATTCAAGGAGTTGAATTTATGATAATTAAATTATGAGATAGTAAATTCAAGAAGTTGAATTTATGAAATTTGGAGAGAATAAATTCAAGGAGTTGAATTTATAAAATTTGAGAATTTAATTTATTAAACTCAAATGTTGAGTTTATTAAATATTAAATTTTGGAGGTAATAAATTCAAGAAGTTGAATTTATAATTTAAATGTTAAATTCAAATGTTGAATTTATGATGGATTTAATTTATTAAGCTCAAAAGTTGAGTTTATTAAATATTAAATTTTGGAGGTGATAAAATTCAAGGAGTTGAATTTACAATTTATATAATAAATTCAAATTTTGAATTTATAATGAATTTAATTTATTAAACTCAAAATTTGGGTTTATTAAATATTAAATTAAAATTGGTGGGAAGTATGTTTAATGGGCTTGTAGGAGTACAAGTCCAACATACTAAATAATTAAAGTTTTTAATGGACTTTGATTAATTAATTAAACTAATTGGACTAACCTAATTAATTAATCAAACTCATTAATGTTAATTAAATGAGCCCAATTATTATATTATGGTAATTGAGCCATGGAGGTTTTATTTTAAGTGGGAGACCTAAAATCCTAGCCTCCATAGACTCTCCATTCTTGAAACTCACGAAAATTACCTCTCCAAGAAGCACAAAATAATTTTTTGAATCTTTAATTTACTTAATTAATTTGATTAATTAAGTAAAGTAATGATTAGAAATAATAATAAGGATTTGATCCTTATTTGATGTGAAGCACATCCGAGAGCCTTAACAAGAAAATTTCAGAATTTTCGGCTCTTCCCAAGGATAATTGTTATTGCTCTCGAATGGATTTTTGAACCATTTTGTGTTTTTGATCTCAAACACAAAACATCTTCTAATTTTCTAGTGCAAATTAGAAGAGGAACAAGTAATCCGGTCGTGGACTGATTCGAAGTTTAAAGAAGGATATTGATAAAAGTTCGTAGGGATTTACAACAAGATCTACGTTCGCTAACACCGGCGTAGTTGGTGCCAAGTGAATTAATTCACTAAAGGTATATTCTTTAATCACTATCACTGGCCCAACTTCTCTACCTTTTGCCAGACCTAAGGGGGTAGTGATCAGAGAAAATATTGATGCAACCTCTTCAGGGCTGAACATCCCTCATGCTCTGACTGCACAAAGGGAAAGGGCAAGATGACAGAAAAGCCCCGACCCACAAATGTGATTCAAACTCACGTTGATCTTATCTGGACCGAGATCAATGAATTTTCAGAGAATAAGTTGAAAGCTTATTGATGAAATTTAAAATTAATAATTTATTATATGTTAAAACCTATATTTTAAAATTTAAGTTTCATTAAAATTATAAAATTCTGTTATTTTAGTATTGTTTGTTTATATTTAAATGTCTTACTAAATATGTTTTATTTTTAGGTTTTTTGTGTGTTGGTAAAATAATGATAACTCAAGCTAGAAAATTCAAACGGAGGTGATTCAAACATGTTTGAAATTCTTGAGAAATTATCTACAACTTTCCAAAAGACATTATTGCCTAAAAAGTTGGTTAAGATGATCAAATTGTGAAAATATCAAAAGGAAGATAAATTTATTTTCACCATGACCAGCATATAGTAAAAAAATCATAACTATTTTGATATTTAACCAAATGAGGTGAACCAAGTGGCTACATTCATCTACAGACAATTCCCCACATGTTTGCTGTTTTGAACAGAGTCAAATTCGGTGATTAAAGTCGTTAAACAAAGCATTGAAAGAAGGGACATGGAATTGATGTTGGAGGAGACAAAGACTACTATTACAACTACATGGCATTAATAAAATATTTGACCATTTCCCTCATTTGGCCTATAAATAGAGGCCTTGTGCTAGCTTTAGAATCATTCTATCTCATTGTAAAATATAGTGTGAGTCTGTATAAAAGTTCTAAGTTCTAATATATTTTTCATTTTCCCAATTATGAGTGATGTTTTTAGTGTTGATTAAAAGTAAGCTCCTGAAAAGCTAAATCTATTATGTCAAGGTGAAGAGAATGAATTCTTTGTGAAGTAAGATTGTTTATATTTTGTATATTCTTTCTTTATTTCTTTTCATTTTTCTAATTTCTTTTTATTGTAGGTATAAAAATGAATTATTTGTTGTTATCAATTTACATCAAAGTCTTGATACCATTGAAGTTGTTATCTTGATTTGTTGTTTAATTTTGATACAATAAATATTTAATCAATTATTATTGTTATATTATACATATATTTATATAATTATATCATATATTTATTTAGACGGTACCGTGGCTCTGCCGGTTGTTATAAATGAAATATTATGATTTAATACTAACATCTAACATTTACTTTATCGCAACTAACTTTTACTTTCCGCATCTAACATTTATTTTATCGCAACTAACTTTTACTTTCTGCAACTAACTTTTACTTTCCCGCAACTAACTTACTAAATCATATATTTCATTTAGGAAACAGCGTGGCTTTGTCGGTTGTTCTAAATGAAATATAATGATTTAATGTAACATTTACTTTATGTAATTATATATTTATATAGTTATATACATAATCATAGGTACCATATATAAAATATCGATGAATTCGGTATTTTCTATGGTGGGAACTATATTATATTAGGTGTGTGTTTAATTATTTAATTTTCTTGGAACCATTATTTATGGTGGTTTCCTTTGTTTTACTTTTAGTTAAACAATATTGCATAAACTAAGAATAAATCCTCGAGCCTTGACAAAATTTATAATTTGTAAACTTCGTTCTTGCATTTGGTAATCTATAAATTAATAAATTTAAACTTAAAATAACCTCTCTAAGGATCGATCTTGTACTTACGAAATATATTACTTGCAGACAACCTACACTTGGGTGAATTATAATTTAAGTAGTAGCAAGTTTTGGCGCCGTTGCCGGGGAGGTATAAATTAAGTTTATATTTGTTAATTATGTTTTATTTATAAGTATTGTGCTTTTTTTTGTATGAGTGTTTGGAGTCGGAAAAAAAGTGTTAAACTTATTCGAGTATCTGAATATAATTTAAACATGGATGATAATTCAAATAATCAAGATAATGATAATAATAATAACAATAATAATAATAATAATCAAGAACATGATCAATTAAGAACACTTAGGCACCATATGAACCCTATTAGAACTAGTACCCCATCTTGTTTAGTTTTTCCTCCTGATGCATCTAATTTCAATTTTAAACCTCAAATTATTCAACTTTTACCAAATTTTCATGGCTTAGATTCTGAAAATCCATATTTAGATCTAAGAGAATTTGAGAAAGTTTGTAACACTTATAATGATCAAAATTGTAGCATGGATATAGTTCCATTAAAGCTTTTCTCTTTTTCTTTAAAAGATAAAGCTAAAACATGGCTACAAAATTTGAGATCAAGTTCAATAAGATCATGGGAAGAAATGCAACAACAATTTCTCAAAAAAAATTTTCCTTCCCATAGAACAAACTCTTTTAAAAGACAAATTAGTACTTTTTCTCAAAAACAAGGAGAAACATTTTATCAATGTTGGGATAGATATAAGAATTACTTAATACATGCCCACATCATGGTTTTGAAACGTGGAGAATAGTTTCTCACTTTTATGAAGGTCTAATACCTAAAGATAGTCAAATGATAGAATTCATGTGTAATGGAACTTTTGAAGATAAAACCCAAATGAAGCTATGGATTATTTGGATTCATTAGCAGAAAATGCTCAAAATTGGGATAATATAGGCACAATAGAACCACCAACAACTAAAATCAATAATTTAACAAATGAGGGTGGTATCTATAATCTTAAAGATGATATAGATATTCAAGCTAAACTTGCATCTTTAGCAAGAAAAATTGAGTCATTAGAAATGAAAAAGAGTGGTCAATTAAAAAGTATTTAAGAAATTGTTTGTCATATATGTGATACACATGATCATGCTACAAAAGATTGTCCAACATTAGAAAGTTTTGAGTTTGAAAATAATTTTAAAGAAGATGATTATACAAAACTTGAATTAAAAGTTTTACCATTCGAATTGAAATATATATTTCTTGGTGAAAATATAGCATTTCCTGTTGTAATTTCTTCCACTCTTCTACCAAATCAAGAAGAAGATTTAATTAAATTCCTTAAAAAAATATAAAAATGCAATTGGATGGACTTTGAAAGACATAAAAGGTATAAATCCTTTAATTTGCACACATAAAATTAATTTGGAAGAAAATGCTAAAACATATCAACAACCACAAAGAAGGTTAAATCCACATATGAAGGAAGTTGTTAAGAATGAAGTATTAAAATATTAGACGCTGGAATTATCTATCCAATCTCAGATAGTAAATGGGTAAGTCCAACACAAGTAGTACCTAAAAAATCAGGCATCACTGTTATAAAAAAATGAAAAGGGAGATTTATTACAAGCTTGGATTCCATCTAGTTGGCGTATGTGTATTGATTATAGAAAATTAAATGATGCAACTAGAAAAGATCATTTCCTACTACAATTTTTAGATTAAATTCTAAAAAAAGTAGCAGAAAATTCTTATTACTGTTTTTTTGATGGGTATTCGGGGTATTATCAAATACCTATATCATTAGAAGATCAAGAAAAAACTACTTTCACTTGTCCTTTCAGAACTTTTGCATTTAAAAGAATGCCATTTGGTTTATGTAACGCTCCGGCTACTTTTCAAAGATGCATGTTAAGTATTTTCAGTGATATGATTGAAGAATTTCTAGAAGTTTTTATGGATGATATAACTGTTTTTGGAAACTCATTTGAAAATTGTCTTAAAAACCTAGAAGAATTATTAAAACGATGTGAAGAAAAAAATCTTGTTTTAAATTGGGAAAAATGTCATTATATGGTTAAATCTGGGATTGTGTTAGGTCATGTGATATCTGAAAAAGGAATTGAAGTTGATAAAGCCAAAGTTGATGTTATTGCTAGTTTAACATAACCAAAAACGGTCAAAGAAGTTCGATCATTCTTGGGTCATGCAGGTTTTTATAGAAGTTTATAAAAAATTTCAGCTTAATATCTAAACCAATTTTGAATCTTTTAACAAAAGATACACAATTTGAATGGACTCGGAAATGTGAAAATGCTTTTAAAAAAATAATTAATCTTTTAATTACATCACCTATTTTACAACCTCCAGATTGGTCTTTACCATTTGAATTAATGTGTGATGCAAGTGATTAAGCTATAGGAGCTGTGTTAGTACAAAGAAAAGAAAGAAAACCGTATGCAATCTATTATGCTAGTAGAACCTTAAATAGTGCCCAAATAAATTATTCAACTACTGAAAAAGAATTACTTTCAGTAGTATTTGCATTAGATAAGTTTCGATCTTATTTAATTTGTTCTACTACTATTGTGTACACTGATCATTCTGCCGTAAAATATTTATCAAATAAACAAGATGCTAAGCCAAGATTAATACGGTGGATTTTATTGTTACAAGAATTTGATATTATAATTAAAGATAAAAAAGGAAAAGAAAATGTCGTAGCCGATCATTTATCTAGAATAATGACTGAATCATCTCATAATGAAATACCAATAAATGAAAATTTTCCAGATGATCAGTTGTTTTATGCTACTATTATGCCCTGGTTTGCTAACATTGTAAATTTTATTGTGACAAATAAAATGTCTTCTCATTGGAATTCACAGGATAAGAATAAATTCTTGATAGAAGTTAAAAAATTTTATTGGGATGATCCTTACTTGTTTAAGTATTGTCCTGACCAAATTTTTCGACGATGCATACCCGACAATGAAGTAAGTAATGTTATTAAATTTTGTCATTCTGAAGAATGTGGAGGTCATTTTTCATCCAATAAAACAGCTGCAAAAATCTTACAATGTGGATTTTATTGGCCGTATTTATTCAAAGATACGCATTTATTTTGAAAATCTTGTGAAAACTGTCAGAAGATGAGATCAATTTCAAAACGAAACATAATGCCTTTAAATCCAATCATAATTATTGAAATATTCGATAGTTGGGGGATATATTTTATGGGTCCATTTCAATTATCTTTTGGATATACGTACATTTTAGTCGCTTTTGATTATGTTTCAAAATGGATTGAAGCAATTGCATGTAGAACTAATGATCATGAAGTTGTTATAAAATTTTTAAAAGAAAATATTTTTAGCCCGTTTGGAGTACCTAGAGCAATAATTAGTGATGGAAAAGTCATTTTATAAATAAATCATTTTCTTCTTTGTTAAGAAAATATGGCATTACACATAAAGTTTCTACCTCATATCATCCTCAAAGTAATAGTCAAGTTGAACTTGCAAATAGAGAAATAAAACAAAATTTAGAAAAAACATTTAATCCAAATCGAAAATATTGGTCTTTAAGATTAACTGATGCATTATGGGCATATTGAACTGCATTTAAGACATCATTAGGGATGTCACCATATAGTTTAGTTTTTTGTAAGCATTGTCATTACCGGTTGAACTTGAACATAAATCTTATTGGGCAATTAAAGCAATTAATATTAATTTAGATGATGCATCTAAATTAAAAAATTGCAATTAAATGAACTTGAAGAATGAAGAAATAATGCATATGAAAATTCAAAGATTTATAAAGATAAAACTAAAGCCTTTCATGATAAAAATATTATGAGAAAGTCATTTGAAATTGGACAAAAAGTTTTACTTTATAATTCTCTTTTGCATTATTTCCAGGAAAAATAAGATCGAGATGGTCAGAACCATTTATAGTTAAATTTGTTTATCCTCATGGTGTTGTTGATATTGAAAATCCTAAAAATAATGACATGTTTAAAGTTAATGAGCAAAGACTTAAGCCTTTTATAGAAAATAAAATTCTTAATGTTGATTTTATGTCTTTATATGATCCACAATAGTTGTTTGATATTTTCATTTTGTTTTTGCAGATTCTAATTCATTTCCGGGTTAAGTGGCGGATGACGGTACTCCGTGACTATCTAAGTCTGTTTTTTCAGTTTTCCCAAAATAATTGAAATATATAATAATAATAATAATAATAATAATAATAATAATATGATGCTTGTATTGTGAATCTTCGTAAATATTTTGCTTGTTTACCTGATAATGCGTTGAAAAAAATTTATAAAGCTAGATGTGAGCGACTAAGGTTGATGATGTCATATGGCATACCGAATGATATCCGTTTGATAATTGAAGCAAAAGTCCGATTGGTTGGGGAAGCAAGTGAAATGATAATAAGACATATGCTAAGATTTGGTAAAAGCACATATGCCAAAAAGCGAAGAGCTAAACGTATAGGTGGATGTCATAAATGTGCAAGGTGGACTTGTAAAGGGAAATGCAAAAATGTTGGAATGACATCAATGTATAGAGAAGATAAAATTTTATTCATTAAGAATGGTCTGAGTAAAGAGCCTTTGGATAATTTTCTAGAGGTTCTTGATACGCATTCTAGTGGGTACGTGCAAAATGAACTTCTTAAACTATGGTGGCAATTTCAACATGAGGAATATCAATATGGACGGTGGAATCAGCCTTATAAAGATCCTACTGTAGTAACGCATATCTGTTTAGATAAGTAAATATATATATACAATTTCATCTCAGGAATCTGACGTTAAAAGACCATATTTGCCAATTTATAAGAAAATTGGATGGGAAGCATATCCTCGAATCATAGAAGGCGTTGAAGCCGTTACTGAACGTAAAATCAGAGGAAGATGTGAGCCACAATCACAACTACGCTGTATATATGTGTTTTAATTTATGCCATTTTATTTTCTTTTAATAATAATAATTTCCAGTTCAAATATTGACTTTTGGCATGTTACGCTCATAAATTCATATGATGTGATCTAACAATTGCAGAAAACATATTTCTCAACATGTCGACGTCCACAGTAAGTAAAATCAAAACTATTTGTGCATTTTGTGAATCTAGTGCAGGAAAAGATTCAATTTATGAAGAGGTAGCAGAAAAGCTTGGAATAACACTTGTTAAAAAAAAGATTCATTTGGTATATGGTGGTGGTGGAGTTGGTCTCATGGGAAAAGTTGCAAAAGCTGCGCATGCAGGTGGAAGTGCAGTCTTAGGCATTATTCCGATTACCTTAGCCAGTCTTACTGGACCAACAATAGGAGAAAAAATGAAAGTGGACAACGTGTATGAACGAATTACTCAAATGATTGAACATTCAGATGCTTTCATTGCTTTGCCAGGAGGTTTCGGTACTTTGGAGGAAATATTTCATACTGTTTGTTGGGCAAAATTAAATATCCACAATAAGCCAATTTGTTTGTTAAATATTAACAATTATTATGATAAACTGCTATCGTTTCTTGATGATGTTGTGGAACAGCGATTTATTTCATTAGCTTCGCGAAGGATGTTAGTTTCTGCTACAAGTGAAGGTAAACTTATTGATTTACTGCAAGGATTTAGTCATGAACCAGATCCATTCTTGTCTCAACTTAGTTGGCCAACATCCAAGAGTAAGAAAATAAAATTCATGTGATGCTGAACTTTTGATTCAACGATATGTTTTAATTTTTTTTCCTCTTTAAGGTATGAAAAATCTCCTCTTCTTCTTCTCCTCTTAGTTTGTTTTTATATAAAAATAAAAAAAATATATTCATATATGTAGTAATAATAATAATAATAAATTTTAGTTCAATGACGACTAAGGTGTCAGTAAAATGCACGTGAGACGCATTAGTTAAAAATTATTGGAAAATCACAATACGCTAGATTTTAATATTTATTATATTTAAATTACAGATTACAAGAAAAATTAGTTTTTCATATGTACCAATTTATATATATATATTTTTGATCAATTAATATAAAATGTATAATAGATGTGTTTATTTATATATTTATATAATTGTGTGTTTTTCAAATAAAATAATTTCTAAACTTTTTATGATAATATAGTTAAAAGATATGGTTTGTATGATTGTTAACATGTATAATTGAAAGAATTCTTTTGGTAAAAGTATAATATATACTCACATATCTTTTGTGAGAAGATGGTGAGAAATGAGAAAACAATTAATAAACTTTTATTGATTATTACAAAATGGTTAATTACAAGAATATAACTCCCCTATAAAAAAAATATATATTAATTATTAAAAAAAATAGAAGATAAATAATGGACTGCAAAGTTCTTTGTTTATTGTAATTGTTTTTTTCAAATTTGATTGATGTACTATAAATGTGTTCTAAAACAAAACCATCAATCAATATGTTCTAAAAAAAAAGATTTGTTTGTGTTGGATAACTTTCAAAGGTAGTCGAATGTATCCATTATATAAATGTTTATATATATAGACATTTATGGTAGAATGTTTGGATAAAAAAAAATTTATGTCATTGTAAAACTTTGCAGTCACGTTAATAAAAAAAAGAAAAAGAAAAAAAAGGGATTTTATTCTTTGCAAATTTTCCTATTTTATTTTCAATATTAGCTTATTTAATTGTCTGCTTTAATAATTAGCCTTTTTCAATGAGAGTTAATATTCATTCCAACTCCATGAGTGTAAATCAGCTATCCATTAAATATTTTGACCTGAAAGAATATGGAATTGAGGCTTTTACAAAACAATTCTCGATATTATACATGTTATGGTGGGTGGTGTGAATTATCTTTTTTAATATATTATCTTAAAAAAATTAGAAATTAAATATATATATATATAAATAGATATATGAGTTTATTTTTAAAATGAATATGTTTGTATATTTGAATATATAAAAGGAATAAAGAATATAGGTTGTGATTTTCCGATAATTTTTATTACTAAGGAACTAGTAATAAGATAGTGTGGGGGTGTGATGAAACTTAAAATTAATAATTTATTATATGTTAAAAACTATATTTTAAAATTTAAGTTTCATTAAAATTATAAAATTATGTTATTTTAGTATTTTTTGTTTATATTTAAATGTCTTACTAAATATGATTTATTTTCAGGTTTTTTACGTGTTGGTAAAATAATGATAACTCAAGCTAAAAAATTCAAATGGAGGTGCTTTAAACATGTTTGGAATTCTTGAAAAATTATCTACAACTTTGCAGAAGACTTGATTGCCTAAAAAGTTGGTTAAGATGATCAAATTGTGAAAAAATCAAAATGAGGACAAATTTACTGTCACCATGACCAGCATATAGTAAAAAAAATATAACTATTTCAATATTTAACCAAATGAGGGGAACCAAGTAGCAAAATTCATCTACCGACAATTTCCCACCTGTTTGCTGTTTTTTGCAGAGTCAAATTCGGTGATTAAAGTCGTGGAACAAAGCATTGAAAGAAGGGACATTGAATTAAAGTTGGAGGAGGCAAAGACTATTGTTACAACTACATGGCATTAATAAAATTTTTGACCCTTTCCCTCATTTGGCCTATAAATAGAGGCCTTGTGCTAGCTTTAGAATCATTCTATCTAATTGTAAAATATAGTGTGAGTGTGTATAAAAGTTCTGAGTTCCAATATATTTTTCATTTTCCCAATTATGAGTGATGTTTTAGTGTTGATCAAAAGTAAGCTCATGGATAGCTAAATCTATTATGTCAAGGTGAATAGGATGAATTCTTGGTGAAGTAAGATTGTTTATATTTTATATATTCTTTCTTTATTTCTTTTCATTTTGCTAGTTTCTTTTTATTGTAGGTATAAAAATGAANCGCATCTAACATTTACTTTATCGCAACTAACTTTTACTTTCCGCATCTAACATTTACTTTATCGCAACTAACTTTTACTTTCCCGCAACTAACTTATTAAATCATATATTTCATTTAGACGATAGCGTGGCTCTGCCGGTTGTTCTAAATGAAATATTATGATTTAATACTAATATCTAACAATCAAACATTTATTTTATCACAACTAACTTTTACTTTTCGCATCTAACATTTACTTTATCGCAACTAACTTTTACTTTCCGCATCTAACATTTATTTTATCGCAACTAACTTTTACTTTCTGCAACTAACTTTTAATTTCCGCAACTAACTTATTAAATCATATATTTCATATAGGCAATAGTGTGGCTCTGCCGGTTGTTCTAAATGAAATATAATAATTTAATTTAACATTTACTTTATGCAATTATATATTTATATAGTTATATATATAATCATTGGTACCATATATAAAATATCGGTGAATTCAGTATTTTCTATAGTGGAAACTATATTATATTAGGTGTGTGTTTAAATATTTAATTTTCTTGGAATCATTATTTATGGTGGTTTCTTTTGTTTTACTTTTAGTTAAACAATATTGCATAAACTAAGAATAAATCCTCGAGCCTTGACAAAATTTAAAATTTGTAAACTTCGTTCTTGCATTTGGTAATCTATAAATTAATAAATTTAAACTTAAAATATCCTCTCTGTGGATCGATCTCGTACTTACGAAATATATTACTTGCAAATAACCTACACTTGGGTGAATTATAATTTAAGTAGTAGCACTTATGATGAATGGGTCTGATTCAGAACTGAGGTGTTTGCCATGCAACTCGAGAAGAAGTCAGTTTTGAAGAAATTTATAAACCTGGAAACTATTGTTCTGAGGATGGTCAAAGCTGCTACAATTCGTCAAGATTTGCAAAGGAAGAAATATTTTTTTGATCAAATCCGTGCCAAGAAGTTGAGTCAGATGATTGTTCAGCTAAGGCAAAACTATGATCCTACAAGTCCAACTGCCTTCAATGACAAAGCAGTCTATGATAAGCTGGACTCGGATCTCATTACAATACAGATGGCGATTAAACAGTGGGAACTAGACCAAGAACTGACTATTCCAACAAGTTCTCATGATCGTTCATCAGAAGAACAAGCTGAACGATCAGCTCAACAGCAAGAGCCATCCAAGGACTCAGTTGCTGAATCCTCTCAGCAAACAACTGATCCTTCTTCAAAGGATGAGCAACCATCATCTACTTCTCCTCCATTCTCAACTGCAGATCTTAAGCTTTATTCTAATGTTGAGCTGTCATTGGCAAATATCGATGAGGTCATCTAATCAGTTGCCACTGATATCCAGCTGGAAACATCTGAAGCAGTTGAAGAAATTTTTGGAACTGAAGAACCACCTGAGAAGGACACTTTTGTTAATGAACAACCAGCCGAGCAGGCTAATTTTTCTGAAGAGCCAGTTCAGTCAGCTAACATGACTGAACAGGAAGTTTTTGAATAAACTGAACAAGCTCAGCTACACTCGGCACCAACTTAAGAACTGCGAGCTGAAGAGCAAGTCGAAGTTTCAATTGTTCAACCAACTGAAAAACCAGTTTCTCAACAAACTGAGGAACCAACTGTTACATCTGTCGTTCCGAATCTTCCCTCTTCTCCACAGATTCAATTGGAAGCCATACCAAAACATGATTTAGAAATGGTGACACTCCAAACAGAATCAACTGACAGGGCTCTAGTTATCTTCAATCAAGGAAACAGGGAACAACAACCAGAAACCTCTAGAGTCGTGTCTCCTGATGGATCAATCGAACCTGAATTCTTATTTGAAGAAATTCAATCAATTCAGGACAACCTTACCAGTATGATGACTGCCATTTCGAATATTCAGTCTACCCAGCTTGTGCTTCAAATGAAGTTCACCTCTTCCAATGAGTTTACAACGGGGAGACTACAACAAATTCAGAAAGATGTGACATCTCTATTCTTAAAGATGGAGGAAATTAAAAAGGACAAAGCAAGAACTGAAACTCACTTTCAGACCCAAGCTTTATTCGGACGACGACTTGACTTTCTGGAAAAGTCTGTTCCCAAAAAAATTGATTTGTTACAAGAAATCGTACTAAATGCTGTGTCAGACGTCACCTCGGATGTTCGTATCTTATCCAAAAAGGTTGATGCGTTTGACAAAAAGGGGGAAAAAGAGGAAGATAAAGATCAACAGACTAGACAGATTTTTTTTTGGGGTTTTCGATCAGTTACAAGATTCTTTATTCTTGCATTCTTTGTACGAATCTGTACATTGAAATTATTTTATCTACAAATTATTCAGTTGATCAGTTCACTTATTCTAAGTTTTGTCAAACACCTAAAAGGGGGAAATTTTTGGAAACTAAATTTCGGTAGTTTGACAAACTGAGCGTTTATTAAATCGAACTAACTGATCGAGAAGACTGGAGGTAACTGATCAAAAATATGCAAACTAACAGTTTCTTTAACTGAAGATTAATACGAAGATAATCAAGGGAAACTGAACCAGCTGGACTGAACTACGCAGACAACTGACTGATGAGTTGGAAATTAGTCAGTTGCTACAAACAGTTGTAAGCTTATCAGTTGACCTCTCAATAGAACACGACAAGAATAAGGACATTCAACTGACAACAGTACCAAGCAGACTGCAACTAATAGTGGGAGTGCCGCATTTAAAAAAAGGGTGCAGTGTACAAATGTCAGAGGAAAGTTGATGTGGCGAACAACGGATAGAAGAGATTCAAATTGTATTAATTGTTACCGTTGAAGAGACGCTTATAAATAGCAGAGACGAAGCAAAAAAAAGAGGCGACTTACTTGCAATCACTCTGCTGAAATTATACTAAGATTCAAAGCTCACTTATTGTATTTACTAATAACATTCAGGCTATACTTCGAGCTTTCTAGCACAAACCTTTGCTCCTGTATAACTTGATCTTAAAGAGATCAGTTGTGCTAAATAACTTTCAAGTCCAGTTAACTATTGAGAATTTCGTTTGTAAACTAAGATTTTCATTTTTGCAGTGTTAAGTCCAAGACTGAAATGGGTCTTCGCAATTGTTTGTATCGATCAAATCCTTTTAGTAAAAAATCATATCCTTGAGATAGAAGGGGTGACGTAGGAGTGAATGAAATCTACGAACATCCATAAAATCTTTGTGTTCTTATTTCAGTTTATATTCTATCTTTCAGTCAGTTTATTTCGTTACTTTACTTGTTAACTGACTGACATTGACTGACAAGATTCCGAGCTTCAGTTTGTCACTAAACTAAATAAATATTTGGAAAAGCTGTGAAAATTGTTAAGTGTTTATTAACCCCCCCCCCCTCTTATAAACACTCTTGCACCTCATAACCGATCCTATCATGAATTTTCAGCTGTATTGCACGCATGCATTTAAATATAATTTTTGAGTATTAGCTTTCAAAAAATAAAAAAATTTGTAGTAGAATTTTAAACAGTAGACGTTTAATCACATTTAATTCATGCAATTAAAATAATTTAATTAGGCATTTTCCATTTTTCCTAGATTTTCATGCAGTTGAATTACGTTAATGTATTTTGGACCTTTAAATGAAATTTTGTCCTCGAAATTAAAACTCATAGAATAACTCCTGCTAGCGACTCCTCATGTCAGTCTCGATTTCCCAAGTATCTTCCTCCTCCGAATGATTTAGCCACTTGAATTTGACCATTTGAATAACTTTATTCCGGAGCCTTCTTTCTTGCTTATACAAAAATTGTATAGGTCTTTCCTCGTAGGACATATTCGGAGTCAGCTGCAGAGGTTCATAATTCAGTACATGTGAAATATTTGACATGTAATTCGCAGCATCGAGATATGAAACACATTATGCACTCCAGCCAACATTGGTGGCAACGCCAATCTATAAGCTAATTTTTCAATCCTCTCCAGAACCTCAAACAGTCCTATGAACCTCAGACTGAGTTTGCCTTTCTTGCCAAATCTCATAACACCCTTCATAGGTGCTATCTTCACAAAAACGTTGTCAACTACCGCAAACTCTAGCTTTCTTCGCCGCTGATCAGCGTAGGGTTTCTGTCGGCTTTGAGCAGTCTTCATCATATCTCAGATTTTGACTACTAGCTCCGCTGTTTTCTTGATCAAGTCCGGACCGAATTCTCTTCTTTCACCAACCTCATCTCAATGTATCGCTGATAAACATAAAAATTGTACATTAATTAAATGTTTTATAATATAAATATATAGTTTTTGTTTTATTAAATGTTTAAATATTATATTTTTTATAATAAATTGTATAAAATATAAGTTGTTGTGTAATTACAAGTTTTTACTATTTTTTACAGGTTCGATAAAACAAGAATAAACTTGGCGTTGCAAATGGGATTAAGATGATTCTTGGACCTGTAGAAATTTGATTATAATATCAACAATATTGTTGACAAGCATGAGATAAAAATCCTCTCACAATTGGGATCAAATTAAGCAACAAATAAAGTTACCAAAGGAGTTACAGTTTTACCATGCTCTAGTATTTTGACCATATCTCTCAAATTACTTGGTCAAATGGTTTGAAAAAAATACCACAACTAGACAACTCAATTATCCACATGTTTCTTTTTATTGGAAGAAGCAAATTCAGAGATGAAGATTTTCAAAAATGATGTGTAATATAATATAATATCTTGGAACACCAATGAAGACTTATGTGTAAAAAAATAATATTTTATTTGTGGTTGTCTCCCCAAATTTAGCTATAAATAGGGGTTCATTGTAATGTATTGAGATATCTCTCATTCTATAACAAACCTTTGAGTTCATAATATTTCTCTCTAAATTTTTCCTTTATTTCTTCATTTAAATACAATTAGCATGTTAATTTCATATTCAAAGTTTTACACTTTGAATAATGAATAGCTAACTTCCTAAAGTTGAGATGATAAGGTGAAACTCTTGGCATGATAATAAGGTTATTAAAAGGTAAGAATCTATGTTTTATATTATTTAATCATTATTTATTGTTTATGTTATATTTATTTCTTTAAGCATTTTTATACCCTACTTATAAGTGAGAGTTTTGATTTATTGTTGCTATATGTTACACTAAATTCTTGGAACCATTTAAATGTTTGTTTGGTATTACCAGCCATTTAAAGTTGATGCCTTGATTTATTATATATGAATATATTGTAATATTAAATTCTTGGAATCATTTAAATGTTTGTTTGGTTTTACCAACCATTTAAAGTGAGAACCTTGATTTAGTGTTTACAAATATATATATAGCACAATAAATACTTGACCACATTTATAAGTTTTGGTATATATTATATACTTATAAGAAAATAATTTATAACATAATATAAATATGTTTATTTAATATATTGGAACCATTTTATTAAGTGGATTTCAATATTGTTCGTTAATGTTAACTTTATTAAAATACCAAGAGTGGATCCTTTAATCTCAACTACTTAAATTAAAATTGGAACAATTAAAATTTACTCAATAAAGATTCAAACAATTAAAATTAAAAAGAAACAAAAATAAAACAAAACAAAAAAAAAATTGTAGTGGACTTGTAATTACCTTAGCTTCCCTGTGGATACGATATCGGACTCACCGAATTATACTACTTGTGGACAACCTGCTCTTGGGAGTGCAACAATCAAAGTGACAACAAGTTTTTGGCGCCGTTGCCGGGGAAGTATAATTTAATTTCAAGTCTGTTTAATTTTCTTTCTTTGAATTTTTTATTGTTTTTGTGTGTTTTTCCTCTTTTTCTTTTGCATTTGCATGAGCATTATTTGGTCACGTACACTTAGTGGTCGACTCATTCGAAATAACCCTTTATTTTTACAAAACATGGCGGAAGAACCCATCCAGGAAAATGAAGATGAAATTCAATCTCAACATGATCATGATAGACGAAGAACACTTAGAGATCACATGAATCCTACACGTACTAGTGCACCTTCATGTCTAGTTTTTCCCCCTGATGCATCTCATTTCAATTTTAAGCCTGGTATTATCCAACTTTTACCCAACTTTCATGGCTTAGATTCTGAAAATCCATACATGCATTTACGAGAATTTGAAGAAGTGTGCAACACATATAATGATCTAAATTGTAGCATGAACACCATTCGACTTAAGCTTTTTCCTTTTTCTTTAAAAGATAAAGCTAAAACTTGGCTACAAAATCTTAGATCGGGATCCATTCGAACTTGGGATGAATTGCAACAACAATTTTTGAAAAAGTTTTTTCCATCTCATAGAACAAATTCTTTCAAAAGGCAAATCATCACTTTCACTCAAAAACAAGGAGAAACTTTTTATCAGTGTTGGGATAGATATAAAGAATTGCTTAATCTTTGTCCACATCATGGTTTTGAAATTTGGAGAGTTGTTTCTCAATTTTATGAAGGCTTAACACCTAAAGATAGGCAAATGGTTGAATTTATGTGTAATGGAACATTTGAAGATAAAGATCCAAACGAGGCAATTGAGTATCTCGATTCATTAGCTGAAAATGCTCAAAATTGGGACACTATAGGTACAATCGAACCATCAAACAAGATTCAATCTCCCACATCTGGTGGAGGTATGTATACCCTCAAAGATGAACATGATCTGCAAGCTAGATTTACCTCTTTGGCAAGAAAAGTTGAAGCACTTGAATTGAAAAAGAATGGTCAATTAAAATCTGTTCAAGAAATTGCGTGTCACATCTGTGATACAAGTGATCATTCTACAAAAGATTGTCCCACTTTGCCCTCTTTTAAAGAATGTCTGCATGAACAAGCCAATGTTGTGAACAATTTCAAAAGGCCAAATTTTGAACCATTTTCTCAAAATTACAATCCAGGTTGGCGAAATCATCCAAATTTTAGTTGGAGGAATGATAATGCTGCACAATTTTCACAACTACATTTCCAAAATCAACAAAATTTTTAAAAATTATGCACCTTATGTTCCTCCATCTAAAAGGAATTTGGAAGATATATTGAATTCTTTCATTGCAAAACAAGAGTCTATCAATACTCAAACTGCTCAAACCATGACACATTTGAAAGATACTCTTGCTAAATTTGCATCTGCACCTAATGTTCATGAAAAAGGAAAATTTTCTTCACAACCTCTGCCTAATCCCAAGGATCATCATTCACAAACTGGAACTTCTGGAACTCAACCGATGGATCAGGTAAAATCTGTTATTACCCTTCGAAGTGGTAAGGTTGTGGAAAAATCCATTCTTGAACCTTGTGAAGATGATGATAAATCAACTCCAAAGGGTAAGGAAGTGGAACCCATAACTTGCGAAGAGGAGGTTGAACAGACAGTGTCACCACCATTCTCTCATGCATTGAAAAATACAAAAAAATCAAATTTGAATTCTGATATATATGATATTTTTAAACAAGTAAAAGTTAATATTCCTTTACTAGATGCAATAAAACAGGTACCATCATATGCTAAATTTTTGAAAGACTTGTGCACTGTGAAAAGAAAATTGAATGTGAAAAAGAAAGCATTTTTAGCCGAACAAGTAAGTGCAATCCTTCAAAATAATAATGCTTTGAATAACAAAGACCCTGGTTGTCCTACTATTTCTTGTATTATTGGAGAACGAAAGATTAAAAAAGCCTTGCTTGACCTTGGAGCTAGTGTGAATTTACTTCCATATTCAGTTTATCAAGAACTCAATCTAGGCGAGTTAAAACCTACTTCGGTAACACTTTTACTTGCTGATAGATCTGTTAAAGTGCCAAGAGGTATGGTAGAAGACGTGTTGGTCCAAGTTGATAACTTTGTATATCCTGTCGATTTCATAGTTTTAGATACACAACCTATCGAAGCTTGTAATGCAATTCCTGTAATTTTAGGTCGTCCATTTTTAGCAACTTCTAATGCTCTTATAAATTGCAGGAATGGAATAATGAAGTTGTCATTTGGTAACATGACCTTGGAGCTTAATGTGTTTAATCTTTGTAAGCAACCACATGACAAAGGAGATGAAAGTGAAGATGAAAATCTTATTGAAACTCTTGTGGAAGAAAACATTCAAGAAGGGAGTACTCGTGATCAATTAGATATTTGTTCAATTGAAACTGTTAAAGAAAATATTGAAATTGATCTTGATGATTTTATCAGGTATCACTCGTTACCAGGATCAGAGAAAGAATTTGATGCAAAATATGAGAACAAAGACGAACCACCCATATTGGAGTTAAAACCCTTGCCAGAAGAATTGAAGTATGCATTTCTTGGAGAAGATGAAACATATCCGGTGGTAATTTCTTCCAAACTAGCAAGTGATGAAGAAGGTAAATTAGTTGATATGCTTAAAAGACATAAAAATGCAATTGGCTGGACACTAAAAGATCTCAAGGGCATTAATCCACTAATTTGCACTCACAAAATTCACTTAGAAGAAAATGCAAAAACATCTCAACAACCACAAAGGAGATTAAATCCACACATGAAAGATGTTGTGAAAACTGAAGTTCTCAAACTACTTGATGTTGTGATTATCTACCCTATTTCTGATAGTAAGTGGGTAAGCCCAACACAAGTAGTTCCGAAAAAATCTGGCATCGTAGTGATAAAAAATGAAAAAGGTGAATTGTTAACAAGTCGAGTCTCATCTAGTTGGCGGATGTGTATTGATTATAAATAATTAAATGACGCCACTAGAAAAGATCATTTTCCATTACCATTTTTGGATCAAATTTTAGAAAGAGTAGCAGGTCATTCATACTACTGTTTTCTTGATAGATATTCAGGTTATTATCAAATTCCCATTGCACTCGAAGATCAAGATAAAACTACATTAACATGCCCTTTTGGAACATTTGCATTTAGAAGGATGCCATTTGGATTATGCAATGCCCCAACAACATTTCAAAGATGTATGCTAAGCATTTTTTGCGACATGGTTGAAAATTGTTTGGAAATTTTCATGGATGATTTAACTGTCTTTGCGAATACATTTGATAATTGTATTGAAAATTTGGAAAAAGTTTTAAAAAGATGCGAGGAAAAAGGTCTTATTTTAAATTGGGAAAAATGTCATTACATGATTACTTCTTGAATTGTTTTGGGACATGTCGTGTCATCTCATGGAATTGAAGTTGATAAAGCAAAAGTTGATGTCATTGCCAATTTACCCCCTCCAAAAACCATTAAAGAATTTCGCTCATTTTTGGGACATGCTGGATTTTATAGGAGGTTTATAAAGGACTTTAGTTTAATCACTAAACCCATTTGTAACCTCTTAACAAAAGACAGTGCATTTGAGTGGACTCAAGAATGTCAAAATGCTTTTGATAAAATCATTCGACATTTAACATCAGCTCCTATCATGCAACCTCCTGATTGGTCTTTACCATTTGAATTCATGTGCGATGCGAGTGATTATGCAGTCGGTGCAGTATTGGGTCAAAGAAGAAACGGTAAGCCTTATGTGATATATTATGCAAGAAAAACTTTAAACAATGCTCAAATGAATTACTCCACAACTGAAAAAGAACTACATGCTGTAAAATTTGCATTAGATAAATTTCGTTCTTATTTGATTGGATCAACAACTATCGTGTTTACTGATCATTCTGCTATTAGATATTTGTTGACCAAACAGGATGCAAAGCCACGACTGATACGATGGATTTTGTTGCTCCAAGAATTTGACATTGTGATAAAAGATAAAAAAGGAACCGAGAATGTCGTAGCCGATCATTTATCTAGACTAGTAACAGGATCATCTTGTGAAATGACACCAATTAACGATAATTTCCTAATGAACATCTATTTTCAGTTACTACTACCCCTTGGTTTGCTAACATAGTAAATTTTCTTGTGACCGGGCAAATGCCACCGCAATGGAGTTCTCAAGATAAAAGAAAATTTTTGAATGAGGTAAAAAACTTTTATTGGGATGATCCGTATCTGTTCAAGTATTGTTCGGATCAAATTTTACGACGTTGCATACCCGACAATGAGGTAAGTAGTGTCATTAAATTTTGTCATTCAGAAGCATGCGGAGGACATTTTTCTTCAAAGAAAACAGCTGCAAAAATCTTGCAGTGTGGATTTTATTGGCCCACTTTGTTTAAAGACACCCACGAAATCTGCAAGATCTGTGAAAATTGTCAAAAATTGGGTGCGATTTCAAAAAGAAACATGATGCCTTTGAATCCTATTATTGAAATTGAAATCTTTGATTGTTGGGGAATAGATTTTATGGGACCTTTTCCACCGTCGTTTGGATACTTGTATATTTTAGTTGCAGTTGATTATGTTTCCAAATGGATAGAGGCAATTCCATGTCGAACAAATGATCATAAAATCGTCATCAAATTTTTAAAAGAAAATATTTTTAGTAGATTTGGAATTCCTCGAGCCATGATAAGTGATGGGGGAACTCACTTTGTTAATAAACCATTTGCTTCATTAATGAAAAAATATGGTATTACTCACAAAGTAACTACTCCTTATCATCCTCAAACAAATGGACAAGTTGAATTAGCTAATAGGGAGATAAAGCAAATTTTGGAAAAAACTGTTAACTCAAATAGAAAAGATTGGTCTCTGCGACTTAATGATGCACTTTGGGCATATCGAACAGCTTTTAAAACATCATTGAATATGTCTCCCTATAGGTTGGTTTACGGAAAACATTGTCATTTGCCTGTGGAATTGGAACATAAAGCTTATTGGGCGATCAAAACTTTAAATTCAAGCATGGATGATGCCAACAAATTGCGTAAATTGCAACTTAATGAACTTGATGAACTCAGAAATGACGCGTATGAGAATTCAAGGATTTATAAAGCAAAAATCAAATCATTTCATGATAAAACAATTCTTAGAAAATCTTTTGAGATTGGTAAAAAAGTTTTGCTTTATAATTCTCGACTTCACATATTCCCAGGAAAATTACGATCAAGATGGACAGGCCCATATGTTGTAAAGCATGTGTATACTTATGGAGCTGTGGATATTGAAAATCCTAAAAATGGTGATGTTTTTAAAGTAAATGGACAAAGGCTTAAACCATTTTTAGAAAATGAAATTTTTCAAGAAGAGTTTATTTCCCTTTCCGATCCTTGATTTTTTTTGTGTTGCATTTAATTTTGTTTGTTTTTATTTCAGGTTTCCTTAATCTTTTTATTTTCCCGGTTAAATGGCGGATAACGGTACTCCGTGACTCTCATAGTCGGTTTAATCAGTTTCCCATAATTGCTGATACAAAAATAAAAAAAAATAATTTCTTTTCTTTTCAAAATGGATGAAATTCTCTCAAAAATTTGTAAATATTTTCCCTCTGTTTCTGAAAATGTTCTAAGAAAAATTTATGCAGGAAGGTGTGAAAGATTGAGATTGCTAATGCAAAAAGGAATTCCAGAAGATATTCGTCTTGTAATAGAAGCTAAGGTCCGATTAGGAGGAGAAGTTCCACAATCATTGCTCATTCGGTATTTGCCTGGATTAGGAAAAAGCACTTATGCGAAAAAACGAAGGGCCAAAAGTTTAGGGGTTTGTCATAAGTGTGCAAGATGGACTTGTGACAAACGATGCAGATCTTTGGGATGTGTTTCCAATAACAGAGAAGATAAAATTGGTTTCATTAAGAATGGGCTGAGTAAGGAGTCTTTAGATAACATCTTATTGACTCTTGAGACGCATTCTAGTGGACATGTGCATATTGAACTTCTCCGTTTATGGAAACAATTCCAAGATGAGCGTCATAGTCTTGGGAATCCGACTAAAAAAGACCCTGTTTGCCAATTTATAAGAAAATTGGATGGGAAGCATATCCTCGACTCATAGAAGGCGTTGAAGCCGTTTCTGGACGTAAAACCAGAGGAAAATTGTGAGCCACAATCACACTACTGTTTACATGCATGTGTGTCATTATTGTTTTTACTGTTTATTCTGTTTACAACTGTGACCCATAGTTTTGTCCTGATAACATATTACCCCTATAAAATCTCTCATCTTTCTCTCTATTTTCGCAGAAAAAAAAAGAAGAAAGTAAAAAAACATGGCTGGAACCTCTGCACAATCATTGAAAAATATTTGTGTATTTTGTGGGTCGAGTCCTGGAAAAAATGAAGTGTTTGTAGAAGCAGCGAATAATCTTGGAAAGATATTGGCTGAGAGAAAAATTCACTTGGTATATGGGGGAGGTAATATTGGGTTAATGGGTTCTGTTTCAACATCTGCTCATCTTGGAGGTAGTCAGGTTTTGGGTATTATTCCTACAGCTTTAGCTGAAGGAAATATTACAGGTGTTACGATTGGTGAGGAATTAAAAGTTTCTTCTATGTATGAAAGAATCACAAAAATGATTGAAAATTCTGATGCTTTTATCGCACTACCAGGTGGTTTTGGTACATTAGAAGAAATTTTTCACACTGTTTCTTGGGCACAACTTAATATCCATAATAAACCTGTGGGCTTGTTGAATATCAATAATTATTATGACAGTTTGTTGACATTTCTTGATAAAGCTGTGGAACAGAATTTCATTTCAGAAAATTCACGAAGAATGCTTATCTCTACTTCGACTGCCGACCAATTAATTCATAATTTGGAAGGTTTTGTTCATAAGCCCGATCCGATGATAACAAAGATCAATTGGTCGCAATCAAGCTGTAAGAAAAGGAAGTTGGATCATTGATTCAAAAGTCGTGGATTGGTTTGCGTTTGTTTCAGTTTGTTATCTTCAATAAAATTTCAGGTGATATCTCTTTCATTCTGTACTCTTTATTAATAGTTATTTTGACATTAGGGACAATGTCATATTCTGTTTGGGGGAGAACAAACTTATAAAAAAAATATTAAAAAAAAATAAAAAATATATATATTTTAAAAAAAAATATTATTTTAAAATAAAACCATGTTTATTGTTAGTATCTTAGTAATTTTTGCAAAAATATCATACATTACATGTTTGAAATGTTTAAATTAGAACATGTATTAATCTATTTAAGGATGTTTAAATTTTTATTTGAAAAAATGTCAATTTTAATATTCTGATCAATATAAAAAAATGATTTATGAAATCTTTTTTTCGTAATTAACCATTGTGATAAAATCAGGTATTAAAGTATATGACCCAAGATATACCTTATAAGAGTGCCTAAAATTTTAAACTCACACATATTTTGTGAGTGAGTAGAGAGGACTGAGAAAACAGCTTTCGAGTCTTTATTGATCATGAGAGAGGCTATCTATTGTTTAGATCTTGAGTTCTTATTTTGAAAAAAAAATGATATTTCCTGAAAAAA